>NC_134860.1:47981879-48316462 GCF_049852395.1 Peromyscus maniculatus bairdii | reverse complement strand
AATGGTGAGGCGTCACCTTTCTTTGGTGGTATGGCTTCTGCTAGGTTCCACATGCCCAAGCAGATGGCCCTACACTCATTTGTATATGAACAACACTAATTGGGCTCAGTGGGTTAAAATCCATCCATCCATCCATCCATCCATCCATCCATCCATCCATCCATCCATCCACCCACCCACCCACCCATCCATCCATCCATCCATCTACCCATCCACACATACATATGTACATATATACAAAGCGACATGATGTTGGAAGGCAATGTGGTGGAGAATCTCATTGAAAGTTGGATAGATCACTGAGGAGTGAATATGATAAAAGTATATTGTATATGTATAAAAAAACTTCAAAGAAGAGCAGATTTTTCATAGCTTAATGAAACCTTTATCTTATAATACCAATGAAGTTACATATATTTACATATATATAAACAAATAGCATTTAAAAGGTTTTATGAAACACTAGACACAAACATATCATTGAAATAAGTTTTAAGAACTTCAGAGTACCCATGCTTATAATAATGCATTATGTACTTATTGGGCCTTTTAATATATTATGAAAACACATTTTCAAAAATGTACATTTGCATTTTAATTCCAAATACCCCTCCAAAAAACCACAAGAATGTTAGCACACAATAAAAATGAACCAAAAGGGCTGGAGAGATGGCTCAGTGGTTAAGAGCACTGGCTGTTCTTCCAGAGGACCTGAGTTTAATTCCCACCAAACACATGGTGGCTCACAACCATCTGTAATAAGATCTGGCGCCCTCTTCTGGTGTGCAGGCACAACACTGTATGCATAATAAATAAATAAAATCTTTTTTTTTTTTTTTTTTAAAAGAACCAAAAATGTCTGAGCTGGCCATAAGTTTATTACACAGTTCTCTCTTTTTGAGGACACAAAACAACATATGAAAAAACTATCATAGACACAAATGATAGGGTCCATGAAATCTAGGTGCACCTGGAATACAAGCCATGTAGAAACTTCCAGCCTGTCTCCTTGAGATGTAACAAAATTTCTAGCACAAAATATCAGAAGGTAGAGTCTGTCAAGTAGAGTTAAAGCCATGTCTTCCTAAAGACAGAAAAAGCAGAAAGGAGGTGACTTTACTGATGAAAATGTCTTTTTAAATGTTACGTTAGACCAAAACTTTCATTATTTTCATTGAGACTTAGACTAAATTATGTTTCCCATTTTTTTTCTAAAAGAATAAGAACAGAAAAGAAATAAAAGAAATATAGATTTCCTGGCCAGGTGCCATCTGCCTGCCCAGTACTAGTAATATCCAGTGTAAAGTTTAAATACATAGATATATACAGTGACTGGGATCTATATTCATCTACTCTGGCCTTAAAAGTAATAGAAATTAGCCCCTTCCTCAAAACATTCTAGAAAAGGAAGCTGGCAGAATTCCTCTTTATGGAGAGTGGAGGAGACAGGTAAGGAAAGAAAAGCAGAGAGCACTTCTTTAAATTTAATCTCCTTTTTATTTTATTTTATGTGAGTGGGTGTTTTGCGTGCATGTGTGCTGTGCACCACTTGTGTGTTAGGTGTCTGTGAGGCCAGAAAAGGGTGTTAGATCCCCTGGAACTGGAGTTACAGATAGTTGTTAACTGCTTGGTTTTTTTTTTTCTTCCTAAGACGGGGTTTCTCTGTGTAGCCCTGACTGTTCTGGAACTCACTTACTCTGTAGACCAGGCTGGCCTTGAACTCACAGAGATCATTCTACCTCTGCCTCCTGAGTGCTGGTTTTAAAGGTGTGTGCTGACAATCAGTGCTCTTAACTGCTAAATGAGAGGCCAAGAGAGAAGAGCAAGCGCTGAGACAGTTATTCCCCGTGTATTACTTTTGGATCCAGAATGTGCTGCTGCTATAGGATTATGATTTTCTCACTTGTCTCAGGCTTCTCTCTTGGAGACAAGAGAGTGATTTAGGATATCTAGAGGATCAGTCCTTCTAATGATATCCCCTTGGAGCCATGCACTATCTTATCTGACCCAGGAACATGTTATGGGTGAGTCTAGGGGTCTCTATCTTTAGTACCAGTGGCATTTATCAAATATTAAGTGTATCTGGTCAGAAAGCAAAAACAAAAACAAAAAACAAAACAGAAGCAAAAGAACATAGGTAAGAGGTGAGTCTTTCTAAGAAGACAGATGAGCAAGTGATAAGCAACTCATCAATAGTACAAGATGAATCAAGGTATGAGTTCCCTCAAGAAATGTTAGTGCCGAGGGACCAGAGATGTGGCTCAGCATTGCTGTCCTTAGCAACCTGAGGAATTCCCTAGACTTTTAGAGACTTCAACTCAGGCCAAGCCAGAACTTGTGACTCCAATGTTGAAAGTAATATTAGGATAAAACAACAGTAGTGGACTCCCACTGTGGCCTGTGGCCTCCTAAGCAGTGGTTTTTGAAAAGGCTTACAGTACCAGGGATGAACATCCTCCTGTGGAGCAGGCTTCAGTAAAAAAATGGTTGGTTACCCCTAACATTCCTATCACTATTTTTTTCATTTTTCTTAATTAAGAAATTTTCTACTCACTCTACATACTACCCACAGATCCCACCTCCTCCCTCCTCCCACTCCCCAGCCCTCCCTCCCAAGCCACCCCACATCCCCACATCCCTCAAATCAAGGTCTCCCATGGGGAGTCAGCAGAGCTCAGTACACTGAGCATAGGCAGGTGCAAGCTCCTTCCCACTGCACCAAGACTGTGCAAGGTGTCACTCCACAGTCACCGGGTTCCCAAAAGCCTGCCCATGCACCAGGGACGGATCCCAACTCCCCTGCCTGGGTGTCCCCCAAACAGTTCGAGCCAAACAACTGTCTTCTGTATCTAGAGGGTTTATTCCTGTCCCATGGGGGCTCCACAGCCACTATTCTACAGTTCATGGGCTTCCACTAGTGTGCCTGGTCATCTCTCTATGTCTTCCCATCATGATCTTGACACCCCCCACCTGCAGAATCCCTCCTCTCTCTCATAGATTGGATTCCCGGAGCTCAGCCTGGTGCTTGGCCATGGATCTCTCCATCTGCTTCCATCAGTCACTGGACAAAGGCTCTCTTAGTCCAATCAGGTGCTGGTGAGCTCTGTCTCCATTCATATCATTATTGTGCCAGTGGGGACATCTTGCTTGGCAGGTCAGTATTATGGCCTGGAGGGTTGGTTCAACACTTGATAATACCATTGATGCCTGTGCTGGCTGGTTTCTTTGTCATCTTGACACAGGCCGGGGTCATTTGGGAAGAGAGAACATCAACTGAGAAAATGCCCTGGTTAGATTGGCCTGTGGGCCAGCCTGTGGGGCATTTTCTTTTTTTTTTTTCTTTTTTTTTTTTTTTCTGATGTTTCAGAATTAACTTCACTCTTTATTCAATTACAAGATACAATCAGGAAAAGGAATCATCCTTTATATATAACTCACATTCGATCCCATACTGGTCTGCCAGGCCCTCTAGCAGAAGGCAATGATGAGATTGATAAATTATTAATAGGAAATGTGCTGGAGGCCTCAGAATTTCATAAAAACATCATGACAATAGTAAAGGCTTAAAAAAGGATTTTTCCATAACCTGGCAACAAGCCAAAGAAATAATAAAGAAATGTCCGACTTGTTCCTTCTACAATCAAACGCCATTACCAGCAGGATGTAACCCAAAGGGTACTCAGAGGAATGAAATCTGGCAGATGGACGTGTTTCACTTTGCAGAATTTGGAAAATTCTGTACACTACACCATCGATACTTATTCAGGATTTCAATGGGCAACTGCTTTGAGTTCTGAAAAAGCTGATTCTGTAATCACTCATTTGCTAGAAGTTATGGCCATCATGGGTATACCTGCACAAATAAAAACTGACAATGCTCCATCATATGTCTCTGTTAAAATGAAACAGTTTTTTTTGCTTATTACAATATAAAGCATATTACAGGCATACCACATAATCCTACAGGTCAAGCAGTTATAGAAAGATCAAACAGAACTCTAAAGGATATGCTAAATAAACAGAAAGGGGTAACAAAAACCCCCAGAAATAGACTGCATAATGCTCTTCTAACTCTGAATTTTCTCAATGCCAATGAGAAAGGAACAACAGCTGCAGAGAGACATTGGATAATAGAAAAAAACTACAGAATTAAATCAGCCTATATACTTTAAGGATGTGCTGACCTCAGAATGGAAACCAGGGTATGTATTACATTGGGGATGAGGTTTTGCTTTTGTTTCTACAGGAGAAGATAAGCTGTGGGTACCATCAAAACTGATAAAGGTTTGATTTGAACAAGAGAAACCTCTTATTTAGAGGAGGTGATAGTTTATCAACTAGCATGAGCATCCAATTTAAACTAACTTGAATCAATAACACATGCCTTTGCATTTAATCAGATAATAATTTGTGTGGGGCATTTTCTTAATTGGTGATTGATGTGGAACGGCCCAGTCCATTGTGGGCATTGCTCCTCCTGGGTGGGTGGTTCTGGGGTTGTATAAGAAAGCAGGACGAGCCAGCTGGGTGGTCTAAGTCAGTAAGCAGCATTTCAACGGCCTCTCTTTCAGTTCCTGCCTCCAGGTGCCTGCCTTGAGTTTCTGCCCTGACTTCCCTTCATGGTGGAAGATAAGCTGTATGCTGAAATAAACCCTTTTCTCCTCAAATTTCTCTTGGTCACAGTGCAATAGAAAGCCTAACTAAGACAAATTGCTATGGGGTACTGTTATGACAGACCTGATCGATCGTGTGTTTTTTGGATTGTGGTAGTATTTGAACTTTGGGCCAGAGAAGCCCTTGAGTGCTCAGAGCTCAGTGGGCTGTTCTGTGGGAACTTGAAAGATAAGCACTTTGTGAAGCGTTTATCTAATAATTCGTTATCAATAAAATATCGGGATCCAGATATTGCAGTAAGAACCTGAATGATCAGAGAAGTGGAGAAGCCACCAGTGACTCTTCCATTTCTCTATTTAAAAGGGCTGAGATCCTCTCTTAGCTCCGCCTTACTACTTCCTGTCTCCTATCTGTCCTCAGTCCTCCAAAACCTCTAAGGTTAATTTTGGTCAGCTAGTGGCTAGCTCCGCCCTCTGACTCAAAGCAAACTTTATCGTCATAATGCCATATCACATAACAACATTGGGAGCAATGTAGGTGATGGAGGCCTGGCTTGTGAAGTTTTGGAGGGAAGCCAAGACTCAACTGGGGTGGTGTGTGGCATTTTGCATTAAGAATCTGTGGTGTCTGGTCAGCTAGAGCTGGAGTTGACTGTGGTCAAGATGAGACCAACACCATTAAGGTAGAATCTTTGCTTTGCTGGGACAATGGATACTGGTTATCAGGAGCTGAGAAGTTAGCACTGATTAAGAAGAGACCAATGCACACCTTTAATCCCAGCACTTGGCAGAGGCAGGTGGATCTCTGAGTTCGAGGCCAGCCTGGTCTACAGAGCTAGTTCCAAGACAGCCAGGGCTGCACAGAGAAACTCTATCTTGAAAAAAAAACCTACAAAACAAATAAAACAACAAAACAGAGGCAAGTGTCATTGAGGGAGAGCCTCCTTCTGGGAAGTGTTCCTCCAGGGTCAGCAACCAGAGGCTGTGGTCCAGAGGCAGCCAAGGCTGTACCTCTTACTGGCAGCTGAACTTGGTAATGTGTAACAATCCACCAGGTGGTATTGATTTTGAAGGCAGGAAGAGCACCTGAGGCATGGCATCATGAGAGGCAGAGGGAGGCCATTGATAAAGGTACAGCCTCAGTTGCAGTGAAAATCCCAGAATTAAAGGGGTCATGGAGAAAGCCTTTGCACATGTAGCAGGGCCAGAGTCTCATGAGACACTAGGAGAAGCTATTGGTGAGGGTTCAGTCCAAATGCAGCAGAGACTCCAGCACTTTGGAGATGCCAGTACCATGGGGCAACTACCAGGGGTAGTAGCAAGTGTTCAGTGAAGCTGGCCTGAGTCTGTGAGACAAACTGCATGTGCTTCAGATGGCTGAGCTAGAGAAGTGGAGCTAGCTGACAAGGCCATTTGGAGCCCAGAGGATCATGAGTCCAATCTTGTTAATAGCACACAAACCTAAAAATTTAAAGCTACTATCCACTTATGAGAAACAAGACTCAGCATTTGTCTTTTGGGGCCTGGGTTATCTCTCTTAGTATAGAATTCTCTGATTCATTTATAAAAGTATTTAATTGTGTATGTGTGTGTTTATGTGCATGTGGTGTGTCTGCGCTTATAAGTGTACATGCACTCAGAGGCCAGAAGTGTTGGGTAGCCCTTGATCTGGAGTTATTACCACTAGTAAGCCATACAACATGGGTGCTGGGAACTGAACTCAGGGCCTCTGCAAGATCAGTATAAAAATAGTAATAAAAATAATGTGGTACTCTCACCAAAACAGACATGTAGACTAGTGGAACAAAAACAGAACATCCAAATCTTAGTGTATGTAACGACACCATCTGAGAGTTGACAAAGAAGCCGTGGTGGTTTGGATGGAAATGCTGCTCCCCATGCCAAGGATCATAAGGAGTGGCACTATTAGGAGATACTGCCTTGTTAGAGGAAGTATGTCACTGGGGGTGGGCTTTGAGGTTTCAAATGCTCAAGCCAGGCCCAGTGTCTTTCTCTCTCTTTCTGCTGCCTGCTAGCCCAGATGTAGAACTCTCAGCTACCTCTCCAGCACCATGCCTGCCTGTGTGCCACCCTGCTTCCTGCCTTGATGACAATGGACTAAACCTCTGAACTTGTAAGCAAGCCTCAGTTGAATGCTTTCCTTTATAAGGGTTGCCATTGTCATGGTGTCTCTTCACAGTGATAGAACATTAACTATGACAGAAGTAAAAAACATGCACTGGAGAAAAGACAACATCTTCAACAGATGGTGCCAAGGAAACTGGATGTCTACATGCAGAATGAAATTAGATCACTACCTATTACCTTTCACAAACGCTAACTCCAAACAGGTCAAAGGACCTAAATTTGAAACCCTGAAATCACTTGAAGAAAAAAATAGGCAGTACCCTACATGATATAGATGTGGCAAAGTATGTTCTAAGTAATACTTCATTTTTCCTGTAATTGAGACCAACAATTGGCAAGTAGGACCTCATAAAACTAAAATGCTCTGCATACCTAAGGAAACAATCAACCCAGTGAAGAGGGAGCCCCCCGATTGAAGTTTCCCTTCTTTCCTCTACTCCCATTCCCTTCTCTCACCTCCCCTCTGTCCCCCCTCCATCCACTCCTTCTCTGCTTCTGTTCAGAAGGGGCCAGGCCTCCCAAGGGTGTCAACAAAACATGGCATATCAAGTTGAGGTAGGACTAAGCTCCTCCCCTTGTGTTAAGATTGGGCAGGGCAATCAGTATGGATAATAGGTTCCCAAAAGCTAGCCAAAGTGTTAGGAAAGGTCCTGTTCCCACTGCTAGGAGTCCTACAAGTAGACAACTGTCACACATATGCAGAGGGCCTAGGTTGGTTCCATGAAGGCTCCCTAGCTGTCAGTCCAGAGCTGTCGATCCCAGGTCGGTCCAGGTCAGTTATTTCTGTGGATTCCCTTGTATGATCTTGATACCTCCCTCCACCCGACTTGTTCAATCCTTTTTCCCTCTCTTCAACCAGATTCCTTGAGCTTGGCTCAGTGCTTGGCTGTGGATCTCTGCATCTGTTTCCACCAGTTACTGGATGAAGGCTCTCTGATGACAATTGGGGTAGTCACCAATCTGATCACAGGAGATGGCCAGTTCAGGCCACTTATCCACTACTGCTAGGAGTCATAGCTGGGGTCATCCTTGTTGATTCGTGGGAGTTTCCCTTGCATCAGGTTTCCACCTGACCCTGAAATGTGCTCCCATGAAAGTATCTCTTTCATTATTCTCCCTCTTCATCTATTCTCCAACCCCATCATTCAGGTTCCCATCACCACCTGCCCTCAGTCTACCCAGGAGATATTTTTATTTCCCCTTCTCTGGGAAATCCATGTGTCCCCCTTTGGGGTCTCTTTGTTACCTAGCCTCTCTGGGGCTGTGGATTATAGCATTGGTTATCCTTTACTTGCCAACTATTCTTATGACAATTGATATCCAAAATATATAAATAAATAAAAAGTCAAGAAATAAATGACCCAACTAAAATGGGTTATGAATCTGAACTGATTTAAAAGAAATAAAAATGAGCAGGGTGGTGGTGGCACACACCTTTAATCCTAGCACTCAGGAGGCAGAGGCTGGCAGATCTCTGAGTTCAAGGCCAGCCTGGTCTACAGAGCAAGTTCCAGGATAGCCAGAGATACACAGAGAAACCCTGTCTCTAAAAAAATAACCTACAAAGAAAAGGCATCTTTTCTTTGAAACATCTCAAATAGTGTTCATCATTCTTAGCAATTAGGGAAATGCAAATCAAAACAACTATAAGATTTCATCCAGTCAGTATGACAAAGGTCAACAAAACAACTAACAACAAATTGCTGGTGGGGGATGTGGGGAAAGGGAAACATGCATTTGCTCTTGGTGAGATTACAAACTGGTCCAGTCATTTTGGAAATAAATGTTGAGAATTCTTAAACACTTAAAAATAAATCTATTATATGATCCAGCCATCCCACTCCTTGGCAGATGCCCAGAAGACTCCATATTCTGATCTGCACAGACTTACTCAGCCATGTTCATTGCTACTCTATTCACAGTACCCAGTAAATGAAACCACATAAATGTGGAAGGATGGATAATGAGAATGTAACTTATACACAATGGAAGGCTATTCAGGTACAAAGAAAAATAAACTCATGAAATTTGCAGGTAAATGGATAGAACTAGAAAATATTATACTGAGTGAGGTAGCCCAAATCCAGAAAGACCAACACTGCATATTCTTTCTCATCTGTGGTTCCTATGTCCAACCTCAGATGTTAGTATATAACCTGGAGTAACAACAGAAACCAGGGAAGTAAGTAGGGACCATGGCCTGGGGTGGGTTACTAGAGAGGGGAATTGCAGGATAGAGGTAAAATGAATAAAGAAACAGAAAAAATGGGGGGGGGACCTTTACTTGGGGATGAGGGAGAGATGTCAATATAGGAGAGCAAGGGGGTAGGGAAAATAATGATAGAATGTTTGAAAAAAGCTAGAAGGAATCACATTATAAAATTATCTATATTACATATATACACATATATGTATAGTTTAAGTGAAATTATGTCACTTGGGGTGATAATGCTCTTCCAAGAACCATAGGTATATAGCTAAAGGACTGCATATCCTATCACAGAGATACTTGCACATGCACTATTCACAATAGCAAAAAAGAAAAGAAAAAAGAAACAATCAGTGATGTACATGTGAATCAAAAGATAAATGGTTAATAAAAACATTGTACATGTGAAGCTTGATCCTAATTAGTCTTCACAATAAAAACCCAGAGTCAGGTATTAGGATGAAAGCTGAAAGATCAGAGAAGCAGAACAGCCAGCCACCAGAGACTTTTTTTTTTTGAGACAGAGTTCCTTTGTGTAGTTTTGGTGCCTGTCCTGGATCTCGCTCTGTAGATCAGGCTAGCCTTAATCTCATAAAGATCTACCTGGCTCTGCCTCCCAAATGCTACGATTAAAGGCATGCACCACCACTTCCCTCACCAGAGACTTCTTACCTCTACTAGTGCTCAGACCAAAATGGGCCAACCTGTCTCTACGAATCCTCAGACTGAATGGGTGATCCTGTCTCAGTTTGAAAGGGGGAGATCCTGTCTCCACCTCCCATGTGCTGGGATCAAAGGCTTGAGCCTCCCATGTTCTGGGATCAAAGGCATGCACCACCACCCGGCTCTGTTTCTCTTTTAGACTGGATCAGTCTCAAGGGTGGCCTTGAACTCCAGATCTTCCTGCTTCCTCCTCCCAAGTGTTGGGATTAAAGGTGTGTGCCACCACTGGTTTCTAAGGTTAACTAATGCCTAGCTCCACCCTCTGGTCTCCAGGCAAGCTTTATTTGTCAGAACACAAACAAAATATCACACAACGTACATGTACACAATGGCATTTTTTTAAGCCAGTGTGAGAGTGGTTACAGGCTATGGAACTAGACAAGAGACCATGAGAGGAAGAAAAGAGGAACTGAGGAAAGAGAAGGAGGGAAGCTATAAAGAAGGAACAAGGCCGTTAGAAGTAGAAGGCACAAGAGGTGAAAATGAGGAGGGGAGAAGAGTGGGAGTGTCATGGAGAGAACCACCAAGTCCGGGGGCGGGGAAATGTACCAGACCAAAATTAATATAAACGTTTTAACAAAGAATAGATACTATGAATAGAAACACAGAGGGCAAAATCTCAGGGATCCAGGCAGAGACCCACCCCTCTGGGAAGGAATAGGGTCCTTTTATAGCAGATGAGCAAAGTTATCTGACTTGTCCTCCTGGGCCATTTGTCGGGGTGAAGTTATTTTTGAACCGAGTTAAGCAGGACAGATCAAGGCGGATGTGATGTTGTACACCTTTAATTTAATCCCAGTACTCAGGAGACAGAGGCAGGTGGATCTCTGTGAGTTCAATGCCAGCCTAGTCCACATAGCATGTTCTAGGATAGCCGAGGCAACAAGATAAGACTCTATATCAAAAGGAACAAGGAGTGTTGTTGGTTGTTTTCACTCTTTGCTCTTTGACTTTTTACTCTTTGGGGGATCACCACCCAGTTCCCAAGTAAAACACATGGACATTTATTTTTTATTATAAATGCCTTGCCAGCTTTTCTCTTCTTTTTCTTTTTCTTTTTTCTTTTTGCATTGTAGAGTAAAATTGATTGGGAGACTTGCTTACAGAAGCAAGACAGCTGGATCCCCACGATTTTTTTTTTCATTTTTTAAAAACTTTATTTTATTTTATTTTTAATCCCGAATGCTGTTTATTGAAGGAGGGAAGAGGCCTTAAATACAGGCTTACAACACAATGGGAGAACCCCGGAGGGCAGAAGTTCGATACCGATGTTTTACAATCTTGCATCTAAACTGTTGACACCCATTATGCAGGATATGCAGACAAGGAACTTCTCTTCAGCATGCAGGAGGGTGGAACCTGGCAGGGAATTAGCATAGGGAGGATATCAAGGTTAAGGTCAGCAAGTCAGGCAACAGTTACCCAAAATGGGGGCCAGGGCCCTACAGGTCCCCCTTTTACTAAAAAATGAGTTTCTGACTTAGGTTGTGTGGGAAGTCAGCAGGTCACCTTACCCGTCATGGAGACACCTGCCCAGGCCACACAGGCGCTCTGTCTTACGTTGGTGAGCACCTCCCAGGCATTACTGGTCTCTGAATACTCATTATCATACAGGCTCAATCATGTGTGAGTTGCAGAGTTAACTGCTGCCAAAGATCTCAAAATGGCACTGGGCTTGCAATCTGTGTGTTCGACACAGAAAAGACCAACAAAGGTCCCATCCCACCCATAGTCAGTAGGCTAAAGGAAACTGAGCCTTTCCCTTCCTTAACGAGCCTTGCTGCAAATTGGAGTCCTTGTAAGATGGTATCCCAAAAATGGATACAACTCAAATGGAACTTGAGTTTATAAATTTATAATTTTCAAAGCCAATCGAAATGTATATAACTATTGAATTAAATTTACCATGCCCAATAGAATGAAAAATTAATTAACTGTTATAGATACTTTTGCTGCCAGGGTCTCCACTGTGCTAGCTGTAGTAAGCAATTATGAAATGGTAATCCCAGAAACAGTAGCAGTGGTGGCTGCCACTGCTATAACAGCAACAACAGCAGCAGCAATGTCAAATTCTCTTCTGGAGCATGTGGACATCCACTGGCACGAACTGCCAAGGCCCATTTTTCTTGATCCCAGCACGACTTAGGCTTGCAGCTCTTCTGGAGAATCCAAAGCATGGCTACATTTCCTAGGCTTATGTTAATGCTTGCCAATGCTGGCCATATTGGGCTCTCAATCCCCATTGGCATCGGAAGTGGAGAGATTTTCATTAAGGCCCAATAAGTCTCTGTCATGTTGGGTTTCAGAAGCAGTCACAGGGTGAATACAGCGCTCAGGAATCCAAAGAGGAACCTCATTGTTGTGAGGAAAGACATAAACAGAACCCTGGGCCTACACCAACACCAGATTGGGTCTCCTGCAAGTGCTAGTAGAAAGATCCTTCCATTGTTCCAGAGGGTGATTTGCAATAGGAGACCTCCAGTGCTTATCTGCAGTGGATACTCCAGCAAAAACCACTGATAAAAAATTTAAAATATATAAAACAAGGGAAAGAATAGAATGTGGAGAGGAATGATGAGTCCCCAGTCCCCCCCCCCTTTTTTTTACTCCAGCTAAATATGTTTGTTTGGCTCCTTTTTAAACAGTTAAAATTTTTCTTTTTTTTTCATTTTTCACTTTTTCAAATTAATCAATTTATCCACCTTTCTAATATCAGCTTGATACAGTATATGTTCCCATCTTAATTGTGAAATGTTTCATTGAAGCTTGCTCAGTAATTGAGTAAAACCAAAACTTATTAAAAGCCACAGTTGTCCTAGGGTCTCCCATGTTATATATATATATATATAGTCTCCATGGTTTTGTGGGTTGTAGTTTGATTGTTCTTTATTTTATATCTAGAATCCACTTATGAGTGAGTACATACCATGTTTGTCCTTCTGGGTTTGGGTTACCTCACTCAGGATGATTTTTTCTAGTTCCATCCATTTGCCTGCAAATTTCATGCTTTCATTGTTCTTCTCTGCTGAGTAGTACTCCATTGTGTATATGTACCACATTTTTTTCATCCATTCTTCTGTTGATGGGCATCTAGGTTGTTTCCAGGTTCTGGCTATTACAAATAGTGCTGCTATGAACATAGCTTAGTATGTATCTTTGTGGTATGAATCAGCGTTCCTTGGGTATATGCCCAAGAGTGGTATGACTGGGTCTTGATGTAGTTCGATTCCTAATTTTCTGAGAAACCACCATACTGATTTTCACAGTGGTTGTACAAACTTGCATTCCCACCAACAGTGGAGGAGTGTTCCCTTTGCTCCACATCCTCTCCAACATTGGCTGTCATTAGTTTTTTTGATCATAGCCATTCTGACAGGTGTAAGGTGGTATCTCAGAGTCATTTTGATTTGCATTTCTCTGATAATTAAGGATGTTGAGCATTTCTTTAAATGTCTTTCAGCCATTTGTGATTCTTGTTTTGTGAATTCTCTGTTTAGCTCTTTAGCCCATTTTTCAATTGAATTGTTCAGTATTTTGATGTCTAGTTTCTTGAGTTCTTTATATACTGTGGAGATCAATCCTCTGTCAGATGTGGGGTTGGTGAAGATCTTTTCCCATTCTGTTGGCTGTCTTTTTGTCTTATTGACTGTGTCTTTTGCCCTGCAAAAGCTTCTCAATTTTGAGAGGTCCCATTTATTAATTGTTGTGCTCAGGGTCTGTGCTGTTGGTGTTATATTTAGGAAGTGGTCTCCAGTGCCAATGCGTTCAAGAGTGCTTCCTACTTTCTTTTCTATTAAGTTTAGTGTAACTGGATTTATGTTGAGGTCTTTGATCCACTTGGACTTGCGTTTTGTGCATGGTGATAGATATGGATCTATTTGTAATCTTTTACATATTGACATCCAGTTATGCCAGCACCATTTGTTGAAGATACTTTCTTTTTTCCACTGTATAGTTTTGGCTTCTTTGTCAAAAATCAGGTGTTCATATGTGCATGAATTAATGTCAGGGTCTTCAATTCGATTCCATTGATCTGTATGTCAGTTTTTATACCAGTACCAAGCTGTTTTTGTTACTATAGCTCTGCCAGCTTTTCTTAAGTTATCCCATCCACCTTTCGCCTCTGGGCTTTTCCTTTCCTTACTTCTGTATATCTTACTTTCACTCTTACTCTGTGGCTGGCTGTGTGGCTGTGTGACTGGCCCCTGGCATCCTCCTCTCCTTGTTCTCTTGCTCCTTTTTTTTTTCCTCTCAGATTTCTTTTCCTATTTATTCTCTCTGCCTGCCAGCCCCACCTATCCTTTTTCCTGCTTCACTATTGGCTGTTCAGCTCTTTATTAGATTAATCAGGTGTTTTAGACAGACAAAGTAACACAGCTTCACAGAGTTAAACAAATGCAACATAGAAGAATACAACACATCTTTGCATCATTAAACAAATGTTCCACAGCATAAACAAATGTAACACATCTTAAAATAATATTCCACAACAAGGAGAAAGAGGAGGAGAAGGAGGAGGAGGAAGCAGTTTTGTGATGACACTTGTCCTCTCTGATGCTAGCCGCATAGGATGAGGCACCAGGGCCACCAGGAATTAGTCTCTAGTTTTTTTTTTTGTACAAGGCATCACTATTTACTGGGTCAGGCTCCAAGCTGTTGGAGAATGGCGGGTGTGCTTTTTATTTTATTTTTATCTCCCCCCACCCTGCTTTTTTTTTTTTTTTTGGTCCCTACAGGGAGGAGAATAAAAAAAAATTGTTTGAAAAATACTGTATTAGAAACTAACCAGAAAAATGTAAAAATTACCAATACTTATGTTCTTATGTATTAGAATAACAGAATTTTATTTTTTTATGTTATATATTTATTATATCAATAAAGTTATGGATTAATTGGCTCCTGCAGCTCAGTCTCTTCTATCTCTCTTTCTTTGAGACAGGGTTTCACTGTATAGCCCTGGCTGTCCTGGATCTCACTCTGTAGCCCAGGCTGTCCTCACAGAGATCCGCCTGCCTCTGCCTCCCAAGTGCTGGGATTAAAGGCGTGCCCCACCACTGCTGGCTCTGCGCTTTTCTGTTAGTCCTCACAGTGTTCATCTTTGGGTGTAGTGGGCTGGTGCTTTCATTGACCTGGCACTTTTCTTTTTGGCTTCCTTTTTTTCTGATCATTTTTTTCTTCACTCATTTTCATGAAGCTCTTGGCTGTTAATATGCTTAGTGTGCCCAATTAATTCTCTTGTCAAGAATCTTATCCTTAACTTGCTTGTTTGCAACAGCGCCAACAGCATGTGGGAGACATTGTAGAGTCCAGTTTTGCCATGGTAACATAGATGCAACATTCCTTACTGAACAGTACTCACTTCACCCTTCTAATAGTCACATACAAACAGCTCCACATTTTCTAAAAGGCTAAGAGAACACATGTCGTGTTCTTCTCCTCTTTCCTTCTGTATTGTCACTTTGGTAACTCCTGGAAGATGGAAAGCCCTTAGACTTTTTTGCTCATCTCTAACTGTAACTTAGTACTCACTGATCTTCCCTACCCCTTCTTTTCTCTTGTTACCATGAAGCCTTCGGTGGCTACCACTCTGCTCTCAGCCTCTACGCCTCACCGTCACGAGAGTCCACATGTGAACGCATCAAGTCGTACTTGCCACTTTGTGCCTGGGCTGTTTCACTCTAACACAATGATATCGGATCCCATTTGTGTTATTGAAATTGGAGGAGTTTCGTTTTTTATTTAAAAAAAGTAAATTTTTTTTTTGAGAGGGTCTCACGAGGCAACCTCAAATGGTTTAGAACTTTTTATATAGACCAGGCTGACCTCCAACTCACAGAGCTCCACTTGCCTTCTGAGTGCTGGAATTAAAGGCATGTATCACCCTGTCTGGCTTAGATTTTATTTTTATAAAGCCAATAGAATGTAGTCTTGTGTTTCTCTATGTTGATGTATTTCATTTTTACTAGAAGGGAAAGATTTGCTCACCAACATATCTCAGTTTCAGAATTAGAGTCCTAGGTGAAACTACCCCTTGTCTCACTGTGTCCCGAGAGGAAGATTCCTTAATGGGGTACACTTGGAAGTCTTCTGGAATTTATGCGGATTTTTCCATAACTCCTCTCTTCCCTTAACTCTAGACCATCTGCTAGAGTTAATACGTAAAGAAGCAAATACACTAAATTCCAGGTGAATCCCCAGGGTTGGAAAAAGAATGCCCTTCAGGGGAAAGGAGGAAGCCTCTGAGACCACCTGGGGAGGGAAGGGGGAGCAGTGGTTACAACAGTCCCTGGGAGGAAGCGGGTACTTAAACGTCTCAGCAAAGTCCTAGGAAACAAGTCTCCGGAGTCTCCGGAAGTGAAGTGAACCCACATATGGATCAATTCCCCTTTGTGAGTTTTCCTCACAGAGCCATTGAGGAGATGATGCCTGATGCTGAGGTGAGGTTCCATGGTACCTATTTCTTTCTCCAGGCTCATCTAGGAAAGCTAGTCTGCATGTAAGAGAAATAGATGGATGGTTCTGTGACATTATAGGGTATCTTTTACTTAATAAATTTTATTACTCAGGGTTTCTCAGGAACGACTTAAAGGCGATGGGGAGGAACAGCTTAGTGTAAAAGTTCCAAACGTGGATCAAGCATACACCGTTAATCCCGACATGCAAGTAGCAGAATCAGGTTGCTGCTCCCTGTGAAGGAGAGGCCGGTTTGGGTAGGAAGTTCTGGGCCAGAAATGCTACATAGTGAGATCCTGTCTCAAAAGCAACCAACCAGACAAAACCCCCAAACTTTCATGTGTGAATACAGGACAAATATTCACTGGGTGAAAAATTCTGAACCATCTCTGAGTCACAGCTGAAAAATAAACAGCGAGTTCAGGCAGAAACACTGTTCCCCCACCCCCACCGACCGACGTATGTTATTGTCGTGATTGTTAGAGCATCATTCATAAACAATCTCTTTTCCCAGGAGTCATCCAGTGATATATCCCTTTCTTCAGGCTACCTGGAGAGACAGTGTGCTGAGTGAGCATCCTGGGAAGAAGGACATTTAGTCAAGCTATCACACCCTCACCGGTAGGTTTAGTAGTTGGTTGATTAGCTCCTTGTACTGAAACAGAACATACAAAGAAGTTGATTCCTTAGGATTATAGATGAAAACTTGCTTTACAAATTCCAAATGCATGAGCAACAGTATAAAGTGGCAGGAAAGACAAGTTACAGTGTGCTGTCAGTGTATAGGGGATGTGTCCTTGCTCTTATTCACATTACATAGGTGTGAGCTGTTTCTTAGAACAAAATCAGGAAACTACAGGAGGCAGAGGCAGGCGAATCTCTGTGAGTTTGAGGCCAGCCTGGTCTACAAAGCAAGTTCCAGGACAGCCAGGACTGTTTCAAGAAACCCTGTCTCAAAAAACCAAACCAAACCAAACAAACAGCCCCTCCCCGCAAAAAATCAGGAAACTCAGATCTCATGATTTTAGTTTCTTCTTTAAAAATATTTAAGTCCTTCATCTGTCATCTGTAGGTTGGAAAGGGATTGGTTTATGTTTTACAAACAAATACCTGGAATTCACTTACTGAATTCCTTCAAGGAAGCCGTTAAAGCATATCTTCTGAATTCACCACTGATTAGGAAGCTGGGCATTGAAGCTTGGATGCTAAACCTTTTCATGCTTCCTCAAAAATCATGAACAAGGACTGGAGAGATGGCTCAGTGGAGCACTCAGGGAGGAGCACTGGCTGCTCTTCCAGAGGACCTGGTCTGAGTTCCAGCATCCACAAAGCAGCTCATGATTGTCCTAGGGATCCAATGCCCTCTCCTGGCCTCCCCCAGCCCCAGGTACACAGGTGGTGCACAACACTCATGCAGGCAAAATGCCCATATGCATAAAATGTAATAATAATAATAAAACAACCACAAATAAGAGACTAGAAGTAGTGTAGCCCAAATCTTTGTTCTCAGGGATCACAAACGATCCTTCCTTTAAATCTTGTGCTCTTTGCTACCTTGCAAACTTCCTTCTCTTCCATTCCTGGTGACCCCCATTATCCAAAACAGGAGATCCAAAATTAACAAAAATCTCAATATATGAACTATTAGTTTTGTTAAGATTTTTTTTTGAAAAAGATGTATTTTAGTTATTTTTAAAATTCTGTGTATGTGGCAAGGGGAGAGGCAGGTACCTGAGTGTCGGTGCCTGTGGAGGCCAGAGCCACCAGATACCTCTGGAACTAGAGTTACAGGTACTTGCGAGCTGCCCAGTTTGGGTGCTGAGAACTGAACTCACTTTCTCTGCAAGAGCAATATGTTCTCCTAACCATTGTGTGTCTCTCAAGGCCCCTGAAGACTTTTCAACAGATCATTTTAAGTATTAACTTGTTGCAATGCTCCTACTGTTTAAAAATACAGTTGTACATTTTATTTATTCAATTAATAAACACATTCTTTTTTTGCAATAAACGCACAACTTACTGTCCAAATACTTGAAAATGGCTCCTCTCTTTTCCCCAACAAAATTAATTCCACAAGACAAAAAGGGAGAAAAAAGTCCCCTCTGTTTCATCTCAAATCTCTTTAGAAAATCGTCTTCTTTTTCTTCACTTTTTAAGTTTACCAAGAAGTGGCTGGAAAACACACTTCCTGCTCTTCCACAGGTCCCAGGTTTGACCTACCTCTGATGACTGTGGCCTCCCAGGGGACCGGCACAAACCTACATAGGATCATAAACATATACATAATTAGGAAAGAGAATAAATCTCAAAAGAAAAACAAAAAGAGAAGAATCTCATTTGTTTCATTTCACCCAGGTGGCATTGTAAGTAGGAAAAGATTATTTTTCAGTGTGCTGACTAGACCCTACAAAGGTGTAGGAAAGCATTAGTCCAGAGGGCAGTGATGGGTTCAGAAATGATAAAATAAATGTCTATAGCATGGAATAATAATTGGAATGAGGGACTCTCCATTTTTGAATAGTACTTTCATGTGAGGGTGAGTTTCTTTATATAGGCTCCAGGAATACAAATTGTTCTTTGTGAAGGAGGGCGGTGGAGGTTGGTCAGAGCTGCCATGCATATAATTTCCAGTTATATGGAACAATTATATGATCTTTGCTATGCAAATAAGTGATATGCAAATAAGGATAGTGCTGGCTGATCAAAGTTCAGTCATAGTCAAACGCTCCAGCCACTGGGCTCCAAGCTTCAGCTATGTGGTGTCAAGTTTTTTCTTCATTTTACCACCAACAATTTGAGATTTCTGAACCATCCTTGTGAAAATACCATAATGGAGACTAACTTGGCTCTCTGTGTGTTGAATAGAGGTTAGAGTAACAGCTGTAGTCATGAAGAGTTTCTTCTGATCCCAGAGGAGCAGAATTGGAAGTTTCTGGATTTATGGAATGGCATCTGTAGAAGGTTACATCAAGGGTTTGCGAGAAAGCAACACTTACCCAATGGAGGCTGCAGGGAGGGGACAGAGATTGCATGGTGAGCTGAAGGAGATTTGAACAAAGGGGACACATAGATGTGTAATGAAGATAGGGCACTGGTTTTAGAGTTTTGAGGACTGAAAGAAGAGAGATGGCTCAGTGGTTCAGGGTACCTGTTGCTTTAGCAGCAATTTATTCAATTGGTTTAATTTCCAGCACCCATACGGTGGTTCAAAACCATCTGTAACTCCAGTTGCAGGGTATCCCCTTACAACCAAAGACAAAATTTCATATACAGGTGGGCCATTCGGAAACAACTTCTCTCAGCTATTTAGAAATATAGGCAATTGTGCACACCTCAGGCTATAGTCTTAAGAGCATTGTCTTAAGAGACCCAGGACATAACCCTATCTAGTGTGTAAGTAAAGGTGGACCAGTCTAGAGGAATCTGGCAAAGCCAGGGTCAGAGCAGTTGGAGGCTAGGGCTTTTTTTGAGGAGTTAGAATTACTTCTATTTTTAAAAATTGCCAACCTGAAGTGGGCCAAAGACCTTAACTTAAAACTTACTGGGTGTACAACCACTCTTAAGGGCAGGACCCATCCATGTCCAGCAGTAGATGACCAACACAAAACAAACTCAATGGCATTTTTGGAGATCTCATAATGCTTTGTCAGGGTATTTTTTATTTTTTAAATTAATTAATTATTTATTTGTTTTGTCTTATATGTCCTTTGTGTATATATTATGTTTTCTGGGTTTATGGAGTTTCTATGTGTGTGAACATGTGTGTTTCTGAATCTATATGTGTTTCTTGTGCTTTTTCTTTGGCTATTTTTCTTCTGTTTGTTTTGCCCTATTACAGTCTGTTTGCTTTTGTTTTATATTTTTTATTTTATTATTTTTTAGATGCCTGTTTCTTTTGTAATGAGAATGAAGAAGAAAGGGTGTAGATTTGGGTGAGAGGGGAGGTGGGGAGGATCTGGGAGACATTGGAGGAGAGGAAACCATAATTAGAATATGCCGTGTGAAAAAAAATCTGTTCTTCAATAAAAGAAAAAAAAAATTCAGTACTCTGGAGAGGTGGAATGTTGTAGGTCCAGAGGCTAATTACTCTACCTTGGGCTAAGTTCTGGTCTTCCAGAATGACCATTCCTTGTTCCCCCTGTGTTAGAACTAACACCCCGTGAAAATAACTTTTTAGAATCTATTGACTTAGTAAGCCACTAGCTTCTACCAATCCAAAAGCTAAGAATACCATCAGATAGCATCATGGGCCTATAGGAAAGCTTCCCCCATCTCACTGTACATCAACCTCTCTGATGTACCCACCAACGTATTTTAAATTTGCCTTGATTTATGACTTTCTCTGTTCTGTAAAACTATAAAAACATTGTAAAACTTCTTCTACACTGGAACATGAAATTTGGGATAACCTAAATTTGTGCTCCCAGGCCATGTTCTCTTGAAATGGCTCCAGAGTAAACTATCTCATTCCCTTAAAATAAAAACCCAAAACACTGAACCTACTAGAGGAAAGCATAGGGAAGACTCTTAAGGTATTGGGATAGACAAGAGCATTCTGAACAGAACTTTGGTAGCACAGGATCCAGCCCCAAGTACCAAGAGATGAAACTACATGGGGTTAAAATCTTCTGCACAGCAAAAGAAACCATCAGCAAAGCGTGGAAGAAATCTTTACATACAAATCTTCAGACAGATGGTTAATATGCAGAATTTCAAAGAACTTCAGAAATTAAATACCAACGAAATAAAACTACCAATGAACAAATGGGCTTATGAAACAGGAAGTTTTCAAAAGAAGAAACACGAAAGACCAATAGCTATCATTTTAAAAAGTGTTCAGCATCCCTAGTCATCAGGAAAATGCAGATTAAAACTACTTTGAGATAGCACTTCACCACAGTAGGAATGTTATCACCAAGCTACCTGACAACAAATGTTGGAGAATATGTGGAGAAAGAGGAATGCCTATTCACTGCTGGTTTGAGTACAAATAAATATGGCAATTAAGGAAATCAGTCTGATGGTCCTTAAAAAATTGAAAATACAAACTACCCTATGACCCAGCTATTCCATTCCTGGGCATATACCCAGATAACTACATACCCGACAACAAAGATATTTGCACATCTATTTTATTTACAATATCAAGGAAATAGAACCAACTTAGATGCCACCAATAGTTAAATAGATAATGGAATTGTGGTACATATACAAAATAGATTATTATTCAGATATGAAGAAATATGAAATCATGAAATTTGCAGGGAAATGGATAGACTTAGGAAGTATGAGATTAAATAAGGTGACCTAATCTTAGAATAATAACCTCATGTTCTCCCTTTTATGTGGATCCTAGCCCATAACTTAACACACACACACACACACACACACACACACACACACACACACACACACACACACACACAAAACTGTAAGTGTGGGTAAAATATAACATTTAGAAAGGAGAACAAGAAAGGATAATAAGGAAGTACACAATAGTTAAGAAAGAGAATATGAAGCTAATTATGTTTCTAGGTTCGATCTGTCATAGTTTTCCCTTTTTATGGCAGATAAATGTATAAAAATAGAAGTTCATTGTGATGCACGGAGTTTGGGACTGAGTGAGAGTGCATTGGAGCGGCCACCTTAGTCTAGCCCTGTCAGTCGATTACAATAAAGTGATTTAATTAAAAATATTGTTCCATCAAGGATGATATGATATTCTTTATCCTTTCTGTGAACAAGAATCAAGTAAAGTGATGGTGTGAGTGACAGGCAGGCTTAGGGAGGAACTGTAAAGAAGGAGATCATCTTTATGTTGGAGCAGAGTGCTTGGAGAGGGAGAACTGTGAGCGGTCTGCATCCTGTGTGTAGGGCCTGCCATACATCCCATTTCCTGTTCTTAGATGAGGCAACAGGGACAGCTCGAGTGTCTAATTCCCAGACTCCTTATCTGTTGCCGGAGTAGGGAGCAGAAGAAATCTGCCCCTGATGTGAGATCACTGTTTTACCATGGACAGAAAAAGCTCCAAGCTCTCAAATTCCATCTCAGCCCATCCAGGCCACCAAGAGAGTGGATGGCTTTGGAGTCTCGGTGGTATGTTTCCTCTCCCAGAGGAGAGTGTGCTCACAGAGTGGGGGGATCTTTACAGAAACTGTTCGGGTGTGGTTCCTGCTGTAATACCTTAGGGCATCCACCGAGAAGTGGTGTCAGCCAGAGTCTGTCAGTGTTGAGCATCCTTCCAACTGGAGATCAGTTAGATAGAGAGGTTCACAGGTTGATCGGAGCCAGCCATGAAGCTCCATAAGATCAGTCTTAGGGGCAGCTGCCTCACTAGATGCTTTCGAATGGCCCATAAGGCATTTGAGAGATGCCATCCCAGTCTACCAGGACAGAGGAGAAAGAGCTGGTGGGCATTCATACTCAGAATTTTTGGTGTGTGTTGTGGAATTCTGAATGAGTAGCCCAAATGGTTAGCTACTCATTCAGAAATTTCTTGAACTCAGGATTGTGTCTTGCTAAGAAGAATGAGGCTTACAGACTCAAAAGAAAGAGCCACTCATCCAGCAAATTTGTTAGAGAGCAAAGGGTGAGAAATACATGCAGGTGAGAGGGGCCGTAAGGTGAAAAAAATTGCCCAAGCCAAAGGGTCTAGGGGCTTTTACATCATTGTAGATGAATGGTGGTGTAAAGGAGTAAAGGCACAAGATGACTCTTCTTCCTGACTCCAGACAGCCTGCGGTGGACTGATACACTTATGGACTGGCCATAGACTCTATAAGCTCAATAGACTAGAGCTTAGTGCCTGGGAATCATGAAGTAGGGTTATTTGGGGTTTTTGTGCCTAGATGGTCAGTGTCCTTCATATAGCCTATTTCTAATAATGTAGTTCCCTTTTTATTCCTATCTCAGGAGGACCAAGAAGGAGAGAAGGAAGAGGTTACATCATTGGTATAGGACCACAATCAATCCAAAATAAGATAGGATTGCTTCCATCTGCTTTCAGAATGTTCATGTCTTTTCTCGTAGAACTTGTTTGACTCTCAAAGACCCTGAGATATGTTGAAAGAAAGGAAATTGGGGATAAACTCATGTCTTTTTTCTTCATATATTTAGATCCCATGAACAGATCAGCAACACATGTTGTGACTGAATTTGTTCTCCTGGGATTCCCTGGCTCTTGGAAGACACAAATTTTCCTCTTCGTGTTGTTTCTGGTGGTTTATGTCTTGACCTTGCTGGGAAATGGAGCCATCATCTGTGCTGTAAGATGTGACTCACGTCTACACACCCCCATGTACTTCCTCCTGGGAAATTTTGCCTTCCTTGAAATCTGGTATGTTTCCTCCACTGTTCCTAACATACTAGCCAATGTTCTCTCTAAGACCAAGGCCATCTCATTTTCAGGATGCTTCCTCCAGTTCTATTTCTTCTTTTCACTGGGTACAACTGAATGTCTCTTCCTGGCAGTAATGGCTTATGATAGGTACCTGGCCATTTGCCGCCCATTACACTACCCTGCCATCATGACTAGGAGGCGTTGTGGCATACTGGTGTCTTCATGCTGGCTCATTGGATTCCTTGGGTACCCAGTCCCTATCTTCTCCATCTCCCAACTCCCCTTCTGTGGTTCTAATATCATTGATCACTTCCTCTGTGACATGGACCCGTTGATGGCTTTGTCCTGTGCCCCGGCTCCTATTACTGAATTTATTTTTTATGCCCAAAGTTCCCTTGTCCTCTTTTGCACTGTTGCGTACATTCTTCGATCCTATGTTTTGTTGCTCAGGGCTGTTTTTCAGGTTCCCTCTGCAGCTGGCCGACTAAAGGCCTTCTCTACCTGTGGTTCTCATTTGGCTGTGGTCTCACTCTTCTATGGGACAGTGATGGTCATGTATGTGAGTCCTACATATGGCATCCCAACTTTGATGCAGAAGATCCTTACACTTGTATATTCTGTAATGACTCCTCTCTTTAATCCTCTGATTTATAGCCTTCGTAATAAGGACATGAAACTTGCTCTGAGAAATGTTCTGTTAGGAATGAGAATTGTCAAAAATGTATGAGTCAATGATGTGACATGCTTACATGTTCTAATAAAGAACAAACTGGAGATGTATCAGTTCATTCAGTTGTCTTTTACTCTGCTCTTTTTTTTTTTTTTTTTTTTTTTGAGGCAGGGACTTATGTAGCCCTGGTTGGCCCCAAACTCATCTTCTAGCCAAGTATGACCTTAATCATCTGGTCCCCTTGCCTCCACATCCTAAGTACTAGGATTACAAGTGTGTACCAATGTGCCAAGCTTTGAACTTGCTTTCAACACCAAGTGATATTTTTCAAAGTCTATATTCATTGGAAAAATAAAATGTGATTCCTATATGAGATAGTTGCTTACTCAGATACCCATGGTTCTTCATTATATACCTCCTTCATCATTGTAACAGGACAATGAAGTCTGATGAACTGATTTCAATCCATAGGACCCATGTGGCAGAGAGAAAAAAACCTATTCTTACAAGTTGTCCTTTTTCTTCCACATGTGTACAGTGGCATGTACTCCCCCAATATAATAATTAATTAGTAAATATAGTTTAGAAACTCATGTCCAATATAGGAAGATGTACTTTTTAACACAGAAAAAGAAATTTCTGAAATATTTAATGAGTCTGACATTAATAATAAGGCAAATGGCATGAAAATTTGCCCTTAGCAAAGCCCCCCTTTCTAGCCCACCCTCATTCTTTTGTGTCAGCTGCTGACACCTAGGAACACTTTCTACCAGGGACCTCCAGTAGCCACACCTGACTGGGACTCAGGTAGGCAATTTTCATTTTCCCTCCAGTCTTGCCTGCAGCCTTGTAGCAACCTGCTTCCAGGTGCCTCTTCTCCTTCCACCTTGACTCAACTCACTGGAGATTCCACCTTTTTGTAAAGATCCAGACCCTGCCCCCTAGTTATTTCATCCCTGTCACTCCAGATGTATTCTTTGTCTTACTGCAGCCTAGTTTCAGGAGCCCCTCCTCCTATCACATCTCTATTTCCTAGTGATCCAACCTATTGGTGTGGACTGGATACCCCAGGCTTTTCCTCTCAACCTCTCTCAGCCTGTTTTCCTAGCCCATGTCTATTCTTTTCTGCCACTGACTGACTGACCTGCAGAAATGCTTTCTATTAGAGATCCTACAGCCACCACACTTGCTTAACATCTTGAGAGGGTAATAGCAACCAAAGAATTGAACACCCACCTGGCAAAGACAAGACCATATATCAACACCTAGAAATACCCCAGTCACCATAACTCCAGCACCCTAGATATCAACACACACACACACACACACACACACACACACACACACACACACACACACGAACAACCAAGATATTATCCCTCTGCCAGAACCCAGTAATCCCAATATAGTAGGCTCTGAGAAATGCAATATAACTAAAGCATAAGACAAGGACATCAAAACTGCAATTATCAGTATGTTCAAGGACCTTAAAGAAGGATATGAATACACTCCTTAATGAAAACTGTGAAAACACAAACAGTAGAATGAAATAACAAAGACACTTCAAGACAGGAAATAGAAATAGAGTCACTAAAGAAAACCCAAACTAAAATACAACTGGAAATGAAAAATTTAGAAAGTCAAACAAAAACCTCAGAGGTAACTCTCACCAACAGAGTACAAGAATAGAAGAGAGAATCTAGGCACCGAGGACAAGGTAGAAGAAATGGATACCTCAATCAAAGAAAATGGTAAATCTAGAAAAATCCAGGTATTAAACATCCAAGAAATCAGGAGCACTATGAAAAGACCAAATATACAAATAATAGAAATAGAGGAATGAGAAGAAACCCAGGTCAAAGGCATGGAAAATATTTTCAACAAAATAAGATGTTCCTAACCTAAAGGAGGAGGTGACTATCAAGGTACAAGAAACATTCAGAATACCAAATAGGCTGGACCAGAAAAGAAGTTACCTATGACATATATTAATCAAAACACTAAATGTACAAAGCAAAGAAAGAATATTAAAAGCTTCAGGGGGAAAAGACCAAGTAATATCTGAAAACAGACCCATTAGAATAAACGTGACTTCTCAACTACAAATTCTTAAAGACCACAGATGCTGGCCCAGACTACTATATGCAGCAAAACTTTCAATCACCATATGAGGAGAAAAAAATATTTTCCATGATAAAACAAAGATTAAGCAATATCTGTCTACAAATCTAGCTCTATAGGAGGCATTGGAAGGAAAACTTCAAGTGGAAGAAGTTAACCATACCCAAGAAAACACAAGGAAAAAGGAATCCCAGACCAGCAAATCAAAAGTGGGGAAAAACCCCACACCATAACAACAAAAATGACAGGAATCAACAAACAATTCTCATTGATATCAATGGTCTCAATTCCCCAATGAAATCACAGACTAACATACGGGATTTGGAAACAGGATCTATTCTTCTGCTGTATCCACGAAACACACCTTAACATCAAGGATAGGTATTACCTCAGGGTAAAAGGATGGAAAAATATATTCCAAGCAAATTGACCCCAAAAACAATCCAGTGTAGCCATTTTAATATCTGACAAAATAAACTTCAAACCAAACAAAGAAGAGATAGAGAAGGACACTTCATACTCACTGAAGAAAAAAAACCCAAGGGATAAGATATTGCAATTCTAAACATTTATGTGCCAAACACAAGGAAACCCAAGTTCACAAAATAACATGACTACAGCTAAAATCACATATTGATCTTCACACAGTGATAGTGCATGATTTTAATACTCTACTCTCGCCAATATATAGGCCATCTTGACAAAATCTAAACAGAGAAATGATGGAGCTAAGTGACATCATAAATCAAAGGAACCTAGCAGATATTTACAGACCATTCCATCAAACACAAAAGAATGTACCTTCTTACCCACAGATACTTGCTCAGCCATATTTATTGCTGTTTCATTTACAATACCTAGGAAATGGAAACAACCTAAATATCCTACCATTGTTAAATAGATAATAAAAATGTGGTACATCTACACTATGGAATACTATTCAGCTGCAAAGGAAAATGAAATCATATACTTTGTAAGTACATGGATGGAACTATAAAAGATTATATTCTGAGTTAACCCAGATCCAGAAAGATAAACATTGAGTGTTTTCTCTTATTGAGGTTTCTAGCTACCAGTCTTCAGATGTGTGTACACAACCTGTATTAACTACAAAACCCAGGAAAGTAAAATGGGATCAATGCCAGGAGTGTGTGTAGGGGTGTTGGGGAGTAATAGAGAGGGGACTAGCAGGCTACATATATTATGATCAAGGAAAATGGGGAGGGGGAACTCTTTAGGGAAGGGTAGGAAAGTAAATACAGAAGAAGGTAGGAACTGGGTAAAGGAGAATGGCAGGATACAAGTGATATGATTAGGGAAAATGGGGAGGAAGGATTCATTAGCAAAGGAGGTAAGTACAAAATAAGGTAGGATGAGGACAAAGAGGAATAGAATAGCAGGATACAAATGTTCTGACAGGGGACATGGAAAAAAGGGGAATGCCTGAGGGAACAAAAAGGAGGTAAATAAGAAGAAGTTGGGAGGAGGGTGTCTTAGTTACTGTTATTTTGTTATATAGAGATATCATGGCCAAGACATCTCTTATAAAAGAAAGTAGTTAATTAATTGGGGCTTACTTACAGAATTAAAGGATTAGTTCCTGATCATCATGGTGAAAAGAAGATAGACATAGCACTAGGGCAGCAGTTGAGAGCTTTACATCACGATCTACAGGGAGGAGAGAGAGAGAGAGAGAGAGAGAGAGAGAGAGAGAGAGAGAGAGAGAGAGAGAGAGAGAGAGAGAGAGAGAGTAGTGGTGGTGGTGTGTTGACTTGTAGACTGGTCCTGCCATGGGATTTTGAAACCTCAAAGCCCACCCCCAGGGACACACCTCCTCTACATAGAAATACAGGCAAAGAATTACGAGGAGAGCTGGAAGTGGGAGAGGTGGTCCTCCCCAGGGAAGAGCACACCAATTGGTTGTCCAGTGCTAAATGTTCAACCCTAAAAACATACATACAAATAACATTATATGGATTCAACAGGTTATAATTATTTAGTATATGTATATACAAATATGCATGTGCGTGTAAGAACAATTAATGTAAAAAGAGGTCATGAATTAAAGGAGATGGGGAGAAATGCACAGGTGAATTTTGGTTGAGTAAAGGTAAGGGAGAAATGTGATTAAATTAGAATTTCAAAAATAAATAAGAAAAGCATGATTACTAATAACCACTCAATAGAATCAATATTATACTGTTGCAAAATCCTCTCCTCCAAAGAAATTAGTCTGTTACTTTAAAATTTATCTTCAGGAAAGTTCTTAGGACAAGTGCAGAAAGCAGCCACATTCTTTGCCGAACCATCACAAGAAACTTCTCGAGTTGGGCTTGCTCAGTCCACGTAGTTCTCAGAAATGTCTTCTAGGCTTCTACATGAATGGCCTGCTAAGCCATGCTGCAGAATTTAATGACATTTCTAGTGTGAAGTCCTAAAATCTTCCATATTCTGAAAAACAAATAAGCACACAAACCTCAAAACACAACATAGTTGGGTTCTTCACAGCAGCAGGCCACTTCCTGGTACCAAAATATCTGTTAGTTAATTACTTTTCTATGCTATGTTAAAACACCGTGACTGTGTCCTCTGCCTTACAGAAGCTTTTCATTTTCATGAGGTCTCATTTATGAGTTGTTGATCTTAGTGCCTGTGCTATTGGTGTTTTGTTCAGAAAGTCTTTTCCTAGCCCAATGAATTCAAGGCTATTTCTCACTTTCTCTTCTATCAGGTTTAATGTATTTTGTTTTATGTTGAGTTCTTTGACTCACTTAGACTTGAGTTTGGGCAGAGTGATAAATATGGATCTATCTGCATTCTTCTACACTCAGATACCCAGAACCATTTGTTGAAGATGGCTGTCTTTTTTTGCAGTGTGTATTTCTGGGTTCTTTATCAAAGTTAGGTGTCCATAGGTGTGTGGATTTATATCTGTACCTTCATTTCAATCCCACTTGTCTATGTGTCTGTTTTTATGCCAATACAATGCTGTTTTTATTTCTATAACTTTGTAGCACAACTTAAAATTGGGAATGGTGAGACCTCCAGCAGTTCTTTTATTGTTCAGGATTGTTTTAACTATCCTGGGTATTTGTATTTCCATATAAAAATGAAAATTGTTCTTTCAAGATCTGTGAAGAATTGTGTTGGAATTTTGATGGCAGATTGAGTTGAATCTGTAGATTGTTTTTGGTAGGATGGCCATTTTTACTATGTTAATTCTACTGATCTATGAGCATAGGAGATTTTTCCATCTTCTAATATCTTCTTCAATTTCTTTCTTCAGAGACGTGAAGATTTTATCATACAAATCTTTCACTTGCTTAATTAGAGTCATCACTGAAAGGTTTCTATAAGGCAAAGGAAAGCATCATTTGAACAAAGAGGTAGCCTACAGAATGAAAAATGATTTTTACCAATTCCACATCTGGTAGAAGAAACTAGATATCATAAAACAAATAATGTAATTAAAAATGGGGTGCAGTCAGTGAAGGAGAAGTGGATCTACATGAGCAGACTGGGTGTGGGGGGTTGGCAGAGGACGAGGAGTGGGGAATGAGAACATAGGGAAATGGGAGGTTCAAGCTGGAACAGGGACAGAGTGGGAGGGCAGGAAGGGAGATACCATGATAGATGAGGACATCATGGAAAAAGGAAGAGGCAAGGTGCTGGGGAGGCTCTCAGGAACCCACAAGGATGACACCACCTTGGACTGCTGGCAGTGGTCCAGAGGATGCTTGGACTGGTCCACTCTGGTGACTGGTCTAGCGAATAGTCTATCATCATAGAGCCTTTGTCCAGTGACTGATGGAGGCAGATGCAGAGATCCATGGCCAGACACCAGGCTGAGCTCCGGGAATCCAACTGATGAGAGAGAGGAGGGAGTCTGCAGGTGGGAACATCAAGATCATGACGGGAAGAAGTACAGAGATGACTGGCCACACTATTGGAGGCCCACGAACTGTAGACTACCCATGGGACTAGAATAGGCCCTCTGGATATGGAAGATGATTGTTTGGCTTGAACTGTTTGGGGAGCACCCAGTCAGGGGGATCAGGATCCATCCCTGGTGCATAGGCAGGCTTTTGGGAATCTGGTGCCTGTGGTGTGGTGCCTGGCTCAGCCTTGGTACAGTAGGAAGGGGCTTGGACCTGCCTAGGCTCAGTGTGCTGGGCTCTGCTGACTCCCCATGGGAGACCTCGATTTGGGGGATGTGGGGATGCGGGGTGGCTTGGGAGGGAGGGCTGGGAGATGTGAGGAGGGAGGAGGTAGGATCTGTGGGTAGTATGTAGAGTGAGTAGAAAATTTCTTAATAAAGAAAAATGAAAAAGAATGGGGTACAGATCTAAACAGAATTCTCAATAGGAGAAACTCAAATGGCTGAGAAACACTTAAATGTTCAACATCCTAAGCCACCAGGGAAATGCAAATTAAAACTACTTTGAGATTTCATTTTACACCTGTCAGAATGGCTGTGATCAATAAACAAGTGACATCTCGTGCTGTAGAGGATATGGAATAAGGGGAACACTCCCCCTTTGCTGGTGGGAGTATAATTCATACAGTCTCTGTGGAAATCAGTGTGACAAGTCCTCAGAAAGATGGAAATTGATTTACTTGAAGATTCAGCTATACCGTTTGTGGACATATACTCAAAGGATGGCTCATTTTACCACAAGGATACTTATTCAACCATGTTCACTGCTGTTCTATTCATAGTAGCCAGAAATTGGAAACACCTTAGCCATCCCTCCACAGAAGAATGGATAAAGAAAATGTGGTACATTTACATAATGCAGTATTATTACTAAAAAATGACATTATGAAATTTGTAGGCAAATGAATGGAACTATAAAAAATCATCTTGAGTGAGGTAACTTGGACACAGAAAGATAAATATGCTCTGTATTCGCTTATATGTGGATATTAGCCATTAAATAATGATAATCAAGTTACAATCCACAGACCCAGAGAGGTTAGGTATTGCAACCATGAGGAGCAGTCTCCAGAAGCACAGGACTTGAGGAGGAGCCTAAGGAGTTGGCAGATGTTTGACTTTTCTATCTGAGGGAGTAAAACTTAATTCTCTGGGGCCAGCGGATACGGGGGTGGTGGGCTAAACTTAACTCTCTAGGGCTGGTGAAAAAGGGAAAACACACACACATACACACACACACAGACACAGGCACACACATAGACACAGGCACACACAGACACAGACACACACACAGACACACAGACACACACACTCTTAAGGTCTTTCTATCATCTTCTGTCTCAGTTCTTTATTTCTTTTCTTTCCTCCACTAGATGTTTTCCTTCTGTCTCTCTTGATGTTTTCCTTCTAACTAACTTCATTTTTATGTATAGCTTATATACTCCAGCAAAATCTTTCAGGTAATATAAAAATTATAATGTGATTACATTTTATTTCTCAAGTGAATAATTGCAGTGGATACAGGTAGAAAATATGTTTCCTACTTTTCTTACATGATTAAACAGTCATCCCAAGGCATACATTCACATCTAAGTAACTTGTTATGGATTATGTGAACAAGCAGAATATTTTTCTCAGCCAGTTCTTTTATTGGCAGGCTGCATTTTGCAGTTACAAAGAAAGAATCAATCATTACTTATCTTAAAAGGAAACCTTATAAGGAATCTTAAAAGAACCCCAGATCTAAACTTTTACATATGAAAAACAACCAATCATCTCTACTTTAAATCCTCAGGGTGCATACCCACTCATCAACAGTTTTTTTTTTTTTTTTTTTTTTTTAATATCAGGAAGCTGAGAGCAGAAATGGGTGCAAGGAATTAACCATCACCTTTGATCACCAACCTACCCTAAAAGGTACTTCGGCCACTAGTCAGTAGTCAGGCTGTCACTGTTCTTGTTCCCTGACCTCACTGGGTCCCTCACTCAACCATGTGCCTTTCTAAAACTTTAGATGTTTCCTTGGGTTTTTCACCTCAAAGTTATTAACAAAAACATCTTAATCTAACCTTACTTCATTTTCAAAGCTTTGTTTCAGCTATGATGCACCCTACAACCTGTGAACACATCTTCCAACATTAAGATTAAAAGAATTTAAGCTAGTTGTGCTACTGGGACACAATTGTTTCCCTTAATCATTAACCTAAGCCACAGTTTATACGGCTCCTTGTTTTATTTTTTATCCTTTGCAGCTTCTGCTTTATCAGGGGCAGGGCCAATATTTTATCCTACCTTTAACTATGTTAATTTTTCCCACCAAACTAACCTCTATCATATCCCTTACTATGTTTATTAAAAACCCTCAATCATCAAAATTCTATTTAAATTGACACTATTATTGTATAAAATCATTGTTTCAGTTAAACAGTACAGTTTAGGAGAAAACCATCCTCATAATACTCCACAAGTAAAAATGCCCATTAGAACAGGATACTTCCAAGACTACGGGGATCTCCCCATGCCCATTCTCACCATACAAGATACCAGAGAAAAATGGCGGTGGCAGACATACAAAGACACAGCAGTAGCAAGAGACACCCTGGGGCTGAGGCTCTTGGGGCCTTGCCTATCCAAGATTCACCCGTCAGAGCTCTGCTTTCTGGTGGGTTGGTTTCCTGAACTGCCACCTGCTGCTCCTCTGATATGGACAATGGCAGTTAGGTATGGAGGAAGGGACTTGGGGGGGGATACACATGAATCTCTCTGGGAGGGGGAAATAGAACAGATTTTATGGGTGGACTGGGGCCAGGGGTGATGGGAAAAGGAGGAGCAGGTGGGGAGATGGAGTTGAGGGAGGGAATGTGGAGACAGACAGCTAGAAGTGAGGGAAATTTGGATGGTATGGAAACCTAGAGCAGTGGAAACTTCCCAAAATATATGAAGGTGATCCTAATGAAGTCTCCGAATAATGAGGGAGACAGAGTCCCAACTGGTCATCTCTTGTCATCAAATGAAGCTTCTAGTACTAGGACTAGGTTACATCCAATTGAGTTGTTGGCCAAAGGGGTCCCATGGAAATCTCCAAATAACCCAGGATGTTGCCAAGACAATAAATTGCTTTCCAAAAACTGACTTCAAGGTCCCATTGCTGAAGACAATACCCACACAACTCATTGAACATATAGAGGTCTAGCTGGTGCCTACATAGACCCTTCACCCCTGTGTTCTAGTGCCTTTGGTATGAGAAGGTACTCTGTAGGCTATCAAAAGAGAAAAAAAACAGCAACCCATCCACAAAACCTTTGATCTACAATGCTATCCTGCCTGAAAAATACACTAGGACAATGGTTGCACAAAGCTTGTGGGAGTTATCTATGTCTGATTTGATTTAAGGCCCACTCCAAGAGATAGAACCCATACCCAACACTGCTTGGATGACCAAGAGCTAGAGACTAGATAGCTCAGGAACCTAGGGTAAAACCAAGTATTACTAGTCTTAAAAAAAGGTAGTGATAAATGACTCCTATTGATATTCTGTTATACTCATAGATCAATGCCTTATTCAGTCATCATCAGAGAAGCTTCCTCCCACAGCAGGTGGGAACAAATACAGAGATCCACAGACACACATTATGCAAAGGAAGAGAGAGACCATGACATACACAGCTTTAAATAGAATGTCTTCATCAATTCCCTCTCCCCAAGGTCAGGGAACCCTGTGGAAGAGGAGGTAGAAAGAGTACAAGAGCTGGAAGGGATGGCAGACACCAGGGGAACAAGACCTTCTAAAACAATTGAGCAAAGTTCATGTGAACTTACAGGATAAAGCAGCAAGCACAGGGCCTACATGGGTCTGCACCAGGTCCTCTGCACATGTATTATAGCTCTCAATTTAGTATTTCTGTGGGACTCTGGAGTGTGTGAATGAGTGGGTCTCTGATTTCTGTGCCTTCTCTTGAGGCTTTTTTCCTTCTGTTGGCTTGCCTTGTCCAACTTCAATGTGATGGTTTTTGTTTTATCTTATATTTTATTTTTATGTTTGGTTGTTATCTCTTAGATGCTTGTTGTTTTCTAATGAGAGACAGAGAGGGAGTAGATCCAGAGGTAGGGGAGATGGGGAGGATCCATGAGGGACAGAGGGAGAGGAAACTGTAACCAGGATATATTGTATAAGAAAATAATCTATTTTCAATACAAGGGGAAAGAGAACAACAACAACAACTACAAAATCCCCACCATGACTGCCAAAACATATGGAATAAAATGTTCATTTGGGTTTTATGGTTCCAGAGAAAGAAGAGTCAAACATATCACTGTTAAGTCAGAACCTTTCCTTTCTTGTTCATCCCCAAGATCACAATTAATATCAATATCACAATAAAATATTTTACAAACTTTAAAAGTCCCACAATGTAGCATGAATCTTAAAAGTTCTTATTAATAAAATCAAACCTAAGGCCAGTTATGGGGTGAACACTGGAAGATCAGAGAGACAGAACAAGCCACAGCTAACCTCACCTGGCCAACTTCTCAGCTGGTCTTGTTTCCTCAGTCTGGAAGCCTCTGTGTCCTCATATCCGAATGGCTCTCAGCTGAACTGTTGCTCGAAAGCCTGAAAGCTTAACCAGCCAAATGCTTCTAGTTTCTGGTCCTCACGCCTTATATATCTTTTTGCTTTTTACCACCACTCCCTGGGATTAAAGGCGTGAGTCACCATGCTTGGCTGTGTCCTTGAACACATGGATTTCTGCCTCTGGAATGTTAGGATTAAAGGTGTGTGCTACCACTGCCTATCCTAAGTATCTAGTGGCTTTTCTGTTCTCTGACCCCAGGTAAGTTTATTAGGGTACACAATATTTTGGGGAACACAGTACTACCACACCACAATCTTTACAAATTCAAACACTTTAAAATTCAGTCTCTTAAAAAATCCAAAGTCTCCTTTAAAATCTAAAATCTCTTTAAAAATTCAGTTTCTCAACTGTGGGCTTCTGTGAAATAAAAAATAAGTGAATACTTTCTTACTTCAAGAAGGAAGAACCAGGGCACAGTCACAATATGAACAAAGCAAAACCAAACTCCAAAAGTGTAAATAAATCAATGTCCAATATCTGGGAATCACCCACGATCCTCTGGGTTCCTCCAATGTGCTTGAGTCACTTCTCTGACTCCACCCTTTGTAGTCCACACGGCTTTGTCTTTTAGATTCAGGCTGCCTCCACTCCACACCTGATGAGCTGTCTCTCCAGCCTTGACATTTTTATTGTTCTTTTGAGACAGGGCTTCACTCTCTACCAGCTGACCCTGAACTCACAGAGATCTACCCACCTCTGCCTCCCAAGCCACTGAGATTAAAGGTATGCAGCAGTATGCCCTGCTCAGATTAAAGAAAAAAGATTCATTTTTATTTTTATTTGTGTGTTTGTCTGTGTGAGTATATGTCACATGTGTGAAGGTTCCCTTGGAAGCATTGGGTTCCCCAGAGTTGGGTATAGAAACACTATTTATGAGTTTTGCATAGTCCTCTTTCCACAGAAGACATGATGGAGGGCATATTTCATGTCCTTGTTACGGAGGCTATAGATAAAAGGATTTAAAGCAGGTGTCACCACAGAGTATATCAGTGTGATAATTTTTTGCATTGCAACTGAGTTGCTGGATGTGGGAATCACATACATCACCATTATGGTTCCATAGAACAGAGACACTACCAGCAGGTGGGATCCACAGGTTGAGAAAGCCTTTTGTCGTCCTTCTGAAGAAGGGACCTGAAGAACAGCTCTGAGCACCAGGGTATAGGATCCAAGGATGTACAAACCCGTTAAGACAATGATAAGAGTACTTATAGAGTAGAATACATGCTTTATGATGGGTGTAGGTGTACAGGACAGTGCCATTAGTGGGTCCACATCACACAGAAAATGATCAATGATGTTGGGGCCACAGAAAGACAATTGAGAAATGAAAAAAATGGGAATCAAATGTCCGAGGAAACCAATGATCCAAGAGAGGGAAACCAGAACACTGCAGAATTGCCTAGTCATGACGGAAGGATAGTGCAGTGGGTAGCAGATGGCTAGGTACCGATCATATGCCATGGCACAGAGGAAGAAACATTCCGTTGTGCCCAGGGAGAAGAAGAAGTAGAACTGGGTAAAGCAGCCAGAGAAGGACATAATCTTAGTTTTGGAAAGAAAGTTGACCAGCATGTTGGGGACAGTGCAGGTCACATACCAGATTTCTAGGAAGGAGAAGTTGGCTAGGAACATATACATAGGGGTATGGAGTTTGTGGCTCCACTTTACTGCACAAATGATGGCCATATTCCCAGTCAAAGTTATCATGTAGACCAGCAGAATCAGTGAGAAAAGTGTGATTTGAATCTTCCAGGGACCAGGAAATCCCAATAAGACAAAATATGTCACCGTGGATGCCTGTGACTTATTCATGATCGCCATACTGTGGAAAGAAGATAGGTAAGAATGATTTACTTTGTTCCTGGTGCAGGCAAATACATTGGAGATTTAAAAATAAGCCTTGAACAAATCCTACCCTATTTTAGAATGTGCTCTTTTGCTCCAAAAATGAATTCCAAGTTTTGTGAGTTTTCTGTAGTAGTAGAGAAAGATCAATTAAATTTAATCTTTGTTAGCTTAGTGATATAACACTTTCTTAGCAAAAGGCCCCAGGTTTGATCCCCAGCACCAGAAAAACAGGTACAAATAAACAAAATAAGAATATTGAAATAAGGGTAAAAATGATTTGATATATGCTGGCTTGGTTTTCAGTGAAAGTTGTTCAGAGGCAACCAAAGTGCCATCACCTCCATATGTGAGGACATGCATGCCATTATTTTCAATAGAGTTTGTATAAAATTGAATGGTTTATAATTTGATATTAATTCAGATTGTTTTTGGAGCTCTTTCCATTAGGAGAATTTATTTTTGACTATGTTAAATAGTAACAGGAGAAGAAAGTCAATAATCATAAATAATTTTTATGCAGTTTGCTTTTTCCTACTTAAAGATATTTGTATTATGATAGCTAATTTACAATTGTAAATTTAGCTATAAGTAATTCTTTGCTTTTAGCAATAAAAAGCCACTGTTATTTACTTCATTTAATTTCACATGGCAATTTATCATGCTTCTTATACATTTAAAAGTGTTATATTAAAAACGGACAAAGTATTTGAGAGTGTATGGGAACATTTGTATGATTTTTCCCCTATAGCACTTTTTATTAGTTCCAGAATTTTTCTTAAAGTTTATTATTCAGAGCCTACCTCAGTTCACTTAAAATATGTCCAATATAAAAAAATAGGGTACAAAAATGAAAATAGTTATTTCTAAATATAATTTATTCACATTCCAAAATGTACTCATTTTCCCCAGAACATAGATGTTTGCCTTCTTTTTTATAAGTTAATTATACAAAATAAGATGTTTTATTATGACACGGTTATATGCACAGATAATAGACTTCTGTGGTTTTTACCTCCCTTAGTTCATCCTCTGAACCCTTCTCTATTGTCATACTTTCCAGGAAACATAATTTTAAGAATCAAGCTGGGGAATGCAAGTAGCCAAGTATTTGTCTAATGTGTGGGAGGCAGAGAGAGAGAGAGAGAGAGAGAGAGAGAGAGAGAGAGAGAGAGAGAGAGAGAGAGAGAAGAAGAAGAAGGAGGAGGAGGAGGAGGAGGAGGAGGAGGAGGAGGAGGAGGAGGAGGAGGAGGAGGGAGGGAAAGGGAGAGGGAGAGAGGGAGAGGGAGAGGGAGAGGGAGAGGGAGAGAGGGAGAGGGAGAGGGAGCACAAGGGCAGCCTTAGCACAGAAATAGAATCTTTTAAAATTACATTTTAAAGCTAAGGTTTTATTATCTATAGTCCTGGCTGGCCGAAACTCTCTATGTAACCTCCTAGGCAGTCTTTTGAGCCTTCAGTCTCCCTGTTCTAGCTTTCTGAGTGGTAGATACAGGCAAGAGCACCGTGCCTGCTGAACAAAATACATTCAACTTTTTGATTAGTAAGAGCAGAGTTTGCATTATACATTTTTAAATAGAAGTGGTGTATATGGCGTTTATAGTTGAACATAATAAAATAGAATAAGACTATTGCTGAAATGATATTAGGTAAGCTGAATATAATTGTCATTGTAGCTGTCACAGGGGCAGCAAATTAGTAACAGCCCAAGTGAGTGAGTGGTCCCAACTGAGCAACATAGCTGCTCTAGTTTTGGACAAGAAGCTATGAAGAGAAAGATGAATGAAGAAAATTGAAGTTTTTAAAACTAAGATAATTATTAGGAATTAAACCAACCTGTATTGATGCTCATTTCGGTAAGGCATCAAGAGAGAATGGCTCCCCACTACAGGAACACTACCCATTCTGCACCTTTCCCTGTCAGAAACCTCTCCTCAACAGAACTTAGAGTAGTCCCTTTACCTGGAATGATGCAGCAGCAAAATGGCCCTGAACTCAGGGTCACAGATTTTGATCTCTAATCAAAATATATAAGCCTGAATAAGCATGAATATATATATATATATATATATATAATAAGTATGAATATCAGCTATAGACTACTTTTGTTGACATTAAAAATAACAGACCAACATGTGCAGATAAAATGTTAGTCATAGGAAAGGATGGCAGAGAAACTTCACAGATAACTGCCGATGTTAATACAAAAGGCTCCCCTGTCCATGCTCATCAGGAAGTTCTATGTGAATTCTTAGTCTTCATCAACACTGATTTGATCTTACCGCCACAAGCATCTTCTCTTCCTTCTCCTCATCTTCATTTTCTTCCCTGTTTGCTTCTCCCCTCAAGGAGATGGTCTCTATTTCCAAAGCCCCCTATAGAGCTCAGACTGGCCTTAAACTCGAGCCCTTGTTCCTCTTGCGGTGCTGTGGGTAGAAGGATGCCCCACCACACCCTGATCTTTTCCTACTGAGCAGTGCAACAGATGAGAGCTGAGAAAGGAAATCAGTAACACCAAATCCGGATCCCTGTTGCTTTCCCTTTCAGTGTGTGGAGCTATTCCCTCACTATTCTGCACACACATAGTTAAAAGGCTTTTCTTCCCTTCTGCCTTGGCCACATGAGGGGAAGACCTGTGAATGACTGCTACTGTGTAGCACATTGGTTTTGGAGTGGGCACATTCCACGATGACCTAAACATTCTGAATAATTTTTTTCGTTTAGTTTTGAGCAGAAAGACAAGCTGACATTCTCTGACAGCCTTTTGAGCACATTGAATGGACAGACACAGTAGTGAGCAGGCTCACTGTCATACACAATGACATTAATACCTGCCAGGCACAAGGTCATCCTGGAGTCTGTATAAGGCCACAAAGTCTCTCTCCTTTCCTGGATCCAACACGGAGGCTGTGCATAAGCACTTCATACACTCCTGATTTTGCTTCTTCTGCACTGCAAGACTGTAGTGTTCTGTCTCTCACTGTGTGAAGATTATATGTTGGTCCCAATTTATGCCCTATGTTGTCCACTGTTGAGATTTCTCAGCTCTCTTTTCAAATGAACCTATTATTTTTCGTGTTGTCCTTGGGGACCTCTTTGCTTCTTGTCGTGGAGTTTCATTAATGTTTTCGATAAATTGATCTACAGGGATTATTAAAGCTAATGTGCCACAGATCCATGGCCTCCTTAAGTTTGTCATGAGATATGTAGCATGTCCAATTAAATTGCCTTTCTTTTAAACATTTCTTTATAATATTTTATTTTTAAAAATTGTTTCTTTTAGTTTTTAAGATTATATCATTTGCTCATTGCCTTTCCTCCCTTCAAACCTTTCCATATATCCCTCCCTGCTCTTTCTCAAATTTATGGCCTCATTTTTCATTAGATATTGTTACACACATGCACACACACATGCACATATACACTCCTAAGTACATAAATACAATCCGGTTAGTCTATGTAGTTTACTTTTATGTGTGGTTTTAGGGATGACCATTTGATCTCATGTAACTCAATGGTGCCCTCTTCCTGGGGGAACACTGCTTCTTCCACTCTCAGCATCCCTTAGTGGCTTGTACTTTTATACTACCAGAAGGTACAACTCGAGCTTCCAAAGGAAGGAAACAACCAACAGCCCCACCCAGCTCTGATGCCTATGAACCGCGACAACCAGCGTGGCACAACAACCCTAAGGGTGCAGTAGCGGCACACATACCTTGTTGGGAACTGACAGCTCTCTAATTGTACTTCAGATTTGCTCAACAAGAGATATACCTGGTATAGGAAATCCAGCCAACTACCTAGGGCTAGTGAAATCATGGATCTTAGGGAAGAACCTGCAACTACCACTATATTACTAAACCAGTATCATCCCTAACTACATTCTAAATATCTGTCCTTATACCCACAGTTAAGAGTAGTCCTTGCTCCTCATCAAGGAGACTTCCCTTTGCAACAGATGGAGACCACTATCACTTTTCTTTTCTTTTCTTTTCTTTTCTTTTCTTTTCTTTTCTTTTCTTTTCTTTTCTTTTCTTTTCCTTTTCTTTCTTCTCTCTCTCTCTCTCTCTCTCTCTCTCTCTCTCTCTCTCTCTCTCTCTCCCTCCCTCCCCCTCCCTCCCTCCCTTCCTTCCTTCCTTTCTTTTTTAAAATAAGCTTATTTCAACTTTTATTTTTTGGTTGTTGCATTTACATATATATATATATATGTGTATGTGCCAAGGTGTGATGCAGAAGTCAGGTGACACTTGTGGAAGTTGGTCCTCTCCTTTCACCATGTAGATCCACCCCGTGGATCAAACTCAGGTTGTCAGGCTTACCAGCAGGCACCTTTACCCACTGAGGCACTTACTGACCCCTCGTGTCACTCTGAAGAGCCTATTTTACACTGAAAGGCAAGCTTCAGTGTGATGGATTAGCAGTATAGTTGGTACTGTGGTAGCTAGACAGGGCAGCTCAGTGACAGGTTCAGCATCTCATGCACCTCCCACCCCGCACCGGCGCCACAACACCCGAGGGGAAGGTCCGCGCTGATGGAGTGCTGAAGGGGGAGCCCAAGCCCCGCTTTGCAAGGCTGTCAGCCAAGCACACCCCTGCCAAAGTGGTCGTGAAGCCCAAAAAGGTCGTGGGGAGGATAGATTATCAGACCAAAACGTGCAAACAAAAGAAAGAGAGGGGCAAAGAAAGGGCAAACGGGCCGGAGCGGCTGACAGCGAACTACAGATCTGCCTGTAGAAAATGGAGAGACTGAAAACCCGAGTCCAGCCCCTGAAGAGAAAGGAGCCAAGTTCCACTAACCATCACCGTGTCTGTCAGTGATTCCTGCCTCCCTTCTTGTACAATCCAGAGGAACATTTTTTTAAAAGTCTTTTTTTCTCCCTTTATTAAGAAATTTTCTACTCACTTCTCATGCTATCCACAGAACCCCCGCCTCCCTCCTCCCACCCCCAGCCCCTTTTCCCAAGCCACCCCGCATCCCTACATCCCCCAAACTGAGGCCTCCCATGGGGAGTCAGCAGAGCCCAGCACACTGAGCCTAGGCAGGTCCAAGCCCCTTCTCACTGCACCTAGGCTGTGCAAGGCGTCACACCACAGGTACCGCACCCGATTCCCAGAAGCCTGCCCATGCACCAGGGACAGATCCCGATCCCCCTGCCCGGGTGCCCCCCAAACAGTTCATGCTAAACAACCGTCTTCCGTGTCCAGAGGGCCTAGTCCAGTCCCAAGGGGGCTCCACAGCCACCAGTCCACAGTTCATGGCAGAGGAACATTTTTATTAACATTTTTTTTTTTAAACGCGAGTTTTTAGTAGCTCTAGAAACATTTTTAAAAAGTGGGGGGGGGTCCCCTCACCCCTTTTAAAGTGTATATGAGTTTTTAAAAAAGTAAAACATTTGCTTTTTTTTTTTTAAACCAGAGAAAAGCAGAATACTGAATCAGGAGACGCTGAGACTGTCTTGGGGGTCACCACAACATTCTGTAGAGGGGGCTATTTTTATATCCTACAATACAAAGCATACCAAAGAGCAACTTGGAGTTTCAGTCCTGTATTTGTGTCTGGAATATTTTCAGTTGTAGCTGGTCTCATGTTTCTAGTAGAACCGTTTTCTGAAAAACCACTCTGTGGTCCTTGTCGTGTCAGAACTGTAATGTCTTTGGTCATGGCAGACCACTTTCCTAACACTTGTAATAATGAGCTGTGAATGATAGGACTTTTGAGTATGTACTGCATGTGGCATAAAATTTGACTCGGTGGAATTGAGTATCATGAGTGTTTGATTGTTATTTGAGGGCTTAAGAAAAACTTGCCAAGTTTGAGGCTGGAACATCACTGGAATAAGTTCAAAGAGAATCAATATGTAGCTCTTCATCTGGATACAGGAACACAATGTATGACTCTCTTCAGAGTCTGGGCACATGTGTTAAGAACTGAAATGTCTGAACTTCGTTCCTCAACCAATAAAATCTTAGTTGTGAAAGAGAAAAAAAATGAAGTATAATTTGCAATTTTAAATATAAAACTCAGAATTAAAAGAATATTATCCTCAAATGACTGTGTCCCCTGAGCACTGCTGCCAGACATGTTTTAATGGAAATGCTAGGTATCTCCTTTCTCAGTGATGGAGGCCTGACTTTTTGTGCTCCGTATGTACCAATACTAAGTTCTACCCTCTGATTTCAGGTAAACCACTTCAGCTGATAACCTTTCTGATTTAGTGTAAGTTTTGGGCACAAAACTGAAACTTGTTCTTGGCCTAATTTTCTTTGAATACTTTTACCTGAAACTTTTCACTGTATATTTCTGGGAGGCACAGGCTTCTCTCTGTCTGACTTGGGAATTAAATGAAAGTATTATAGCTTATTTTATTTCCCATTACTTGTTATATTGGAATTGTCAAATTGACATGGGGAGGAAGCACTACAAATATAGACCCCAGTTGCGGGGGCTGGAGAGATGGCTAAGCAGTTAAAAACATTTGATGTTCTTGCAGAGGACCAGGGTTTGATTCCCAGCATCCACACAGCAGCTCATAACCATCTGCAATTCCAGTTTCATGGTATTCAATGCCCTCTTCTCTCCTCCTTGAACACCAGGCCCTCATGTAGTATAACATATACATGCAGGCAAAACACTCATACACATAGAACAAAATAAAATAATAAATCATCAGACCACTCCAATTGGAAGCAAATGTGTTGAGATAAAATGAGAAGCCTGATCATGAAGTGCAAGGCTTCTGTGGTGATTGATCAGCGGGAGAGATGAGGAATGATGCAGTCTTGTGAGTTGTGACAGGAAGAAAAGTTTTTATTTTATCTCTAAGAGAAGGAGGTATAAAGAATAGAGGTGTGGCTATCTTGTAACTCTGGTGAGAAAGGCCGCCTCAAACTGTGGCATATGTATATATGTGTGTGTATATACATATATACACGCATATAAGTATACATAGTACACACACATACACATATATAGTGCTGCATGTGTGTGCACACGTGGTGTTTTCACTCATCTAAAAAATTTTATTTTCTGACTATGAAAGATTGCAGTAAAAAGCTTCAGATAAGCATGCAATTGATTTCTACCACCAGTGAAGGTTCAAATATATATCATAGAGGAAAAATAGACACATAAATATACATACTGTTTGTGTATATGTTAACATGTAATTACTCAGGAAAGCCACACATACTTACAAAGCTTTATTACTGAGCATTTGTCATCAACGAGCTGAACTTGAACTGTTAAGGAACTGTGAAAGATGAGTCTCTTCCTCTGTTTCAATGTGGGTCAGCGTACACTTACAAGAAGCAGTTTTTTATTGCTATTACACATAAGTTACAAATAACCCATTTGTAATGTATTGGTATAACCAGTACAGAAAACAGCATGGAAATTCTTAAAAAATTAGAACTACTATACGATGCAGCTACACCACTACTAGATATATACCCCAAAAAATGAAAGCCAATGTAGGAAAGAGACACTAGTGGCACTATCTATGACAGCTAAGGTATGGAATCAGTCTAGGTGCCTGTCAATGTCAATGGATGAATAGAAAAAATTATGCAAGATGATTTCTCCATGATGAAGAATAAAATCCTATCACTTGCAACAAATGGACAAATTGGGGAATTGTCATTGGGGAATATCATGTTAAGATAAACGAGCCAAACACAGAAAGCCAAGTTCATCACTTTTGTGGAAACTAAACTAAGCTAAAGTGCTAACCTGTATAATAAAAATAATTTTAAACATGTTAATATAAAAAGCAACCCATGACTTCTTCTTCAAAACTATCTCAGTTTTGGATAGCTGTTAGTCCCAGGACTTTCTTTAGGGCGTTTTTCATGTCTTTGTTTCGGAGACTATAGATGAGGGGATTTAAGAGGGGGGTCAAGGCTGAGTAAATCAGCGTGACAATCTTCTGCATCCCTGCTGGATTCCCTGATGTTGGGCTCACATACATCACCATAAGAGTCCCATAGAATAAAGACACCACCACTAAGTGGGATCCACATGTAGAGAAAGCTTTAGTTCGTCCTGCACCAGAAGGAACACGAAGCACAGCTCTGAGAACTAGAGTGTAGGATCCCAAGATGGAGAGGAAGGGCCCAAAGATGATCATTGAATTGAAGGTATAACAGAGCAGCTCGGTGGAAGGAGCAGGGACGCAGGACAGCGCAAACAACGGCCCTGGGTCACACACAAAGTGGTCAATGATGTTTGGTCCACAGAAAGGAAGTTGGGAGATGAGGACAATTGGGACTGGATAGCAGAGGAATCCACTCACCCAGCAGACACAGATCAGGACTACACAGAACTTCCTAGTCATGATGGAGGGGTAGTGCAATGGTCGACAGATAGCCAGGTATCGATCATAAGCCATAACTGATAAGAAGAAACACTCTGTTGTACCAAGTGAAAAAAAGAAATAGAATTGGAGGAAGCAGGCAGAGAAGGAGATGGTCTTATTCTCAGAGAGGATATTGACCAGCATATTTGGAATGGTGGAAGAAACATACCATATCTCTAAAAAGGCAAAGTTTCCCAGGAAGATGTACATGGGCGTGTGGAGCCTCCGATCCCATTTCACAGCACAAACAATAGCTCCATTCCCCAGCAAGGTCAGGAGGTAGAGTATCAGAATTGAGGAGAAGAAGAAAGCTTGCATCTCCCCCTGGTTACTGAAACCCAGGAGGACGAACTCAGTCACAAAATGTATTGTATTGTTCTGGGATCCCAACGCTGTTAGAAAAAACAGAAACAACCAAGAAGTGAATGATAATGAGTATTCCCAGGCTTCTCAGACACATTGCCAGAAAATGTACCAAGTACTTTTCATTGCTTCATTGTCTCCTCCTGACGACCCTTGGAGCAGCAGGGGAACTCTTTATTTTTCTTGTTTACAGCGAAGAAAAATGATGTTCAGAGAGACTGAAAGAATAAACTTAAAGGTATGTGCAGAACTACTAATTCTTATACACATCAGCTCATTTGGGCTTTGGTCATATGTTATGATAAGAACTCATTGCCTTTTGTGGGAACTTTAGACACTTATTTTTCATTTTGGAGCACAAATAGTTATAAATCTGAAGGAAAATAGTGCTAAATTGCCTTCGTAGTCAGTTCTATATAGAGACATCCAATAAAAACAGATAAAAATGAAACTGTGGGGTGGACTTGAGCCCTGTTGCATTTCCATTCTTAGGCTGCTGCACAGTGCCCAGGCATCTGTGCCATGTTTTGGGAACAACCTGACTAGTTTCTTCATGATCACATCCTCTCTGGTAGCGTCTGGATTTGCTCAACAATCCAGTCCCCCTCGTGAGTGCTGGTTTTCTTTTCTTTTTTTTTTTTTTTTTTTTTGGTGTTTTCGAGACAGGGTTTCTCTGTGTAGCTTTGCGCCTTTCCTGGAACTCACTTGGTAGCCCAGGCTGGCCTCGAACTCACAGAGATCCGCCTGGCTCTGCCTCCCGAGTGCTGGGATTAAAGGCGTGCGCCACCACCGCCCGGCGAGTGCTGGTTTTCTTAAAGCACTTTTTTTTTCTTTTATATTGAGCAAACTTTATCTTTTTTTTTTTTAAAATTACTTCTATACGTAATCCTGTCACTCCCCAAGTCAATTTTATCTTTGCTGGATCTACGTAAAATAAGTCAGTTATGTCTCCTATGACAATCATGTTAAAGTCTAAAATTAATTACAGACAGGCATTTAGATTTCTTCTGCAGGTCATGATTTTTCCTGGCTTTCCTCTCTATCTTCCATCACCTAAGTTGTGCTATTCATTAGTATGGCTTGATTTTTAAGGTACCCTGATGTTTGGGTAAGTCAGATTCTCTAATATATAATATAACTCCCTTCATTTTTGGCATGAATTAAGCTCTAAACTGCGTAATTTATTCCTTCACAATCTTACTTTACTTACTACTATTATTTTTTAAGTTAAAGTACAGTTAATTGAAATAATGAACAGAAGGATTATCTTAGGATGTGCTGAGACTGGAAAGTTCTTCCTGCTCTTGGCTGAATCACTAGTTGTTATCAGACTAAACAGTTGAATATTTTGCTGACAATCTTCTGGAAGATATTGGTCTAGGCTTGCTGGGTAAACTACCATCAATATTTTATTTATTTATTTTCTCCTTTCCCCCCTTTTATTGAGAATAGATTATTTTCTCATACCACAGATCATGATTACAGTTTCACCTCCCTCTACTCCTTCCACTTCCTCTCCACTTTCCCTCCTATCCAGATCAACTCCCTTTCTGTCTCTCATTAGAAAAGGACAGGCTTCTTAGAGATAATAACCAAACAAAATAAAATAAGTGAGACAAAACAAAAACCATCACACAGAAGTAAGACAAGGCAAACCTACAGAGGTAAAAGAGTCCCAGAAAAGGCACAAATATCTGAGACCCGCACACTCCGGAGTCCCATTAAAACATTAAACTGACAGCTATAATATAGTATCTGGTACAGACCCATGCATCCAATATTTTAAATTGACCAGTATTGTCTTCAAAATAAAATAATTGACTATATGTAAATCACTACTAGGATACTCACAGAATTCCATTCTTATGCTCATTTATGCACTTTGCAGAAAGCAAGAGGTCAGCTTCTTAATGCTAGTCAAACCTGGAGCAAACTCAGAACAATATTGAAAAATTTTATTGCCAGGGTAAATTTGGACATAGTAATGACAACATTTTTTTAGAATGAAAAAAAATTCTTTTGTTTTCAAGATTATTTTTAGAGATAGGGTCTCAAGTAGATTACCTTGACCTCAAACTCGATCATGCATACAAGGATGACTTTGAGTCCCTGATCCTCCTGTCTCCACTTCCTGAATAGATTACAAAGATTATAGGGATGTGCCATCATGCTCAGCTTTATGTGGTGATGGGAAATCAAACCCAGGGCTTCGTGCACTTTAGGCTAGCCACCCTGCTAACAAAACTACGTTTTCAGCCCTAACTTACATGGTTTTTATGAAAATGTACATTTATTCAAGTGATTTAGTTCAATGTAATCTAATTACAATGGGCATATATTAAAGTTTCTAAGGGAATTACAATTTCAGATATATTTTCATAATTTTTTTTTCCTTTTAAGGTTTATTTATTTTTTATCTACCCTGGGCTTTTGTCTGCATGTCTCTGTGAGGATGCCAGATTCCCTGGAACTGGAGTTAAAGACAGTAGTAAACTGCCATGTGGGTATTGGGAATTGAACCCGGGTCCTTTGGAAGAGCAACCAGTGCTTTTAACCACCCAGCCATCTCTCCAGCCCCCTCACAAGTGTTCTTATACTTATGAGACCACATACTGCATCACTCGTCTGGAAATACAGTTTCTAGGCTTGCAACAGAAATAAAAATTTGCATACTGAATTTAAATTGTAGTACTCCATCCACTTACTTATTTAGTCAGCCATTTAACAATGTCCAGCCTGTCAGTATGCTAAGTTCTGGGTATAAGCATTGACAGGAAAAATAAAGTTTCTCTGCTTTATCAAATCAAGGGAGAGTACCATTACATCTGTATACTCATGTGCACACAGTTCCTCCAGCTGTTTAACTCTACAGCCCTCTGTGTGCTTGGGCCAGAAATGACATTTTTTTTTTCAGTGAGGAGTAGGTTAAATAAATCAACATGATAAATTTAATTTGGCATAAAATAGAGATGTTGGACTTACAATAGACAGCAGTATGAGACAATTAACTGACCCTGTTCAGAGCCCAGGAAATTCTTGGCACCAAAAAAAGAAATTGAATTCCAAGTCACAGTGTGTGGCCTTGAAATAGACTTCTTGTGTCTTAACTCTTACCTTTGTAATGGTTTGACTTTATGATGCACCAGACTTTGTTGATATTGTTTGTGCTGAAGGGGAATTATAATTATCTATGGAATCAGAAGACGATAAACTTCACAGAAATTTGAAGTATCACTCCATTTTTTTTTTCTGTTGATACGACCTCAAAAAACAAACAAAATCCCCACAGTGATTAGCAGTTTCCACTCACCTCTTTGTTCTTTGAGATCTCTTTAAGGTGTAAATGGGCAGCTGGAGTGAGACAGGAGGTACGGAACCCTGTCCTGTGACGCTCAGAAGGGAGCCAGACTCTCCTCTATTACCCTGACCACTTGTGAACACTTAAGCAACTTGTCCAGGGAAGTGATTAACAAAAGGAGAGCAGGGGCTCTTCTAAAATGCCATGTTTTAAGGTCAGTCTGTGATCAACTCTAAAGGTCAGGCGAGCCTGTGGATTACTTCTTTCTCAGTTTACCGGTCAGTTGTTTGTTACTAACTAACAGCCCTGACAGAACAACAGCCCTCCTTAGTTCCTCCTCCCGGAAAGACAATCTGTTAACCAAGGCATCACTATTTTACAAAATACTCCAAGTCCACGGCTAAGTTTTCACAGGGATTTAATGGACTGTTTCCCAGGATCAATACCTCTGAACACCATTTTTTTCCCGTAAATTTTATGGCAGGGACACTTCTATAATGCCCAGGGAAACACCAGTGTGAATATATTGCCCTACTCGCGCTCTAAGTCTGTGTTGGGAGAAATGAAGAACTCAGCATGTTTTCCTCCTCAAGGTAAGCAGAGTTGCAGGATCTCACTCCAAGGAGCTCTCAGCGGTGAAGGTGCTGCAGCCACAGTGCTGTGCATACAGGCTTTTGTACATACCTGCTTGTACTTCTGGCTCCACAAGGAACATCTTAGAGAAGCTGCTGCCATAGAATCTCTTTACATAGTCTAAAATTGGAGTTATGAAAGGAAATTATTATCTGTGCCTTTAGAGGCTTACATCCTTTGGTACTCTGAATCAAATGAAACACATCTTTCAAGTCAGTGATTAGTAAGAGTTTGCAAATCTCTTTGGAATAAGGTCCATAGCTCTCGGGTGCGCTTCCTGGGAGGTACCTAATTCCTTCCCTGCACCTCTGTCTCTGTGCATATATTTAATTCTACCTATATCGCTTTATATTTTCCCCAGTGGTGTCATGAGGAAATGATGTACCTGAGCACAGTGGGGAGGCTCACAAGAGAGGAAAAGAAATCCCACATGTGTATCTAAGTGTGTAAACACAAGCTCATGTGTCTTTGTGATTACTTAATTTAGATTCTTCAGAATAGACTTGCTTAATTTTTTTTTAAATCATTGATTGAAAAATTTTGTTATGTATCTACTAGCTATCAGACTATCAGGTAAACACTGAATACATATTGGTGATGAGAACAAACAAGGTATAAATTTCATGGAGATGACATGCTGTTTTGGTCTTCAAATATAAATGTACTAAGGCCTGCTGAACTTAGACAAGTATGATTTGAAGTTTTATTTTCTTTCTGTTGCACCAACATAAAAAATTCTGAAGTCACTGATTAATGTATTAAAGTAAATAATACTATTGGAAAGCTAATTCGGGTGATCCTGTACTGGCCACTCATCTCAGAAAGGAAAAATGTCGTCACCAAAAATAAGTCCTTCACTAAAAATAAGCTTTGCCAAGGGTAATGGGAGAATGAGTTTAGACTGACATGAACTAGAGTTTGTGACCAAAACATTCATATACTTAAAAATAAAATACACAAATAAAAAAAGAAGACAGAGCTTATCTTTTCAATTCCTTTAAAAGCATTTATATTTGAATACTATAAATTGACCACCATTAAAATGTCTTTTTTTGATTTTAAAATTAATTTATTCTTCTTCCATACATGCATATGATACATTATGTAACACTTATCCCCTCACCCTCTTTCTCCTTTTCCCCTCCACCAATCCTCATCCTTCCAACAAGTCCCCCTTTCATGTTCACATCTTTCTGTTTTTGTATTTGCTCTCTGACCCACTGAGTTTAACTAGGGCTACCCACATGGGCACAGGTATAAAGATGTCCACAGGAGCATGGGCAACACACTAGTGGTGGTTACACTATTGAAGGCAATGACCTTCAGAAGAGCTCAATTGCCAATCGCCCCTTTGGGAGTCCGTGTTTATAAGTATATTCAAAGAAATCAGAGGGGACGCAAACGAACTCCTAAATGAATTTCAAGAGAATACAAACAGCTGAATTAAATAAGGATATCAATACAAGATATAAAATGGACTATTGGAATTTCAACGGTTAGAACATCAAGGCTGCAGAAACCAAGATCTTCCATTCTTCCCTTCACCACCTGGAACCTGCCAGAGGGAGAGGGATCTGAGAACTTCAGTTCTCAGCGCAGCAGAGCCAGCAATTCACTCCATAAGCATTCTTGCTATCTCTTATTTTCTATTACTAAGTGCTGCACACGTATTTCAAGATAAGTATTCCTTTTGCTTGCATATTGCTCAGTTAGGCTTTAGGACTGTTGGTGGTGTTTCTTCATCCAATTTACGACCAGGCATTTTAACTAGTTTATTTAGCCCCATCTCACATGTTCCTCCTCTTTCTGTCCTTTCTTCTTTGTCTCACTCCTTTTCCTTCCCCGTTTTTACTTCCTTTTTTGGTTGAGAACAGAGTCTTCTCTCATACAATATATCCTAACCACAGTTTCCTTTCCCTCTGCTCCTCCCAGCTACCCCCACCTCCCTCTACTCTAGATCCACTCCTCCTCCGTTTCCTCTTCAGAAAAGAGCAGACCTCCAAGAGAAGACAGTCAAACAGGATAAAACAAGGTTCAATAAGACAAGACAAGACACCTCATATCAAGGCTGGACAAGGAACCCAATAGGAGGAAAAGAGTCCTAAGAGCAGGCAAAGGATCCCACTGTTAGGAGTCCCACAATAACACCAAGCTAATAACATAACATACACAGAGGACCTGATATAGACCCATGCAGACCCCATGCTTGCCTCTTTACTCTCTGTGAGCCCATGTGAGTCCTGCTTAGTTGATTTGGTGTGCCATGTTCTCCTGGTGTCCTTCATCACCTCTGACTCTTACAGTCTACCCTCCCCACTTCCATGTGGTTCCTAGATCTCCTAGGAGAGGGACCTGATGGTAACCTCCAATTTAGACTCTCTCTCTACATAGTGTCTGGCTGTGGGTCCCTGAATCTGCTCCCATCTGCTGTCAGAGAAAGCCTTTCTGATGATGACCGGACAATGCACCAATCTATGAGTATAGCAGAACACCATTAGGTATCATTTTTATCTATCTATCTATCTATCTATCTATCTATCTATCTATCTATGCCAGTTGTGCTTGGTTCCACCCTAGGTCTCTGGGGTATCCAGTTCCTGGCCATCTAGGCAGTGTAGGGCATGGGGTCCCTCTCGTGGTGTGGACCTCAAGTTAAACCAAACATTGGTTGGCCACTCCCACAAGTTCTGTGCTGCCATTGCCCCAGCAAATCTTACAGGAAGACCAGATTGAAGGTCAAGAGTTTCATGACTGGGTTGGTGTCCAGGTTTCTCATGCTGTAGACTGAAGGTACCTTCCTGTACCAAAGAGACTAGAATGTAGGGGTGAAGGCTCCACACAGGCAGGCACCAGCTTGGCCTGTGTTCGATGAGCTGTGTGGATGTTGTCCTAAGCAATGGGACCCCACTATCAGTTTTCAGAGTGATCCTCTGTTATAGCCTCAGCCTGGGTTGTTTTGAGATCTTCATGGGACCCCCTCAGCCAACAGCCTAACAATACAACCCAGTCCCACCACTGGAAGCCTTGCCTAGCTACAAAAGCTGGCCAGTTCAGACTCCATATCCTACATTACTAGAAGTCCTCTCTAGGGTCACTGTCTTAGGGTTTTATTGCTGTGAAGAGACACCATGATCCACGGCAACTCTTATAAAGGAAAACACTTAATCTGAGCTAGTTTCAGAGGCTTAGTCTATTATCCTCACTGTGGGACATGGTGTATGCAGACAGACATGGTGCCAGAGAAGGAACTACAGTTCTACATCTTGATCCACAGGCAGCAGAATGAGTCTGTGGAAAAGATGAGTGGATAATGAAAATATGGTACATATACACTATGGAATACTATTCAGCTATAAAGAAAAATGAAATCATGAACTTTAGAGGTAAATGGAACAAGAAAAGATCACATTCAGTGAGGTAATCCAGACACAGAAAGACAAATGTTGCATGTTTTCTCTCACCAGGGACTCCTAGCTCTAAATCTTTAGATATAAGTAAATATTCTCAAGTAACTGCAGAAAACAGGAAGTAAAATGGGACTGTTGTTAGGGTAGGGGGTACAGGGAGCAATAGAGAGAGTACCAGGTACAAGTGATTTGAAAAGGGAAATGGGAAGAGAGAGGCATCTTTAGCAATGGGAGGGAGATAAACATGGAAGAAGGAGGGAGGGGGGTAAAATAATAGTACGGATGTCTGAAAACAGACATAAGGAATTATACCATTAATTATCGACTATAGCCCACTTTAAAATTGGGTCATATGTTTTCTTGACTCTATTTTGAATTCTTCACACAGTCTAGATATTAATCATCTGTCGGATGTACAGTTGGAAAAAATTCTTTTCCACTGTGTGAGCTTCCTCTGAATTCTGTTAATTGTTTCCTCAGCTGTGTGGACACTTTCCTGTCTTATGCAGTCTCGTTTGTCAATTGTTGGCCTTAATTCTTGGAAATTAAGAATTTGAATAGCAAATTCCTATTCAAATGTCCTTTCCTACACCTATATCACATGGAGTATTGCCTATGTTTTCTTTTAGCAGTTGTTTCAGGTTTCAAATTTAAATCTCAATCCACTTTAGGTAATTTTCATGGAAGGTGTTAGATATGAATCTAGTTTCATCCTTTTGTATATGAGCATCATGTTTTCCCAGAACCATTTGTTGAAGATGCTGTTTCTTATTTAACATATGTCCTTTGCCTCTTTGGAAAATATCAAATGGCTGTTTTTAATGTGTATTCATGTTTGTGTGTCTTATTTAGTTTCATCAGTCTATGTGTCCATTTTTTTGTGTGCAAGTACCATTCTGTTTTCATTACTATAGCTCTATACTATATCTTGAAATCTAGACTGGTAATCCCTCCAGTGTTGTTCTTTTAGCCCAGCATTACTTCTGGTTCCATACAAATTTTAGGATGGTTTTTGTCTATTTCTTTAAGAATATTGTGGATATTTTGATTGGAATTTCATTGAGTTGGTAAATTGCTTTTTTTTGTAAAGTGGTTCTCTTCACAGTAGTAATTCTACCAATCCATAAACATGGGAGGTCTTTCATTTTTCTAATGTCTTCCTCAATATCTCTCTTTCTAGAGATTTGTTGTTTTCATTATAGAGGTCTTTTGTCTCCTTGGTTAGGTTTATTCACAGAATTATTTTCTTTGATTCCATTGTAAATGAGAGTGTTTATGATCTCCTTCTCTTTCTATTTTCATGACTAATTTAGGAAGTACTGGTTGTAGACCTGTCTTTGAAAGTCTGGTAGAATTATGTAGTGAATCCATCTGGGCTTGGGCTTTTGTTTTAGTTGGAAGGTTTGTTGTGGAAATGCAGAAAGACTACTGATTTATGTAAATGATTTACACTCTAACACCTTGACTGAATTGGTCCTTGTTCCTAGAAGTGTTCTTATGTAATTTTGGGATGTCTTATGTATAGCACATTGTAGCGGGTAGCCATTCCAGCTTTGATCTGGAAGTTTCAACCCCCATTGAGGCTTTGGCAACTGTCACGCCTACAAGGTGGGGCCAAGGGAGGCACCGAGAGACCTGAGATCTGGATGGGCCAGTGCTCTCTCTGTTCTGGGACTCTGGACAGTGGAGGTTGACCGAGCAGAGCTTCAGAGAACACTGCTGGATTGCGATACACCTTCCCCAGACCCCGAGACCTACCTATCCCTACCTATCCCTTCATTTGTAAGTTATCCACTAAATAAATCTTCCTTTTAACTATGTGGAGTGGCCTTAATAATTTCGCCAATATCTGGCACTCAACGTGGGGCTCGAACCCATGAGCCTGAGATTAAGAGTCTCATGCTCTACCGACTGAGCTAGCCAGGCTAGATCAAAGCCGGAATGGCTACATAACAAACCTTCAAAGTAAAACAAAAGCCCAAGCCCAGATGGAGTCACTGCATAATTCTACCAGACTTTCAAAGACAGGTCTACAACCAGTACTTCCTGAATTAGTCATGAAAATAGAAATAGGAGAAGGAGATCATAAACACTCTCATTACAATGGAATCAAAGAAAATAATTCTGTGAATAAACCTAACCAAGGAGACAAAAGACCTCTATAATGAAAACAACAAATCTCTGGAAAGGGAGTGGAGATAGTGGACAGCCCTGTCTTCTTCCTGATTTCAATGGGTTTGCTTTGAGTTTTTCTCCATTTGGGACAATATTGGCTGTTGTTTTATTATATGCAGCCTTTATTATGTTGAAGTATTGTTCCTCCAGTCCTACTTTCTCTAGGACCTTTATCATAAAAGCATGTTGGATTTGTTAAAGACTTTTTCTGTGTCCACTGAGATCACGTGGTTTTTTGTCTTTAATTCCATTTATATGATTATTGTATTTATCTACCTACTTATGCTGAACCATTCCCCACATTTCCATGATAAAGGCAACTTGTTGTTTATTAGTGTTTTATTGAGGATTGTTGCACATATGTCATCAGGGATATTGGTTTGTAGGGTTTGTTTGCTTTGTTTTGTTTTTGGTTGTGTCTTTACTTAGTGGTTGAGTAAACACTGGCTTCATAGAGTGAGTTTGGAAGTGCTTCTCCTATTTCTATTTTCATGACTAATTTAAGAAGTACTGGTGGTAGACCTATCTTTGAAAGTCTGGTAGAATTACTCAGTGAATCCATCTGGGCTTGGGCTTTTGTTTTAGTTGGAAGGTTTTATGTATATTATTGCTTTCTCCATCTCCAAATTTGTTATGAGTCTGTTTAGGATGTTGATATCTTCTTAGTTTAATTTTGATGATTTGGATGAATCTAGAAATTTATCCATTTCTATCAGATTTTCCAATTTAATGGAGTACAAACTTTAAAAGCATTCCCTTATACTAGGTCCTCTGGATACGGAAGACGGTTGTTTGGCTCGAACTGTTTGGGGGGCACCCAGGCAGGGGGATTGTGATCCATCCCTGGTGCATGGGCAGGCTTCTGGGAATTTGGTGCCTGTGGTGTGACACCTTGCACAGCCTAGGTGCAGTGGGAAGGGGCTTGGACCTACCTTGGCTCAGTGTGCTGGGCTCTGCTGACTCACCATGGAAGACCTTGATTTGGGGGATGTGGAGATGCAGGGTGGCTTGGGAGAGAGGGCTGGGGGATGGGAGGAGTTAAGAGGTGGGATCTGTGGGTGGTATGTGAAGTGAGTAGAAAATTTCTTAATAAAGTAAGGGGAGGGGATGGGAGAGGGGAGAATAGGGGAACCCGTGGCTGATATGTAGAATTGAATGGTATTGTAAAATAAAATAAATAATAAAAAAAAAACAAAAAAACAAAACAAAAAAAGAAAAATGAAAAAAATAATAAAAATAAAATGATTAGTTATTCTTAAAAAAAAGTATTCCCTTATAATATTATTGTTTCTTTTGTGTCTATTGTAGTGTTCCCTTGTTTATTCCTGGTTCTGTTAATTTGGGTTCCCCCTTCTTTTGGCTAGTTAGGCCAATGGTCTGTTGATTTTTTTGAAAAAATATTTTATTTTATTATTTTGTGTATATGGATATTTTGCCTGTGTGTGTGTGTCTGTGTTCTATGTGCATGCCTGGTGCTCATAGAGGCCAGAAGTAGGCATTGCATTTGTCAGATTTGATGAGAGCTATTCTGATTGGGGTGGGGCAGTATCTAAAAGTGGTTTTAGTTTGCATTTTCCTGATGACTAGGGATTTTTAATACTTAAAAAAAAATTATTGGCCTCTCCCTTTTTTTTTTTTTTTTTTTTGAGCTCTGTCTACTCCATTCTTTGGCTCAATGGTTGATTGTCAGTTTTATTTCCTTGGTATTGAATTTATGTAGTTCTTTGTAAGTTCTGGTATTTGTCCCTTGTTTAAAGTGTACTTGGTAAAGATTTTCACCTGTGTTCTCCTGACAGCTTCCCTTGTTGCACACAAACCTTTTAATCTCATGTAGTCCCATCTGTTGACACTTGGTGCTGGTCTCTGTGCTAGTAATGTTCTTCAGTTAAGAAAGTCCTCACCTACCACAGTGTCTTGAAGATTCTTCTTTATATTTCCATCTAGAAGTTTGAATGTTCAGGTCTTAGAGTCTTTGATACATTTGGATTGGTTTTTGTATAAGGTGAAAGGTGTGACTCTAATTTCATTCTACAGATTGGGAATGCTATTTTGCCAGCACCACTGAATAGGCTATTTGTTGAATAGGCTTTTTTCCCCCACTAACTGTTTTTGCCCTCTTTGTAAAGAATTAAAGATAGGCATAGCTTTGTTGGTTTATTCCCACAACCTCTATTTTATTACATTGGTCTACCTGCCTGTTTTTATGCCAGGCTGTTTTTATAACTATAGCTCTGTAGTGTAGTTTGAATTCATGTGTTATGATCCTTCCAGATGTGTTCTTACTTCTTAGGATCGCTTTGGCTATTTTTAATGGTCTTTTGTGGTTCCATATGAATTACTGGATTTTTTTCTAAATCTGTGACATATAACATCAGAATTTTTAAAATTGAAAATGGATTCTTATTATCTTTTATTTTATTTTTATTTTTATTTTTTATTTTTTTATTTTTTTTATTATTTTTTTTTGTTTTTTTGTTTTTGTTTTTGAGACAGGGTTTCTCTGTGTAGCTTTGTGCCTTTCCTGGAGCTCACTTGGTAGCCCAGGCTGGCCTCGAACTCACAGAGATCCACCTGGCTCTGCCTCCCGAGTGCTGGGATTAAAGGCGTGCGCCACCAACGCCGGCTTATCTTTTATTTTATTAAACTTCCTTTTTATGTATTCTTTGTGTCTTTCACATCGTGCATCTCGAGCCCATTCATTTCCTGTTCCTTCATATCCACCCTCTGCCCTTGCAACCTTGTCCCCCCAAATAAAATAAAATAAAATTTAAGAGAAAAACAGGAAAAAAAAGGAAAAATCTCGTCTCATCATGGAAATTGTAGGGTGACATAGTGAGTCACGAAGTAAACCCTTTGTCCATATATCTTTATGTGCATGTGTTCATTGCAATGAGTCATTGGTCTGGTTTGAGGCCTCTGGTTTCTGTGACACTATAGATGCTGGGCCCTCACTGGGACTCCTCCTGGATATCCTGTTGTTGCCTGTGTCACGGAAGTCTTGCAGCTTTGGATCTGCAGGACTGGCCCCTTCATGTCCTCCAGCATAGGGGTGAATGTTGGGATGGTCCAACTCATAACCCTGGTTCTGGACTAGGGTAGTTGTAGGGTTGGTCAGCCTGCTACCTCTCCCTTGTCTTCACCACCAGGGTGAGCTCTCTAGTATTGTCCTGGCCAGTTCATCCCTTGCAGCAATGAGCAAGGGACGGGACCATTTCTCCCGCTTTCATTCCCTCAGCGTTGACTCTCCTACATCTACACCTTCAGGGCCAGCTCTACTGTGTTACCCAGATGAGGTATAGGGGGGACTCTCTCAAGTGCTGCAGTTTGTGAGGGGAAGGGACAGCTTTCTTGCTCTCATGACCTCAGGGCTCGCTCTCCCACCTGCCACTGGTATAGAGAGGTGGAGGAGCATATCTCCCCTGTCCATGCCACCACATGGCAGATGAGGGGCAGGGCCAGATCTTCCACACTCATGTTCTGCTGTGCTGCCCAGATGAGGTGCAGGGCCTGCTCTCCTGAGTGTTGCAGCTGAGAATGGGGAGGGTCAGCTCTTTCACTAGCTGGAGATGGTAGGGGCAAGGAGGGAGGGCATCTTTCGCTCACCCCCACCCCTAGACCACAGACAAGTGAGGTGGTACCAGCTATGCCCCCTCTCAAACCCTCAGGGCTGGCTCACCTGTGCCCCTGTCTACAGGATCAACTCTACTGTGCTGCCCAGGTGAGGTGCAGGGCCTGTTCTCCCGAGTGCTGCATCTGGTGAGGGGTTGGGTTAGGTCCCCCTCCTGCTTCAGGTGTTGAGAGGAGTGAGGGGAAGAGGGCATCTTTCTCTTACCCACACCACTACACAGCAACCTGCTCTCCCATCCTCATACCCTCAAGACCAACATCCCATGCCCCTGAGAAGAGGGTCAATGCTATTCTGCTGCCCAGGTGAGGTGTAGGACCCTTTCTCCTTACTGTTTCAGCTGGTGAGGGCCAGGACCAGTTTTCCCTAGTGTTGTAGCCAATGAAGGGGCAGGTCAACTTTCTATAGCCTTATCCTCTCTGACTTGGGTGGTGTCAGGAGCCTTGAACATCAACACAGACCATGGCTACATCAGGGCCCTGAGCCCAGACTTCTGTAGACTCTTTTGTCTTCTTCATCTATGGTGATTGCTGGGTATAGTAGTCTGGGCTGGTCTCTTAGAATCTGCAGCAATCTGCTCATGCTCTTCTGGCATTTACAGTCTCCACTGAGAAGTAAGGTGTAATTCTAATAGGTCTGCCTTGATAGGTCATTTGCTCTTTTCCCCTGGCAGCTTTTTAATATTCTTTCTTTATTCTGCACATTGAGTGTTTTGAATATTACGTGGTGAGGGGGAGTTTCTATTCTGGTCCAATCTGTTTGGTGTTCTGTATGCTTCTTGTACCTTTATAGGCATCTATCTCCTCCTTTAGGTCAGGAAAATTTTCTTCTATTTTAGTTGTTGTTGTTGAAAATATTGTCTGGGCCTTTGACCTGTGATTCTTTTCCTTCTTTTGTTTCTATTACTCTTAGGTTTGGTCTTTTCATAGTGTCCCAGATTTCCTTGCTGTTTTCTGTGAGGATTTTTTTTTTTTTTTAGATTTAACCTTTTTTTTTAACCATTTCTTTTACCATATCTTCAATGCCTGAGAGTCTCTTTTCATGTCTTGTATTCATTGGTGAAGCTTTCCTCTGTAGCTTTCTATACAAGTTCCTAAATTTTTATTTCCAGAATTCCCTAAGTTTGGGTTTCGTGTATCGATTCTTTTTCCATTTTCAGGTCTTGAACAGTTTTGTTCATTTCCTTCCATTGTTTGTCTTTTCTTGGGTTTCATTAAGGGATTAACTCACTTCCTCACATTGTGTTTTCCTGGATTTCTTTAAGGGATTTATTAATTTCCTCTTTAAGGACCTCTATCATCTTCGTACAGGTGGTTTTAAAGCTTTTCATTGTGCTTCAGCTGTGTTAGAATATTCAAGGCCTGTTGTGGTAGAATAGATGGGCTCTAGTGGAGACACACTGCCCTGGGCTGTTATTGATTATATTTTTACACTGGCATCTAGGTGTTTGGGATCACAGTGATCATATGTCTAGGTGCTGATTTCTAGATTTGTCTTTGTTGGGTAGGTGTTTTATTCCTTGATTTCTGTTTTCTCTCTGGATTTTCGGGGAGTGTGATGGCTGTATGTTGCCTGGTAGCAAGTTTTCTTTGAACCTGATTGTTATGGCCGCTGGGGGTTCCAGGTAAAATGTGTTTCTGGGTATTTGGAACTTACTCTTAGGAATGGGAATAGGCTAGGTGTATGAAGGCATTCACAGTAGGGAGGAGAGCAGTGTTCAACCATGATCTTATCTTATCACCACTTAGACACAGTGAAGAGAGGTCATCTCAGAAGGACTGATGTAGTGCTGGGGATGAGACTGGGGGATTGGATCTAGAGGAAGAGGAGTGGGGAGGATCTATAGATAGTCTTCCTGTTTCCCTGGCAGGAGTGGCCGGTGTGTTGGCAGGGAGTGCCTGCTGGAGTTGGGGGCTGGGATAGAGCAATAAGCAGCAGGAGGCAGGAGGGGAAGGCCTGTGGGACTCACAGGAGATGTGTGCAGAAGGGGAAGGAAGTCTGCAGCAGGTGTTCTGTTGCAGAGAGGAGGATGAGACTGGGGGATTGGGACTGGAGGAGCAGAAGGAGAGGGGAGACCTGCTGTCAGCCTTCCTGCTTCCCTGGCAGCAGTCATGTTTTCATTTTCATTTAGCTCTAATATGATTTTAATTTTCTTCTTGCTCCATTTTTCAGTCAGTAGTGTTTTTCAGTCTCCGTGAGTTTGTAGGGTTTCTGTTGTTCCCTTGGTTCTTGGTATCCAGCTTTAGTCCATGGTGGTCGGAGAGGATGCAGGCTGTCATGTCAATTTTCTTGTACCTGTTGAGCCTTGTTTTGTGTCCAAGCATGTGCTCAATTTTGGAGAAAGTTTTATGAGCTGCTGAGAAGATGATATTTTCTTCTGGTGAAATAGTCTATAAATATCTGTTAGATCCCTTTGGTTTATGACATCATTTAGGTCTAGCATTTCTATGTTTAGTTTTTATCTGAATGACCTGTCTCTTGGGGAGTGTAGGGTATTGAAGTCACCATCATCACTGTGTAAGGATCAATATGTCATTAACCGTAGTAGTGTTTCTTTTATGAATTCGGGTGCCCTTATGTTTGGTACATAAATATTTAGGACTGAAATAACCACTGGTGGAGTTATTCCTTTGATGAATATATGTTATTAAAATGGATACACTTGCTTCTATAGGTTTTGTCTTCCTGGGATATAATTTTTCGTCCGCTTATCCTTAGGTGATGTATCCATGATGGTAAAGTGTTTTTTTTTTTTTTTTTTTTTTTTTTTTTTTTTTCAGGTGGTTGATGAATCTCATTTTCTAACCCAATCCATTAGTCTTTTTTCTTTTTGGGGATGGGAATTGAGACTATGAATAGTGAGAGTTAACAATGAACAGAGTTTATTGATTCCTATTATCTTGTTATTGTGTAGGTTTTTCTTCTCTCTTGAATTACTGGTCTGTGATTATTTTTTGAATCTTCTTGAATATAGTTAATAGATTTAAGTTTCTCTTCTGTAGAGCTGGATTGATAGATAGTGCTTAAATTTGGTTTTACTGTGGAAGTTTTTCTTTCTCTGTCTATTGTGATGAATAGTTTTGCTGGGTATACTTGTCTGGGCTTCCATCTGTTGATTCTTACAGTTAGTAGAACATCTTTCCAGGCCCTTCTGGCTTTCAGAGTCTCCATTGAGAAGTCAGGTGTTATTTCAATGAGTCTGCCTTTATATATTACTTGGTCTTTTCTCTTGTAGTTTTTAATATCCTTTCTTTGTTCTGTACATTTCGTTGTGATTTTCATTTCTGACCCTGTCTGTTTGATGTTCTGTGTGCTTCCTGTACCTTAATAGGTACCTCTTTCTTAGGTTGGGGGGATGACTTTGTTGAAAATGTTTTCTGTGTCTTTGTCCTTGGCTGGTTCCCTTCCTTTGTCCCTATTGTTTGGAAATTTGGTCTTTTCATAGTGTGCCAGATTTACTGTTTTTTTTTTTTTTTTTTTTTTTGTGCCTGAAGGTTTTTTTTTTTTTTTTGATTTAGCAGTTTTGTTGACTGAGATATCCATTACTTAGACTTTGTCTTTAGTGACTGAAATTCTCTCTTCCATGTCTTGTATCATGTTAGTGAGGCTTACCTCTGAGGTGTTTGTTTGACTTTGTAAATCTTTCATTTCCAATTTTATTTGCTTACATTTTCTTAGTGATTTGATTTCTTTGCTAAATTCTATTTTCATGTCATGAAGTGTTCCTGTTATTTTATTCCATTATTTGTGTTTTCATGGACTTCACTGAGGAATTCATTCACATCCTTTTAAAAGTCCTTGAGCATATTCATAATTGCTAATTTTGAAGTCCTTTATGCTTCAGCTATATTACATTTCTCAAGGCCTACTCTAGTAGTGTTACTGAGCTCTGGTGGAAACATTGTTTTGACTGTTAATGTTTTTAAGTTGGTGTCTAAGTATCTGGAGTAAGGATGGTTTGGATGATTCTAGGTGATATCTGGTCTTGTCTTTGTTGGGAGGTTTCTTTGGTACCTTGGTTTCTGTTGCCCCTTCTGGACCTTAAGAAAGTGTGGTGGCTGTGAGTTACCTGGTAGAGAATATTTCTGCAGGTTGGTGAGGAGCAAAGAAGAATTAAGATGGGTGGGATAACAGGCTGAGAGGGGCTGTGGGAAAGAGCTAAGGGGATGCTGGCCACACCAGAGGAGGGGTCTACAGGGGGTTGGAAGTGTGGTGGGAGGAAGGGCCACTGCAAATAGATGGTAGTAAGACAAGAATAATCTGGAGAGATAGGGATGAAAAGGCGAGGGGCATCTTTGGTCTGTACTAAGAGTTGGAGTCTCCAGGGAATGGAGTTGAGGTGGGTGGGGGGTACCTGCAAGCAGGTTGTTATAGAGATGAGGATGAGACAGGTGAGATCATAATGGAAGACAAGTAGGATAGTATGTATCACCTGAGTCTTACTGGTGTAGCCACTGAGGGTCCCATGCAGAGAGTATTTCTATATGTTGGTGGTTAATACAGAAAGTTGGGTATGGGTTAGAAGGGATGGCTGAGAGGGTCCTCATGAAGGAGGAAAGATGGGTATGTGCCAAGGATCAGTGGTGTTCCCAGGGGATTGAGATATGGTGGGAGGAGGGGTACCTGCATGCAGGCTGCTACAGGGCTGGGGGCTAGACAGGCTACGATGTAATGCAGGACAGGAAGAGGAATATAAAACCCCTTCTTCTCTTTTTACTTGAAGTGCCAAACCAGCCTCTGCTTTGCCCTTTGGCTCAAGTATTTTCTTACAGAATTGTCCAACGTGATGTTAGGATTACAGAACAGTTCGACAAAACTGCTACCATCTGTTTTTAACCAGTGTATATTAATTGTAAAAGTAAGAGGATTCATACAAGTACTTAAGGCAACTTGATCACACTCTTCTCCCTCAAGCATCACTCACTCTTGTCTTTCCTTCTTCCTTTCATTGCTCCCTTTGAATTCTCTAACAACATCTTTCATCCTTTCATTGAAAAAAAAAACCAAGGTTCTACACAGGAAAAAATGGGGTACAGATCTAAACAGAATTCTCAATGGTGGAAATAAGAAAGAGAATGTTCAACATTCTCATTCATTAGGAAAAAACAAATAAAACTACTTTGAGACTTTATCTTACACCATTTAGAATAACCAAGATCAACAAAACAAACAACAACTCAGGTTGGCAAGGTTGTGGAGTAAGGGGAACACTCATCCATTGCTGGTGGGAGTGCAAACTTGTACAGCCACTATGGAAAGTGGTGTGGTGGTTCCTCAGGAAGTTGGGAATAGATCTACCTCAAGATTCAGTTATACTACTCTTGGGTATATGTAGCTAGAGTTTTCCTGCCTGGCTCACAGTCAGGACAAATCTTTGTCACCTGCCAGTCCCACAGCTGCTCAGACCCAACCAAGTAAACACAGAGGCTTCTATTGGTTACAAACTGTATGGCCATGGCAGCCTTCTTGCTAACTGTTCTTATAGCTTAAATTAGCCCATTTCTATAAATCTATACCCTGCCACGTGGCTTGTGGCTTACCGGGCATCTTCACATGCTGCTTGTCCTGGCGGGTGGCTGGCAGTGACTCCTTCTGCCTTCCTGTTCTTTTATTTCTCCTCTCTGTTAGTCACGCCTATACTTTCTGCCTAGCCACGGCCAATCAGGTTTTATTTATTGACCAATCAGAGCAACTTGACATACAGACCATTCCCCAGCACAGCCAAGTGCAGACCATCTCAGACACCTGCACTCAGGCCCGTGGTCCTAATCATCCTCTATGCGGACCTGCTGGGTAAAGCCACGAGGAACCCAAGACCGGGCTCCCACAGCACATACAGAACATTCCACAGCAGGCATATACCCAAAGGACTCTACATCCTACTACAGAGACACTTGCTCAATCATGTTTGATGCTCTATTCATGATAGCCAGAAATTAGAAACAGCCTTGCTGTCCATCAACAGATGAATGGATAAAGAGAATGTGGCACATTTACACAATAGAGCATTGCTCAGCTATTAAAAAAATAAAACCATCAAATTTTTAAATGAATATAGCTAGAAAAAAATCATCCTGCGTTAGGTAACCCATACCCAGAAAGACAAATATTGTACATATTTGCTTATATGTAGATCCTAGCTGTTAAGTCTTTGGTAATCAAGCTGCAGCCTGTATAACCACATACGACAGGAATACAATAAGAGAAAGGGGAGAGTAATGTATTTCCTAGTAAAAGGAAATAGAATAGATGGTTATGGATGGATGATGTGGCAGGAACAGGAGGAACAAATAGGGAGGGGAAGAAGTGAAGAGGGTGAGGGAGGGAGGGAATACAGGGAGGAGCAGCTAATACTGAGGGCCATTTGAGGCATCACATGAAAAACCCATATAGGAGAGGCTTCCTAAAATATATACACGTATGAAGTCTATTAAAATGAAATTGCCAAATAATTGGGAAGACAGAGCCCCAAGTGGATATCTGTCATGACCAAATTTAGCTTCCAGTTCCAGGAATGGGTTATATATAATTGAATTGTTAGTCAAAGGGGCCCCATGAGTATCTCCAAACAACCCATGCTGTTATCAAGACTCTTGGTTGTTTCTCACAACCAAGGTAAGACCCTTTTGATGAAGACAACACCTTTACGACTCATTGAATATGGAGAAGTCAAGCGGGTGTCTACCTAGAGCCTTTACCCATTTAGACTAATGTTTACAGTACTGTAAGGTACTCTGCACACTAACAAAGGAGAAAAGTAAACACCAACTCAGTTACCAAGTCATTAATCTATAATGATGACCTACTGCAAGATGCTCTACTGTAATAGTGGCACAAATCTTGTGGGTGTAACCAACCAGTATCTGGTTGGATTTAAGGCCCAGTCAGTCAGATGGAATACATTTCTGACAAACTCAAATGGCAAGAACCTGAGACCAGATAGGCTAAGGACTAGGGGAAAACCAAATACTACTGTTCTGGTAAGAGAATGTAGCCAGGAAATGACTCCTAATGCCATTCTGCCATATTTATAGATCAGCTTTTGCTCAGCAATTGCCAAGCTTCCTCTTACAGCAGAGGGAACAAATACAGAGACCTACAAGTGGACAATGTGCAGCAGATAAAAGACCTTGGAACACTTAGCCCTAAACCAGATGTCTTCATCAACTCTCTCCCCTTATGGCTTAGGGACCTTTGTGGAAGAGGAGGCAGGAAGAACATAAGAATCAGAGGGGATAGAGAACACCAAGGAAACAAGGCCCTCTAAACATAGTAGGACTGACACACACATGAACGCACAGAGACTGGCACCACACATAGGGCTGGCACAAGTTTGTGCCAGATGGAGTCCCAGCACTGCCAGGGGAAGTGGACACAAGCCCACATCCCACCTAGAATCTATCTCCAATTGATAATCACTTGCAGATGAAGAATTAGTTTTATCCAAAGCAGCCTCACTATGGATACAAACCATGTTAACGCCAAGCTCCATGCCCAGCAGTAGATAGACAACACAACATAGAACTCAATGGCATCTTTGAAGGTTCTTTGTCTCATAATGTTTTGCCAGGGCATTTTCCTCCTTATAGGCCATTTGCACATATGTTATGGCTTTTGGTTTTGTATTTTAGGGGATTCTTGTGTGTAAGAACACATGTTTCTCTGTTTCTCTGCATCTATATGTTCTTCTTTGTGCTTTTTTTTTGGCCCCTTTTCCTCTGTTTGTTTGTTTTGTCTTATGATTGTTTGTTTGTTTTTGTTTTATCTTATTATTATTATTTGTGTGCTTGTTTTTTTCTAACATGAGACAGAACAGGTATGCATTCTGATGGATGGAGTGATGGGAACAATCTTAGAGGAGCTGGAGGAGGGTGAAACAGTAGTAAGAATATATTGCATGAAAAAAATCCACTTTCAACAAAAGAAAAGATTCTGCAGAGGAGAGAAAACATGCAACAGTTGTTTTTCTGAGTCTGGTTTAATTTACTCAACACAATGACTTCTAATTTAATTCACCGTCCTACAAATGATATGATTTTGTTTTCCTTTATGACAGTAATGATGCTTTAGTGTACATATTTCTTGGTTCCTTTTCCATTCATACATTGATGGGCACCAAGGATTTGGCTGTTGTACATCATACTGCCATGAACATGGCTATGTCAGCATCCCTGTAGCATGCCAACCGACTCCTTCAGATAGACAGAGGTGGTATAGCTGTATCATATGGTATTCTGTGTTGAGGAAGCTCCATACTTAGTTCCACAGTGAGTGGATTAATTTACATTCATATCCTAAGTGTGCAAAGGTTCCCTTTTTTCTGCAATGTTGCCAACCAATATATTTTTCTTGATTAAAAACCTTCTTTTTTTTTTTTAAAACAGGATTCACTACATATCCCTGATTGACCTGATCTGGAATGTCCTATGTAGATTAGGTGGACTTTGAAGTCACAGAATTCTGAGTTTAAAGGTGTGTGCTATTGTGCCTGGCTAATTAAAATTTGTGTTTTACATTTATCTATCTATCTATCTATATCTATCTATCTATCTATCTATCTATCTATCTATCTATCTATCTATCTATCTATCTATCTATCTATCTATCTATTTGTATGTGTATCCAAATGACTGTGTGAAGGTCAGAGGAAAACCTTTGGGGGTTTGTTCTCCTTTTATGCAGGTCTGGAGGGGGTTGGTTCTCTTTTTATGTAGGTTAGCTATTCAGGCTTGCAGCAAGTGTCTTTATTTGCTGAGCCATCTAATCAGCCCATGATGCAGTTTTGATTTATTTTTTGACTTAGTTTAGTGGCTGAAGATGCTTAACATTTTTTTCTTGAATTTGTTGGCTATTTGTATCTCTTCATTTAATTCTGACGTTTCTCTGTTGACTTTTAGATTAGATGCTATGGCTATTGGAAAAAGCAGGCTAGCAGAGTCATCTAGTATTATTAAGTTGTAGTTAATCTTTGTCTTTAATTTCAGTAGTACACTTTTCATAACATTGCTGTGAATGTTTGCTGTGTATATGTTTAGAATTGTAATTTATTCTTTGTTGGTTGTTCCCTTATTTAGAATGAAGCGTCCTTCTATATCTCCTTGGATTCATTTTAGTTCAATGTCTATTTTGTCAAAAGTTAGGATAACAATACCTGCTTGCTTTCTGGGCTTATTTGTTTGAGGCACCTCTCTGTTCTTTGACTTGAAGATCATTTCTATCTTTAAACGTATGAAGAGCTTCTTTTAGATGACATAGAGATGGATATTTCTATTCAGTTAGCTTGTGTCTTTTAAGTGGGGAGTTGAGGTTATTAATATTTAAAGTTGCTTTTGGAAGCTGTGCACTTAAGGCCAGAATTGAACAATAATCCCAAGGGTGCAGCAGTAGCACCCATATCTTGGTAGTAATTAACATCTCTTCAATCGGATTTAAGTCTACTTCAAGAAGAGGGAAATAGTACCTAGCACTGAAAACCTTACCAAATACCAGGAATTTTAAATCACCCAAAATAACACTTAAATAGGAACAAAATAATCAGCCTTTATCTATGTGCTAGAGGAAAATTTATATTGATCTCCTCCTATATCTATTGTCTTAACTTTTAAAATATGATTAACATTAAATTAATATAACTGAACCATGACAATCGGTAGGACAGATGTTCAAGAACCAAGGAATAAAAGCAGTGTAGCCATTCTCCTAGATGCTTCAGATTTTGATTAATTACTTAAACCAATTAAAAACTGAAAATAAATTAAATATAAATTTAATTGCCCAAGATCTTTTTTGACAACCAATTTTTAATCTCCCCCAGAATTGCTTTCAGGGCTGTCTTCATATGTTTGTTCCTAAGACTGTATATCACAGGATTAAGAAGAGGGGTCAAGACTGAATAAAACAGAGTCACAAGCTTCTGCATCCCCGCTTCATGTTCAGATGTTGGGCTCCCATACATGACAAGTACTGAGCCGTAGAATAATGCGACCACAGCCAAATGAGACCCACAGGTCGAGAAAGCTTTCCTTTTCCCAGAGGCTGAAGGAACCTTCAATACAGCTATTAGGACCAGAGCATATGACCCCATGATAAAGAGAAAAGGAATAATGAGAGGCAGAGGACTTAAGATGGACAAGATCATCTCTATTAGTGGAATTTTTTTGCAAGTCAGTGCTAACAGCGGGCCTGGGTCACATAGGAAATGGTCTATAATCCTGGATCCACAGAAGGACATCTGGGAGATGATGATGATGGGGACGGGGAACCAGAGGAAACCAAGCACCCAGCAACTGATCACAAGGATGTTACAGAGGCGCCCAGTCATAAGAGCAGGATAGTGTAGAGGTCTGCAGATGGCAAGGTAGCGGTCAAAGGCCATGACTGCCAGGAAGAAGCATTCTGTAGACCCCAAGGAGAAGAAGAAATAGAACTGCAGGAAGCACCCAGAGAAGGAGATGACCTTGGTGTCAGAGAGGAAGTTGGCCAACATGTTGGGAACTGTGGAGGTGACATACCAGATCTCCAGGAAGGAGAAGTTGGCCAGCAGCAGATACATGGGGGTGTGCAGTTTCTGATCCCAGAACACAGCACAAATGATGGAAGCATTGCCCATGAGTGTGAGGAGGTAGACAATGAAGAAGAGCACAAAGAGGAGGATCTGCCCTTCCTTGGAGCAGGGGAATCCCAGGAGTATGAAGCCAGTGATGGTGCTGGAGTTGCTGGTAATGCTGAGGGTTTTCATCTGTCTGTGAGCTGTAAAGATACCAGAAATTATCAAGTGGATAAAGCCAGCTGAAGATTCAGTTTTATATTTAAATCGTCATGAGAAATTACATATATATATACATTATATATATACATTATATATATATATATATTAGCTACTCTAGACATATATTGACCTAAAGTGATTATTCACTTCCATTCTTTTCTTCCCTGCACTTTCTGCTGTTGGCAAGAGAAAACTATTGGTCATAATTGACAAGTACTCCTCTTCCTCTTCATCATCATCTTCCTACTTCTCTCTAGTCTAGTAAGTTAAATTCTAATCTAATTTTCAAATGCGTTTACATTTTTGTTCAAGATCTTATACATGTGTGTAATCAAGTATATGTATATATATTTGCACAAAATAAGATTTCCTCCCAATTTTTTTGAGAAAGTGAAATCGTTGTATCTCCTGGCATAGAATATCTTGCCATCTGTAATCATTATTCATGTTACATCCATATTAGTTTTTAAAAAATTGAAATCAGATTAACTGTGGAAATGCCCTCATGTATAGTGTCAGTTAGCTTCCCAACATACTCGGAATAAATTTGCAAGCTGTGGATTTTGATTTGATTCCCTTAACATCTCTGACTATCTTTTCCTCCCTCTGTCCCTCTTTCCATCTTTCTCCTTTTTTTTGTACATGGGGCAATCATATACACTCCATAGACAAATATAAAACAAGGATTATTGGATATAACACTGGCCATAAGAGAGTAACACTGTACATTATCTGATGAGCTTTCCTCACCCCAATGAAGAGTGTGCATTTTGGGACCACATACATTCTGGTCACATTTCAGTAGAAAGAGATCCCACCTTCCTACCTCTGTAATGTTTTCTAGTAGGGGTTGGCAAATATTTTGTTAGATAGTTTATGCTTGTAGGTCACATAATTTCTGTCAAAGCCACACAGCTCTGGTGAAGTAAGGCCAAAACAGACTATAGCAAGCTTTAGAAGAATGCATGTGGCCATACTCCAGTAAAACATTAAGTCTAGTGAGAACTGAATTTCATGCAGTTTTCATGTGTTACAAAGCCATACTCTTCCATCCATTATAAAACTTAATAATATTCAAAAACAAATGCTCATCTTGGACCCATAGTCAAAGCAGCAGGAGGCCAGATGTGGTTCATGGTTCGGCTCTTTCTCTTAACCGTTACAGGAAAAAGGGAGAGAACTAACAAACTGGCTTACAATAAAGGATGCTTCTCTTGTTAGAAAAGGAGGTGCTTTCAGCTGAAACTATTCTGTTCTGCTATGTGACCACAGCCATTCTGGGCCACCCTTGAGTCATTAGGATTAGCTTGTCTTTATGTTTATACACATACACGAGCACACATGCTTATATACTGATGTCCTACATATCTTTCCTGTACGATGCTTGAGTTAGATAACACTGGATTCCTTCAGTTTTGAAAACAACAGTCTCTGTGGGCCAGCAACATTTTATGCCTGGGCAAAGAGCTAACTGGCACATGCTGGGAGATATTCCTAATAGGAGTGTGTTGTTACTCACCTTTTACTACTCAGCTTCTATGTTCAGAGAGCAGCAATGTGGTTTTCCCAACACAGGTTGTTCTTGACCTGTGCAAACGGCAAGCAGATTATTCAGTTGGCTGAAGAAGGGACCGTGATATGGATGGCTACAATGGCTTCAGTGTTCATATGTACAGGATGAATAATCTGGTTAATTAACATTGAAAGCAAAACACTTCAGCACCATCACCCCAATTCTATCTTAGGAAAGTTGAGATAGAGCACTTCAGTTAGTCAGATCCTGGGCCATGACATGTAGGGGGACAGAGCTTCCATTTTCTGATAATGTCTTTTTGTTTCAAGGTGAATCCAAGAAGTCACAATCCTGTGAAACCATCATTGGATTTATCTCCCCAGCATATCCATTTCATTTGATAGGAGAGGAAATTGCCATACCTGCTCCACTTGTAAAACAACTTTCCCATGGAGATTTGAGAGGTGGTGGGAAGTTAAGGCATTGGAGGAGAGCAATTGATTTGGAGTAAGAAGCCTATCATTTGAATTATAATCCATTTTTTTTTTACTAATAGCAGATGCTATATTTATTCAAATACAGACACTACTTTCTAGTGTCTTCAGCTGCAAAAATAACGCTCTTACAGAAGGGTTGAGAGCTCTGAATAAGCTGATGTATACAGAAGCACTCTGTCTGGGGCCTGACACAGCAACAGATTATTGGCTGTGGAACAGGTAGCTGAAACAAAGCAAAAGAAAGCCTTGTTGAGATGGTCACTTTCCTAGCTCTTTTGCTCAATGTCTTCTCTAAGCATTAACATCATCTCCCATTATTGACTAGAAGGAATCCAAAGCCAGAGTTTCTTGGACAATGTCTAGTTTTCCTAGAGAGGAAAGATGTTCTCCTCCATACTAGCAGTCAAGAGTGAGAGAGTAGAATAAAGAGATCTGAATGTTTACTGGAACATACCGTGTTTATAAATATAGCCTCTGGGAATGAGCTCTGTTCCTTCAAATTCATCACATCCAGAAGAAGAGTTGCAGGAGGCTGTTTTGTGATGCTCTTGCATCCACTGGGGCCTGAATTCTCAGGAGACACTTTGTGCCACCTGCCCTTATTTACAGTAGAGTAAAATATTATTACTTTATTCCCATATTGCTGTGGAATGACATAAGATATAATTAATATTTAATCCTGCTCAGAACACCTACTAAGTACACAAGTGGAAGTTAATCAGAGGCCTCCCATGTTGGTCCTATGATTGCTGTCTCTAATGATTGGTGCAAGTGATTGGCATTGAGGACAGAGTTAGAGAGAAGAAAGAGCTGTAGGTGAGATGAGACCTCATTCGTAGGCATCTGAGTAGTCACAGCAGGAATCAGTCTTTTCCCAGGAGCACCAATTATTATTATTATTATTATTATTATTATTATTATTATTATTATTTTAAAGAGCTTTTCTTTTTTTTTGTTTAGGATTGAGTTCTATGAGTTTCAAGGCATTAATCTTGGGAACATCTATCCTTGATCTGAGACACTCATCAGTTTTTCTCTGGTCTTACATCAGAGTTGCTCTCTAGGTTTCCTTCCCCTTGATAGAGGTTCACATAGCTCTTCAAGCACATGTTACTGGTTATTCCTTTTTTTCCCAACAGTAGAAGGAATCTTATTTCAAGGCATGAGTTCATTTAATGTCTTTGTTGATTTGTCCTCTTTCAACAATGTAAGATTCAAAGTTGGCATCAAGGATCCTAATCTATGATTATCATGATTGTTGTGGTGACTTTATAGCCCCTTCATTTGTGGCACATGTCCTTATGTCAAAACTATATTGCACTGCTTAGGAAAGCAATGGAAGACCAGTATATGTTTATTGGGTGAATGATCTTATTCCTCCTCCCCCAGAAAAGCAGAAGAGAATGTGCAAAAAGAGAGGTGAGCACTTTGGAGTAAGAGTCCTAGGAGATCCATTCACTCATGGAGATATGAAATGCCCTCTTTTCTTACCTTTTTAAATTAAAAAATTATTGTTTTCCTATTGAAAATAAATTATCTTCATAATATATTTCTATCACAATTCCCCTCCCCTCAACTCCTCTATATTCTTCCTACCTTCCAACTCACCAAGCTACATGCCTTCTTTCTCTCTCTCTAGAAAAAAAGGCAAACAAAAACAAAACAGGCAAACAAAAATCTAAGAACCACACAAATGATTAAACAAACAAAAACAAAGAAAAAGCACAAGAAACACACACACACACACACACACACACACACACACACACACATACACACAACCCATAGAAACACAAAACCAGAAACCATACTAGTAAACCAAAGACTACTAAGACAAAAACATGTCCAACACAGCAATATGGACAAAACCAATCTACACAAGTACCACTAAGTTCAGTTTGTGTTGGCCATCTACTTCTGGGCTCAGGACATACCCTTAATTTGCTTAATATACCCAGTGAGACTTTTTGTCCATATAAAGCTGAAATTTATCCTTCCAAGATCTTTGAAAAATTGTGTTGGAATTTTGATAGTGATCGTATTGACTCTGTAGATTTTTTGGTAGAATGGGCATTTTTACTATGTTAATCCTCCTGATCTGTGATCATTGGAGATATTTCCATTTTCTGATATATTCTTCAATTTACAAGTCTTTCATTTGCTTGGATAGAGTTACTCTAAGGCATTTTATATTATTTGAGGCTATTGTGAAATATGTTGTGTCTCTGATTTCTTTCTCAGTCTAATTGGCATTTGTATATAAGAGGGCTGTGGTGGTATTGTGTTCTCCAAAATATTGTGTACTCTAATAAATTTATCTGGGGTCAGAGAACAGACAGCCACTAGATACAAAGGCTAGAAAATGGTGGCACTCACACCTTTAATCCTAGCATTCCAGAGATAGAAATCCCTCTGGATCTCTGTGAGTTCAAGGCCACATTGGAAATAGCCAAGCATGGTGACACGCCTTTAATCCCAGAAAGCCAGCCTTTAATCCCAGGGAGTGGTGGTAGAAAGCAAAAAGATATATAAGGCATGAGGACCAGAAACTAGAAGATTTTGGCTGGTTAAGCATTTGGGCTGGTTAAGCATTCAGGCTTTTGAGCAGTAATTCAGCTGAGACCCATTCTGGATGAGGACTCAGAGGCCTCCAGTCTGAGGAGACAAGACCAGCTGAGGATCTGGCGAGGTGAGATAGCTGTGGCTTGTTCTGTCTCTCTGATCTACCAGCATGGACCCCAATAACTCGCCTCGGGTTTGATTTTATTAATAAGTACCTTTAAGAATCCTGCTACAGAGGGCTATTGATTTTTGTGAGTTAATTTTGTGTCCAGCTACTTTGTTGAAAGAGTTTTTCAGCTATAGGAGTTCCCAGACAGAGTATTTAGGGTGACTTATGTATACTATCATATCATCTTCAAATAAAGATATTTTGACTTCTTTCTTTCCAATTTGTATTCCCTTGATCTTCTCAGTTGTTTTATTAATATAGCTAAGACTTCAAGTACTATCTATACTGAACAGGTATGGGGAGAGTGAACAGCTTTCTCTTGTTCTGATTTTAGTAAAATTGGTTTGATTTCTCCACTTAATTTGATGTTGGCTATGAGATTGTTGTGGGATGTTCTGTATGTTAAATGTGTTGCTCTAATTGATTAATAAATAAAACACTGATTGGCCAGTAGCCAGGCAGGAAGTATAGGCGGGACAAGAAGAGAGGAAAATTCTGGGAAGTGGAAGGCTGAGTCAGAGAGATGCTGCCAGCCGCTGCCATGAGAAGATGTTAAGATACCAGTAAGCCATGAACCACGCGGCATTTTATAGATTAATAGAAATGGGTTAATTTAAGATATAAGAACAGTTAGCAAGAAGCCTGTCACGGCAATACAGTTTGTAAGCAATATAAGTCTCTGTGTTTACTTGGTTGGTTCTGAGTGGCTGTGAGACTGGCGGGTGAGAGAGATTTGTCCTGACTGTGGGCCAGGCAGGAAAACTCTAGCTACAATTGTTGAACACTGTATTTATTATGTTTAGATGTATCCCTTGCATCCCTTATCTCTCCAGGACTTTTATCATGAAGGGGTGTTAGATTCTGTCAAGGCCCTTTCTGCATTTAATGAGATGATCATGTGTGTTTTCTTTCAGTTTGTTTATATGGTGGTTTGTGTTTAGTGATTTTCACATATTGAACTATCCCTGCACTCTAGGGTGAAGCCTAGTTCATTATGGTGTGTGATCTTTTTGATGTGTCCTTTAATTTGCTTTGCAAGTATTTTATTGAGTATTTTTTTCATCTATGTTCTTAAGGGTAATTGGTCTGTTCTTTTTTCTTTGGTCTGGGTAACTATGAGCTCATAAAAAGAATTGGGCAATGTTCTTTCTATTTCTATTTTGTGAAATAATTTGAGGATTATTGGAATTAACAAAAAGAAATAGTTGCATTGAGAGGAGTAGATGACAAGAAATGATCAATAAAATAGAAGCAAAGAGAACAATGCAAAGAATCAATGAAACAGAGTAGGCTCTGTGAGAAAATTAACAAGATCAACAAACCTCTATTCAAGTAACTAAAGGATGGAAAGAAAATATCCAAATTAACAAAATCAGAAATGGAAAGGAGTACCTAAGAACAGACACTGAGGAAATAGAGAAAATCATAAGGACGTACTTTAAAAACTTTTACTTCACCAAATAGGAAAATCTAAAAGAAATAGGTAAATTTCTCAATACACAACTCTTCCCTTTTTCTTTTTCTTTTCTTTCTTTCTTTAAGGTATGATCATTTATTTGTTACCCTTAAAGACTTGTTTTTGACTGGACTCAGACTCAGAAGTTGAAGCTCTCAGAGAGGACAGCCTACATCTCTTGGCGATCTGTTCCTGGTGCTTTTCTTTGGCTTCCTTCATTCTCTTGGCCAAACGTTTAGCATATTCTGCAGCCTCCTCCTTGTTTTTCTTGGTTCGTTGTTTCTTTAGAGCAATACGATGGCGTTTGTGTTGCAGGACACGTGGAGTAACAAGACGCTGAATCTTGGGTGCTTTGGTCCTGGGCTTCTCACCTTCTTTGTTTAACGTCTTTCTGACCACGTATTGGCAGACATCATCTTCTTTAGAGAGATTGAAAAGCTTTCGGATTCTGCTAGCTCTTTTAGGTCCCAACCGAAGAGGCACAGTAGTATCTGTCAGTCCAGTCCAGGGATATCCTTCTCTCCTTTTTTTTTTTTTTTTTTTTTTTTTAAATAACCAAGTTGAGAACACTGAGATTGGCATCCACGGTTGCATCCTCGAACAGACTTGCGCTTCCTCTCTCCAGTTCTCGTTGGTCTATAACAAGAATGCCCCTTACTCAACAGCAGGCGCACTCTGCCATGGGTCAACACGCCTTGCTTCATGGGAAAACCTTGTTTGTCATTCCCGCCACTGATTCGGACCCCATAACCCTTCCACTCTTCACATCGAACGTCAGCAGCCACTTCTGTGGCAATGCGCTTCTCGTAGACTGTATGAAGCTTGCGCTCATCGTCCACTTCGATGAGTTTCTGACTGCCGGTCGCAGGGAAGGAGATATTCAGCTCCATCTTGACACAGCCGACCGCCTAGGAGGCGCCACGAAAAAGAGCCCCCTTTTTCTTGAAGTACCACCCTTCAGCCTCTGCTTTGCCCTTTGGCTCAAGTTCCCCCCCGCCCCCCCGAATGATGTAGTATGATGTTAGGATTACAGAATAGTTTAGCAAAAGCTGCCATCATTAGGGTTTATTTATTTTTCTCCTTTTTTTTTATTAAGAGATTTTTCTATTCATTTTACATATCAACAACCACAGATCCCCCTCTCCTCCCTCCTCCTGCCCCCCAGCCTTTTCCCCCATTCTACCCCCCCATTCCCACCTCCTCCAAGGCGAGGTCTCCCATGGGGAGTCAGTAGAGCCTGGTACATTCAGTTGAGGCAGGTCCAGGCCCCTCCTCCCTGCACCAAGGCTGCACAAAGTGTCCCACCATAGGCACTAGGCTCCAAAAAGCCAGCTCATGTACCAGGGACGGGTTCCAATCCCACTGCCTGGGGGTCCCCTAAACAGTTCAAGCTAAACAACTGTCTTGCCTATCCAGAGGGCCTAGTCTAGTGCCATGGGGGATCCTCAGCTATTGGTCCACAGTTCATGCATTCCCACAATTTTGGCTGGCCGTCTCTGTACATTTTCCCATCATGATCTCCTTGTCCCTGTGTTTTTAGTTAGTGTATATTAATTGTAAAAGCAAGAGGTTTCCTAAATGTTCTTTTTTTTTTTTTTTAAAAAGATTTATTTATTATGTATACAGAAGAGGGCGCCAGATCTCATTACAGATGGTTGTGAGCCACCATGTGGTTGCTGGGAATTGAACTCAGGACCTCTGGAAGAGCAGTAGGTGCTCTTAACCTCTGAGCCATCTCTCCAGCCCCTCTGAGTCATCTCTTCAGCCCGGTTTCCTAAATATTCTTAAGGTAACTTGATCACAGTGTTCTCCCTCAAGCATCACTCACTCTTGTCTTTCCTTCTTCCTTTCATTGCTCCTTTGAATTCTCTAACAACATCTTTCATTCTTTCATTGAAAAAAGAACAAGGTTCTGCACAGGAAAAAATGGGGTACAGATCTAAACTGAATTCTCAATGGTGAAAATAAGAAAGAGAATGTTCAACATTCTCATTCATTAGGAAAAAACAAATCAAACTACTTTGAGACTTCATCTTACACCATTCAGAATAACCAAGATCAATAAAACAAGCAACAGCTCAGGCTGGCAAGGTTGTGGAGTAAGGGGAACACTCATCCATTGCTGGTGGGAGTGCAAACTTGTACAGCCTGAGCTATGGAAAGTGGTGTGGTGGTTCCTCAGGAAGTTGGGAAAAGACCTACCTCAGGATCCAGTTACACTACTCTTGGGCATATATCCAAAAGACTCTACATCCTACTACAGAGACACTTGCTCAATCATGTTTGTTGCTACTCTATTCATGATAGCCAGAAATTAGAAACAAACTTGCTGTCCATCAACAGATGAATGGATAAAGAGAACGTGGCACATTTACACAATAGAGCATTGCTCAGCTGTTAAAAAAATAAAGCCATGAAATTTTTAAATGGATATAGTTAGAAAAAAATCATCCTGAGTTAGGTAACCCATACCCAGAAAGACAAATATTGTACATATTTGCTTATATGTAGATGCTAGCTGTTAAGTCTTTGATAATCAAGCTGCAGCCTGTATAACTACATAGGACAGGATTACAGTAAGAGAATATGGGGGAGTAATGTATTTCCCTAATAAGAGGAAATAGAATAGATGGTTATGGATGGATGATGTGGCAGGAACAGGAGGAATAAATAGGGAGGGGAAGAAGTGAAGAGGGTGAGGAAGGGAGTGAATACAGGGAGGAGCAGCTAATACTAAGGGCCATTTGAGGCATCATCACGTGGAAAACTAATATAGGAGAAATGATGCAATTATGTTTTAATCTCAGAAATAAAAAAACATTAAAAAAGAAAGATGTGTACTTATTGCAGTAATTTAATTAATTATTTTTTGTTTATGTCTTTGTCATATTTTGTGTTTCAGTGATTATAGCTTCATTTGTTTTCTTTCTGTAGGCTCCTGCTTATGCTTACTCCTCTCTTCACTTTGAAGAATTTATTCTAGTATTTTCTATAAGGCTGGTTAGGTGAACAAGGTAAACATTGTGTTTTAGCCTGTTCACATCATGGAAAGTTTTTCTTCATCCTCTTTCTTTATCTAGTAGTTTTGTTTGATGCGGTAGTCTAGGTTGGTACCTGTACCTTTTAGAACTGGAGGTACATTGCTCAGGGATCTTTTGGGTTTTAACATTCAGAAACAAGTGGTTATCCTGATTTGTTTTCCTTTATATATGACTTTTGGTTTTTCTTATTTTATGTTCTGAATAAATCAAGAGAATCATAAGGACTTACTTTAAAAACATTTACTCCAACAAGTTGGAAAATCTAAAAGAAATGGATAAATATCTTAATATACAACTCTTCTCTTCATCTTGAAGTGCCACCCTTTAGCCTTAGCCTTGCCCTTTGGCTTAAATAATTTCTTTTTTTCTTCCTTTCTTTCTTTTTCAAAAGATTTATTTGTTTATTATGTATACAATGTTCTGTCTGCATGTATGCCTTCAGGCCAGAAGAGGGCACCAGATCTCATTACAGATGTTTGTGAGCCACCATGTGGGTGCTGGGAATTGAACTCAGGACCTCTGGAAGAGCAGCCAGTGCTCTTAACCGCTGAACCATCTCTTGAGCCCCTATAGAACCTATCTTTATGGAAGTTGTCATGTGCATTTTGCTGAGAGTTTTGGTGTAGTCACAACCAATTTTTATTTAGCTTACTTTGTTCCTCAAAGAGATTTATTTATGCTTTATTGTGCATATGAGATTGAATTATCATAAGAAAAGTTTTCACCAAATTGTGCTGTGTTTAAATAAACCCACAATAAACCACTTGGGGTCAGACTCTAGAAGTTTGAACCAACACTGGCTATTTAGTTGTGTTGAACCGAATTGCCTTCTTGCCTTCTGCATATCATCTCTCTTCGGGCTTGTAAAGGTTGCAGATTCTCCACAGCAGAGAACTTCTTTTCTAATTTTGTTTATTTGGTGTTCTGTGTTGTATCTTTATAGGTATGTCTTTCCTTAATTTGGGGAAGTTTTTTTTTTTTCCTAGAATGCTTTTGAGTATCTGCTCTATGCAACGACCTGAGGTTCTTCTTCATTTCTGCCTGTAACTTGAAGATTTGGTCTTTTCATGGTGTCCACAGTTCTTACATGTTCCTTTTATGTGGTTTTATAAAAATTTTCATAACAGAGTTGGAGAGACTGCTCAGTGGTTAAGAGCATTTTCTGCTCTTGCAGAGAACCCATGCTTGGTTTCCACCGCTCACATGGCAGCTTACAACCATTTGTGACTCCAGTTCCAGGGGACCCAATGCCCTCTCCTGGACCCTATGGGCACCAGAAATGCACACAGTGCATACACACACATATAGTCAGAACTTTGATATACATAAAATAAAAATAAATAGCCTACACTTCTTCATGTTCTTTGATTGTGTAGTGCAATTCCTTTAACATCAAGTCCCAGTACTTTATTTTCTACTTGATCTACTTGATCTTGATTCTGATTAGCCTTTCATCTCAGCATTCTAATTGAATCACTGGGATTTCCAATTATGTCTTCATTTCAGCTTGAGTTCTTTTCAATATTTTTATTTCTTTAATGACCTCAGTTTTCAGATCCTGAGTTACTCTTGTCATTTCATTCAGCTATAGGTTAGTGTTTTCTCAGATATTTGCTTTAAGTTCATTGATCAGTTTTGAAACACTGATTTTTTTTAAAAATTAAATTTATTCATTCATTTTACAACCTGACCACAGTTTCCCCTCCTCTCCCCCACACCGGTACCCCCCACTCCTCCTCTGCTTCTGTTTAGAAAGGGGCAGGCCTCCCATGGGTGTCAATAAGGCATGGCATGGCAAGTTGAGGTAGGACTTAGCTCCTCCCCTTGTGTTAAGGCTGGGCAAGGCAATGTAGTATGAGGAATAGGTTCCCAAAAGCCTGCTAAAACATCAGGGACAGGCCCCATTCCCACTGCTAGGAGTCCCACAAGTAGACCAAGCTACACAACTGTCACACAATATAGAGGGCCTAGGTTGGTTTCATGTAGGCTCCCTAGCTGTTGGTCCAGAGTCTGTGAGCTCCTATGAGTCCAGGTTAGTGTTTCTGTGGGTTCCCTTGTGGTGACATTGACCCCCTGGCTCATACAATCCTTCTTTCCTCTCTTCAACAGGATTCCTGGAGCTCAGCCCAGTGCCTGGCTGTGGGTCTCTGCATCTGCTTCCATCAGTTATTGGACGATGGCTCTTTGATGACAATTAGGATGGTCACTAATCTGATTACAGGAGATGGCCAATTCAGGCTATGTGTCCACTATTGCTAGGATTCATAGTTGTGGTCAGCCTTGTAAATTTGTGGGAGTTTCCCTTGGCCCCCAAATGCCCCCCCCCTCAGCAAGACATCTCTTTTATTACTATTCTCTTCTATCCTGCTCCCAACCTGATCCCTCATGTTCCATTCCCACCCAACCTGAGTTTACCCAGGAGATCTCTTCTATTTTCCCTTCCCAGGGAAATCCATTTGTCATCCCTTGGGCCCTCCTTGTTACCTAGCCTCTCAAGAGCTGTGAATTGTAACATAGTTATCCTTTACTTTACCACTAATATCCACTTGTGAATGAGTACATACCATGTTTGTTTTTCTGTGTCTTGGTTACTTCACTCAGGATTATTTTTCCTAGTTCTATCTATTTGCCTTCCAATTTCCTGATGTCATTGTTTTTAACAGTTGAAACTGAATTTTTTGATGAAGTTTATGTTTGCTTTTTAAGTTCTGTGTTATAACGTTTGTCTAGATGATAAGAAATTGGAGGATTTCTATAGGCCATGTGGAGTTTGGACTGATGACATATTGTCTTGGCTTTTCATATTGTTTCTGTTTTTGTCATGAGACCTGGGAATGTAGACTTCTGTCATTACTTGTATGCCTGCTGTGAGGTTGTGTACTGCCTCTGTTGAGTGGAAGTCCCTTCTTTCCTTCCTTCCTTCCTTCCTTCCTTCCTTCCTTCCTTCCTTCCTTCCTTCCTTCCTCCCTCCCTCCCTCCCTCCCTCCCTCCCTTCCTTCCTTCCTTCCTTCCTTCCTTCCTTCTTTCCTTTATTTATTTTGTTTTGTTGTTGTCCAATTAGATTGATTTCAGATCAAGTATGAGGAATTGGTAGTTCAATACTTCTGATTTTCAATGTTGATTTTCAATTTGGTGGAATGTGGGTGATTCCAATTCAGTGGGAAGCCAGAAAGCATGCAAGGGGGACAAATACCTGCTTGGGCTTGTTTGCAAGCTGCACTATCCAAACGATTCCTGGGAGTGTAAGGATGGTGTGGCTAAGTCAGGTTCTTTGTCCCTTACCAGGCGAGGCCTGGGGCTAGGGCTGGCATACAGACTGTGTGACTTTGGCTAGGCCTGAGAGTTTGAGATGGTGTGGGTGGGTAATATTTCAAGGAATCTTCAGCTTGCACTGGTGCAAAAATTGTGCATTCCAGCCTACCATGGGGGATGGATCTGGTAAACATGGTCTCAGATCTTGGATCACAAAACTGGACCAGTGTACAGGATATGTGCCCCAGAGCTTGGATATGGTGTGGATGGGCTATTTTCTGGAAGACTCAGCAGACTGGGATGATGCACAGATGTGCATCTGGGGCCAAGTCTAGAGGTTGGGAACAACACAGGAAGGCTAGGTTCTGTGGGGCTTACCCGACTGAGCTGGAGCACAGGACTCGTGACTCAGGCTAGGCCTGGAAGTTGGATATGATATGGGCACGTTAACATCAGGCAGAGTTTCCAGGGTGGGCTAGTGCCCAGGATGTGCAACTGGGGCCAAGACTGGTGGTTGAGAATCGGAAAACTCATGAGACTAGAGTGGAACACAGATTGTTGGACCCAGATTAGGTCTAGTGATTGGGAAGGGTCCTAGTTGGCCAAGATCAGGCAGACTCACCAGTCTTGGGCCATACACTGGAAGTTGTGAACAGCTCAGCCTCATGGGATTCTCCTTGATTTCTTTCTTGGTGTATTTTCAGTTGATATATAGAAAGTATATCAAGGTTTTCAAGTTAGTTTCATATCCTGCTCTTTTGCTGAATATGATTACAACCTTATTAGCCAGAAAAGAATACTTTACCTTCCTCCTTTCTTATTTGTATCCCCTGTTTTATTTGTGTGAAATTACTCTTTCATTTATCTTACCACTCTAGCTAAGAATTTAAGCACCACATTGAACAGAAATTGAGAGACTGGGCATCCTTATCTTGTTCCTCACTTCATTGGAAATTCTTAGAGTTTTCCTCCATTTCTTGTGACTGTGGACTTGTTGTATGTTGCCTTTATTATGTTGAAATATGTCCTCTATATCCTAAGTTTTTCTAGGACTTTTATCGGGAAGGCATATTGAATTTTTCCCTTTTGTTGAAATAGTTCTTTTTCTCACATAATATATCCTGATATGGTTTCCCCTCTCTCTACTCCTCCCAGTTCCTCCCCACCTCCACTTCTACCTGGATCAACCTCATTTCTGTCTCTTATTAGAAAACAAACAGGCTTCTAAGAGATAATAATAAAATAAAATATAATAAGATAAAAGAGACCAATAAACACAGTGGAATAGGAAAAACCAAACAAACAGAAGGAAAAGAGCCCAAGAAAAAGCACATGAAGCAGATATAGATGCAGAGATGGACTCATTTGCACACTCAGGAATCCCATAAAAACAGTAAATTGGAAGCCATAATATATACGCAAAGGACCTGTAGGGTAAAAGGAAAGAAAAACATATAAATCAAACAAAATAAAAAAGATAAAATTATATATATATATATATATATATATATATATATATATATATGTGTGTGTGTGTGTGTGTGTGTGTGTGTGTGTGTGTGTGTGTGTGTATGTATCTCTGACATGATATTATGAGACAAGGAGCCTCCAAAGATGCTATTGAATTCATTTTCTGTTGGTCATCTAGTGCTGGGAATGTAGCCTACCCTTAAAAGTAGTTTGTTTTCTCAGTGAGACTTCCTTGGAGAAAACTAAACTTTCATTTGCAAATGGTTATCAGTTGCAGAAGCTTCTGGTTTAGGATGGGGCATGTATCCACTTCTTTCAGCTCTAGAACGCCCTCTTATGTAGACCCATTCAGACCCTGTGCATGCTGCCATACTCTCTGTGAGTTCCTCTGTGCATATGTTCTGTTGTGGTTAGAAGGCCTTGTTTTCTCGGTGTTTTCCATCTTCTTTAGCTCTTAAACCCTTTTAACTTCCCACAGAGCTTCCTGAACCCCGAGGGAAGGGATTTGATGGAGATAAACAATTTAGGACTGAGTCTTTCAAGGTTTCTCACTCTGCTTATTGTCTGGCTGTGGGTCTCTGTATTTGTTCCCACCTACTGCAGGAGGAAGCTTCTCTGACGATGGCTGAGGAAGGCACTGAACTATGAGTGTAGCAGAATGTCATTAGGAGTCATTTTATTGCTATATTACTTTATTAGAACATTAGTATTTGATTTTTTGCTTACATCCCTGAGCTATCTAGTCTCAGGTTTTTGGTCACAAAAGCAGTATTGGGTATGGGTTCTATCTTGTAGAGTCGGCCTTAGATCAAATCATATATTGGTTGGTTATTTCCACAAGCTTTGAGCCACCATTGTACTAGCATATCTTTCAGGCAGGACATCATTGAGATCAAAGTGTCTGGCTGGCTTGGTGTTTATGTTTCTCCTTTGGTAGCATGTAAAGTACCTTCCAATAACAAAGATGCTAGTGTGTAAAGGTGAAGGCTCTGTGTAGACACCAACTTGAGTTCTCCATGTTCAATGCATTGCATAGGTTTTGTCTTCAGCATTATGGCCTTGCTATCAGTTTGTGGAAAGCAACCCATAACCCTTTGGTCAACAAATCAATTTTGGTCCTGGAAGCTTCACTTGATGACAAGAGGTATCTTTCTAGTTGGGACTCTGTCTTCCACATTATTTGGTGATTTTATTTAGAGTCCCTCCATATATGTATATATGTATGTATGTATGTATGAATGTATGAATGCACGTATATATATATATATATATATGTATATATATATATATATATATATATATATATAATGAAGCTTCTACTGTATTAGTTTTTCATACTACCCCTCAAGTGGACCTTTAGCTGTCTCTGCCTGTATTCCCTCCCTCATCCCTCTCTTTCCTTCCCCCTTCCCCATCTGATTCTTCAGTTCTAGTCCACCCCATCCATCTATAACTATCTATTCTATGTTCCTTTCTTAGGGAGATCAATCTTCTCCTGCCTCCCCATCCTTCATTCTATACCTAACTTCTGTGATTCTACAGATTGTAGCTTGGTTATCATTGACTTAACAGCTAATAGTCACATAAAAGTGAATACATACCATATTTGTGTTTTGGGGTTTGGGTTACCTCACTGAGGATGATTTTTTCCTAGTTATATCTATTTACCTGTGAACTCCATGATTTCTCTTTTCTTTTTACATACAAGCAATATTCCATTGTGTAAATGTACCACATTTTCTTTATCCATTCATCTTTGAGGAACATCTAAGTTATTTCCAGTCTCTGGCTATTATGAATAGAGCATCAATGAACATGCTTGAGCAAGTGTCTCTCTAGTAGGATGAAACATCCTTTGGGTATATGCCCAAGAGTAGTATAGATGAATCTTGAGGTAGATCAATTCCCATCATCCCGAGGAATGGCCACACTGATTTCCTGCCAGCAATGGATGAGTGTTCCCCTCATTCCAGAGTCTTGCTTGCGTGAGCTATCACTTGTGTTATTGATCTTAGCCATTCCGATATGTGTAAGATGAAATCTCAAAGTAGTTTTGATTCAACTTTCCCTGATGACTAAGGATGTTGAACCTTTTTTTTAAGTTTTCTCAGCCAATTGAGGTTCTTGTGAGGTGACCCTGAAGTTTTATGTTCTGGTCCCACTTCTTGTTCACACTAGGCTTCCTGAGTGCAGACATAAAGTCACCATGCAGCCTCTGGCTTTTGCCACCAAACCTTTCTTTCATACCTTCCTTACCATGATGGACAGTGTCTTTTAGAACTGTAAGCCAAAATTAACCTTTTCACCATGACTTTGCTTTGTCAGGATATTTTAACATAGCAATGATAAAGTAGCTAGTTTGTGCCATGCTACACAGGTGAGCAAACCAGAAGTGTCTTAGAATCATGATGTGTTTGATTTTGAACTTATTTTGATTATCATGTGTTTAGAAAACTTATGTTATTGGCAACTGTACCACATTCTGTCATGCAACCCCGTGTAGCAATGCTATTTTGATAACATAGGTCTAAGGTTTATCATTATAGATAATAAAGCACTTTATATTCAAGTTACACTGGAAAGTTAATACATATTTAACTGTTTCTCATGAAAACTTCAATTATTTAAGTAAACTTGTTTTTTTGTATTTCACTTTCACAGGTGGGGACATAAAGCAAGGAGCATATATAGGATGGGTTAAAGAGTCATATGTTGAGCTCTCTGTCTCAATCACGTAGTTTCAACTATCAGATCATAACCAGGTTTTTAAGAAAAGATTTGTTTTATTTTGTATGCTTGGGTAATTTTCCTGCATGCATGTATATATGTTCATCATGTGCATCCCCTGAAATCATGATGGTTGTGAGCCACCATGTGGTTGCGGGGAATCAAACCTGGGTCTTCTGAAAGAGCAGCGCTATCTCTCCAGCCTCCCATAACCAGTTTTATGTGCAAGTTCCTGAATTCCAGCTATCTCACCATTTCTCATGTAAACATGAGTCTAAAAAACAGGTTTTTTAAAAAAATGTACTCAACATTTTTCATGATTAAATGCTTAAAATATGAAAAAAATACTCAATGGACTCAACAAACATCTATAGAATGTTCTATCCAAATACCAAAGAATACCTACTCTGCTAAACAGTACATGGAAGCTTTTCAAAAATAGACTCTCTCCTGGGACACACACACACAAAATCTTTACAAATTCAAAAAGATTGAAATCGCTATGTGTACTCTTTCTGGTCAGAATGAGACAAGCTCTTTCAAGGTCTTTCTAGACAGATGTATCACTCTAATAGCAAAATCTGACAAAAACCATAAAAAGAAAACTATGGGCCAATATTCCTGATGAATATAGACTCAAAATACTCAATAAAATAATTGCAAACAGAATATGTTAATACATCAAAAGATTATACATTATGAACAAATTAGCTTTATCCCTGAAATGCAGGAATACTTCAACATTAGTGAAGAAATGTAACCATAGAATCATGGATTGCTAGAATTCACATTGTGAAAATAACCATTCTACTAATAGCTATTTACAGACTCAATCCTGGTCAAAAATCCTCATCTCATTCTCTGTAGAAATAGACAATACTATCTTACAGCCCATATGGAACCACAAAAGGCCCTGGGTAGACAAAACAATTCTGAGCAAAAAGAACAGTGATGGAGAGGTTACTGTTCCAGATCTTAAGATATATTACAGAGCCATAGTAATAAACACAATGTGGTAATGACACACACAAAAAAGACATGCAGACCATGGAATATAATTGAAGACCCAACCATGAGAATCCATAACTTCAGCCATTTAATATTTGATGAAGACATCAAAAACATATTCTGGAAAAAGAAAACACGTTTAACAAATGGTGTTGGGAAAATTGGATGTCCACATGCAGAAGAATAAAACTAGACCAGTATCTATCACCTTGCACAAAAACTAATTACAAATGGATCAAATATCTAAATCTGAAACATGAAACACTAAAGGTACCAGAAGAAAGCAAAACATGGACAGTGTTCTCCACGATGTTACTGTAGGAAAAGAACCTCCTGAAGAGGACTTCAGTTGCTCAAGAATTAAGGCCAACTGTTGACAAGTGGTTTTTCATGAAACTAAAATATTTTGGCACAGCTAAGGAAACAATCAACCAGGAAAAGAGGACGCCCACAGAATAGGAGAGAATCTTTGCTGATATATATCTGATGGCAGATTAATATCTAGGATGTATAAAGAACTCAAAAACAAAGTGGAAAAACAAAAAAAATGATCCATTTGAAAAATAAACCTAGGATCTGGAAGAGAATCCGAAGAAGAAGAAGAAGAAGAAGGAGGAGGAGAAGGAGGAGGAGGAGGAGGAGGAGGAGGAGGAGGAGGAGGAGGAGAAGAAGAAGAAGAAGAAGAAGAAGAAGAAGAAGAAGAAAAAGAAGAAAAATTGCTAAAAATATCTCAAAAAGTGTTCACAATCCCTAGTAATTAAGGAAATGCAATTCAAAACAACTTTGAGATTTAACCTACTCCAGTCAGGATGGCAAAAATCAACAGAAGAAATGACAACAAATTCTGGAGGGGATAAGGGCAAAGAGAACTCTTGATGTGATAGTAAACTGGAGCAGCCAGTATGGAAGTAAGTGTGGAGAATTCCCAATAAGCTAAAAATAAAGATATCATATGACCCACCTATACCATTCCTTGGCATATGCCCAAAGGACTCACTATCCCATTGCACCAATACTCCCTTAGACATAGTTTTTTGGGGGGAGTGGAAGGGGCTTTATAGTTTTATTTTGTTTCTTAAACATTTTTTATTGATTCTTTGGGTATTTCACATTATGCACTCCAATCCTCTCATTTCCCAGTCCCTCCATATCCACCCTTCACTCTTTTATGGTCTCCCACCAAAGAAAATTTAAAAAGACATAAAAAAAACCAAATAAAAATGTTAATCAAAAAACAAATAAACAAAAACAAAAAAAACCAAAAGAACAAAACAAACAAAAACCAATTGGCTCCTCTATCTTTCCTGACTATCCAGCACCTCTTCATTCATCCTGGTGGCACTGGGAACTGTGGTGTATCATGCAGTAGACCCTTTTGTCCAAATAGCTTTACTTGCAAATGTTCATTGTGTAATGTGTTGTTGGTCAGGTTCAAGGCCTCTGGCTTCTGGTACACATCACTACTGGACCCTCACTGAAACTGCCCTCAGATATCCTGCTGTTGCCCCAAGTCATGGAGACCATGGTCTATGGTTAGGCAGCATCAGCCCCTTCACATGCTTCCATAGGTCAGAGATGAGGTAGATGTCGGGGAGTGCCAACTCAAAGCCCTGGATGTGTGCCTGGGTGGTAGGTGGATTGGTCAGTCTAAGCTGTTGGAACCACCCTCCTCAGATGAGGGGCGGAGCTAGCTCTCCCACACCAGAGCTGAGGGGTGGGGCCAGCTTTCCCAAGTGAGTGTGTGGGGGCAGATCATTGGCCACTATCCTAGTGCTGGCAAGGGGAGGGGTCGGCTCAGCACAGCCCTTGAACTTCAACACATGGTTCAACACGTGGTTTGCATGGGACCCTGTAGTAACACGGGCAACTGGACATCAACATAGACTTCAGCTACAGCAGGACCACAGACCCAGACATGGGCATCAGCAGCAGCTTGGGCCTGGATGTCACCATGGCCCTGGATGCCAGTGCAGGCCTCTCACATTGGCATGGGTCCAGCAGCAGCATGGTCCCTGGACTGTAGCGTGGTCCCAGGTGGTAGTCCAGACTCTGGGCATCCATATGGCCTTCAATGGTTACAGGAGCCATGGACAGACCTTCAAGACAGATGCTGGCTATGGGAGGGTCACAGGCCTGTTGCAGCTTGGGCCCTGATGTCACCATGGTCCCAGGTGACAGCGCAGGCCACTCTGATTTGTATGGTCTCAGAGGTAGCATGACCCTCGGACCACAACATGGCCACATAACCTGGGCATCCATGTGGCCTTTGGTGGTAACACAGGCATGGCCATCAACACACCTCTGGCTGTGGTAGGACCACAGACCCAGATATGACCCTTGGCAACAGCTTGGGCCCAGATGTCACCATGGTCCCAGGTAGCAGCATAGGACACTCAGATCTGCATGGCCACAGCTGCAGGGTGGCCCTCAGACACCAACATGGCCCCAGGTAGTAGCCCAGACTCCAGGCATCTGCACAGCCTTCGATGACAGCAGACACCATAGATGTCAACACAAACTCTGGCTGTGGCAGGGCCACAGACCCAGACATGGCACTACCCTGCAGCTTGGGTTCAGACATCACCCTGTCCCTTGGTGGTAGTATAGGCCACCCAGATAGGGATGGCCCATTTGGTGCCATGGCCCTCAGTTACCAACATGGCCACACGTGATGGCCCCAGACCCTGGGCATCATTACAGTCTTTGGTGGTAACAGAAACCATGAATATCCACACAGACTGTGGCTGCAGCAAACATGGCCCTTAGTAGCAGGCCCTGCCCAGATATCACCATGGCCTCGGTGGCAAGCAGGCCACCCACATCAGCCTCTTCCTCATCACCTTTGCCTCTTCAGATCTGCCCCTCTCTGCAGGACATGAACAATTCTACGTCTCTCTTTCTCCCATATCCCACCATATATTTGCACACCATAATGGTGTCAGTGGTTTCTTCTACTTTCCCAGGCCAATCAGCACCAGAAGGGTGTCGCTCAGCCATTCTGCTTGCTGTCTTTTTCACAATACCTAGGAAATGGAAATTACAACCAAAGAATGGATAATGAAAATGTGTGCATAAACACTGTGGAATACTATTTGACTGTAAAGAAAAACAAAATTAGGAACTTTGTAGGTAAATGGATTGAACTAGAATAGATCATATTCAGTGAGATAGCCCAAACCCAGAAAGACAAACATCACATGTTCTCTCTTACTGGAGACCCCTAGATCCAAATCTCTGATACAAGTATATACCGTGTAGTAACAACAGAAATCAGGAAAGTAAAATGGGACTCTTGGCAGGACAGTGTTGCTGGGGAGCAATGGAGAGGAGGCTATCTGGGTACAAGTGATCTGATCAGGGAAACGGGAAAAGGGGAGATAAATACAGAGGAAGGTAGGAGGAGGATAAAATAGCAACATGAATATCTGAAAAAGTGACAAGGAATTATACTATTACTCTTTGCCTAAAAATAACCTAAAATGTATATAATTCACATATAGTTTTAATGAACTTTTCTCATCTGGTCTGGTGGTGCTCCCTCCAGGAGCCAAAGACCACCCAAGGAAACCTCTAGTACCAGATATGAAATGTCTGAGTGTTGGCCAGGGATTCCTATGAGACTCCCCATATATATAGCTTCTTCCTTCCTTCCTTCCTTCCTTCCTTCCTTCCTTCCTTCCTTCCTTCCTTCCTTCCTTCCTTCCTTCCTTCCTTTCTTCTTTCTTTCCTTCCTTTCCTTCTTTCCTCCTTCTTCCTTCCTTCCTTCTTTCTTTCTTTCCTTCCTTTCTTTCTTTAATTAAGAAATTTTTTAATTCAGTTTACATATCAATCAAGATCCCTCTCTTCCCTCCTCCTGCCTCTCCAGCCTCCCCCTCCCAACCCACCTCCCACTCTCTCCTACAAGGAGGTAAAGCCTCTCATGGGGAGGTACATTTAATAGAGGCAGGTCCAAGCTCCTCTCCCTGCCTCCAGGCTGTGCGAGGTATTCCATCATAGGTAGTCGGTTCCAAAAGGTCTGCTTACGCACCAGGGATGGATTATGATCTTACTTCCAGGGGGCCCCTTAAGCAGATCAAGCTACACAACTGTCTCTCTATGCAGAGGGCCTAGTCCAGTCCATTGCAGGCTCCACAGCTATTGATCTAAATTTCATGATTTCCCACTAGTTTGGTTTGGTTGTCTCCGTAGGTTTCTCCATCATTATCTTGATGCCCGTTGCTCATAAACTCCCTCTACCCTCTCTTCAACTGGACTCCTGGAGCTCAATTCTGCCCTTTATTAACCCCTAGAGGTGGAAGTCAAGTCCCTATTGATGAAGGTACCATGAACTTCAGAAACAGGGCATGGAAACCCCTGGTCTGGAACTGAATGTTTCCTCCTTGACAATTGACTTATATGGTGCCAGGAGTTGCTATACAAGCTTCCAAAGGAGGGGCACAACTAACAGCTCTACCCAGCTGTGACACCTATGAACTGACATGACACAATAACCCTATTGGTACAGCAGTAGCATACATACGTTGGTGTTAACCAATAACAATCTAATTGCACTTAAGACCTGTTTTACAGAGGGAAACCATACCTGGTATTGGAAACCTGGCTAACTACTCAGAGTTAGTAAAATTGTGATTATTGGAGGAGAATCTACAGCTACTGATTTACTAAACCTGCACAATCCTTAACTGCAATTTATAAATATTTGTCCTATACCAATACATAAGGGTAGTTTTCACCTCTCATTAAGGAAACTTCTCCCGCAACAGATAGAGACCACTACAGAAAAACTACAACCAACCAAAATTCAGAGTCGTGGAGCCCAGTCCCAATGAAGACATCCTAAAAATACTCCTGCACCTGAGACTCAGGGAACATTGAAGAAGAGGGTGTGGACATACTGTAAGGGCCATAGGATTAGGGAGTTTGCTGTGACACTGTATCTCATAGTAACAGCAGAAGATATATTCATAAAATCTCCTCCATATGACCACCCAAATGTGAGCTGAACAGGATGATACCAATAAACATACCAAACTAGATGGAGAAAAGCTCACAAGGCTTTGACTCCACATAAATAACTAAATAAAACTGTGAGTGGAAGGGGTGGTCCTCCCCAGAGAAGAGCACACCAATAGGTTGTCCATGGCCATTGGTCAGCTCTTTAGCCATACAGACAAGAAGCATTAATTAAATGGATTCAACAGGTTATATCTAGGAATATATATGCATGCAATAACAATTAATGAATAAAAGGGGGCCACATATTTGAAAAAGAGAATACATAGGAGGGTTTGAAAGGAGGAAAGGGAAGGGTGAAATACAATTAAATTACAAACTCAAAAATAAAAAAGACAAGAAAGAAATATGCAGGAATTATGGGGTGCCATGAAAATGCCAAACCTCCAAATTGTAGGTATAGGTGAAGAAATAGAATCTAAGGTCAATTATCATAGACCATATCTTCAACATAATCATAGAAGAAATGTTTCTCAAATCACAGAAAGACATCCTGTATAGATATAAGAAGCACACAGAACATCAGACAGACAAGATCAGATAAGAATTCCTGATCTGTAAACACACAACTCTAGTTCCAGACCTCAGCCTGTGAATCTTCTTTGTGTATAAACCACCTTTCCTGAGTAAGTTGTTCCTTCTCTTTCCTCCTTCTCTCAGCCCTCCTCCATCTACAAACCCACAAGCCTTGTTCCAATTGAACCCTCTTCATTTGTGAACCACTTTGGCCTAGCTGGAAACCTGTGGTTTGGGAATTATATTTTCCTGATTCACTCAAACAGGTTATTCATCAGCTTTATATGACCCATCTCAGGTCATACATCATCCTACCCTGGAAAAAAAATCTAAGGAAGGCCAGATTATCACATTGTACACACAACAAAAGAAAGATGTCCTCATCCCTAGGTTAAATTGAAAAAACAAAATGACATGAATGATCAAAACATCATCCCCTCCCTCATCAAACCCACTAGTCTTATAGATGTGTTTGCTAATATGAGTTCCATGATACAGAATTTTAAAGAACAACCATAAACTTATCAAAGAATTCAAGGAATCAAAAAGAATGAACAAACACTTCCTATAACTCCAAGAAGGCACAATAAATGCCTGAATGATGTTCAAGAAATTATAAATACACACCAGAATGAAATAATGAAGATAAGATTTGAAAACAGAATTCAATAAAGAGATAGAAACATTGGAGAGGATGAACACAAGCCATAAGACCTAGCTGTACAACTCCTTGGCATCTTCCCAAAGAACTCAACATACTACTACACGGAAACTTGTTTAGCTGTGTTCACTGCTAGTCTATTCGCAACAGTAAGAAAGTAGAACCAGTTGAAACATCCTTCAGCTAATGAATGGATAATGAAAGTATGGAACATATACACTGTGGAATATTATTCAATTGTTAAAAAATTATAAATTTTTTTGGTAAGTTGGTGGACTTAGAAAACATTATATTAAGTGAGGTAACCCAGAAAGACAATATCGATTATAGATGTAGCCTTTGATTAATGGTGGGCCCCTATTGCTGAAGAAATTGTATACTTAGAACAGGACTTGGATGATTCAAGCTGTATCTGGCTTGAGAGCCTCTTTCCTGTGGTGTAGCTTTGATGGTTCCGGGAAATACAATGCAAGATGCCAAGGAGGTGAAGCCATTAAATAGTCCTGCCCAGCTGGAACACCTATGAACTAAGAATTACCGGCATGGCCAGATATACATAGAGGTGCATTAAGTGGCAGCACAAGTCTGTGCAACCAATAGTTGTCTTATTGTACTTAAATCCCACTCAACAGGAAGGAAATCATGCTGGGTATTAGAGACATAGACAGCTTCTTGAGGCTAGTGAGGTCATGAACTTCAGAAAAGAATCTATCACTGCCACTTTGTTAGACCAGCATAATCACTTACTTCATTTCAATCTTACCTACAGATAAGTATAACTACCACCCTTCATTAAAACAACCAACCAATCTACCAACCAACCAACCAACCAACCAACCAAACCAATAAACCAACAAACCAACAAACCAACAAGCCAACAAACCACTCTTTACATCAAATGGAGACCATCATAGAAAACCACGACTGGACACAATGCAGACATTAGCAGATCATGATGAGTCCAGCCCAAGTTGATACATCTATATAACTGCTCTTGCATCTGTGGCTCCAGGAATATCATAGAAAGTGGGGTAAAAAAATGTGTAAAAGCCAGAATACCAGGAAGTCTGTTGTGAGACAGTACCTTGAAATGGCTGCATAAAGAAGAGAAGAACAGTGTCAATGAACATGGTAGCATGGAAGGAAGAAAATTTAGTGGTGTCCTACCCATAGACAAAGGATGGGGGAAGTCAGCCTCTCCCAAGGATGAATTCTTCTATTGTTTGTCTAACACAGAATGGTCAGCCTTGAAAATATACACAGAGAAACAACAAAAATGGACTCCGCAGGTTATAAATATATGTCCATGCATACACATACATGCATACATAAGTATCCATATGACAGTAAAGAAAAAGAGCCCATCACATTGTAAGTGCAGGGAGCATGGGAGGGCCTCAAGGGAGACAGCTGGGAGAGGATGGGGGAAGGAAAAGGAGGAAAGTGATAGAATTCTGTTTCAATTAAAAAGATAATTAAAAAAGAAAAGAAACTCTCCATGGCACATTATACTTCAAACACCCAATATACAGAAGAAAAGAGGATATTAAAAGCTGCAAGAGGAAAACCACAGCCACACATAAAGGAAACCCATGAGAATAACAGTTCATTTGTTAATAGAAACATTAAAAGCCAAGAGAGCCTGGAGCAATGTACTTCAAATTTTAAATGACCAACTGTGTGCAATAGTTAAAAACAAAGAAAAGCTTTCCATGATACACACAGGCTAAAAACTTTCATGTCTACCAAATTGTCCCAACAGAAGACTAGAAGCAATAATTTCAAGTGAAGAGAGAAATAAGCATAACAGAGATATTATAGAAAGAAAACAAATGAAACTCTAAACACTGAAACACAAAATAGCACTTTGAGCACGAATAGCAAACACAAAAAAGAACTGTAATCAATACACACTTTCAGTAATAACTTTAAATATTTAAAAAAAGGCACAGGGAAACACCCCACCCTTAAGACACAAGAGTTGGATGACTCAAGCTGGAATTGACCTGAAAGCCTCCTCCTGAGTACTAGCTCTCATAGTATTTGAAAGTGCTGTGCAAGCTGCCAAGGGAGCAAAGCAATCAGTAGTCTTATCAAGTTGTAAAGCCTATGAAACTCAACAATGACCATGGCAAGATATCTCTGGATGTGTAACAGTATCCCTTATGTCTTTGGGGTAACTAGTAGTTAGCTAGTTGGATTTTAGTTCTACTAAATAGAAGAAAACTCATGCCTGGAACTATAAATCTAGACAACTACCCATGGATGGTGAGGCCATGTATCCTAGAGAGAAAATTTAATATTGCCATTTTCTTAAACTAGTATAATTCCCAAATGCATTCTAAATACCTATCCTTGTATACAGATAAACATTACTTTCACTCCTAATCAAAGAAACTTCTTTTTCTAGCAGATGGAGCCCATCAGAGAAATCTACAACTGGCCAAAATTCAGAGAATCCTTGACCACAGGGTACCCAACCCACAAAGATATTTCCACATCATAACCCTTGCATCTAAAGCTTATGGAACATTGAGGAAGTGGTGGCCTAAAGATTGTAAAAGCCAGAGGACTAACATCTGTTACAAGATAGTGCCTTTTATATATGACAGAAAGTTTCACCCATGAAATTTTAACAAGACACACACAATGAGAACACCAGTTAATCTCATTGTGATGGGGGAAATATCACTGAGCTTTACCCCTAGATGAAGAGCTATAGGAAATGAACGGCTACTAAGAGAGGGAGAATCATTCTCCCTCTATAATTATGGATTATAATCTGTACACCAAGTAATCTCCATGGACAAACTCCATGACACATTATCCAACCTTAACTGATCATACTTAACACATATGCACATGACAATACTAAATGGACTCACTATATATACATACACACATATATATACATATATGTATATATGTATATATAAGTGGTGTACATGTGTAATAATAATTAAAGCATAAGAGGTCATGGATTTGTAATGGACTGGGAGGCATGAGAAGAGTTACAAAGGGGAGGATGGAAATACTGTGAATATAGTCCTCATGTATAAAATTCCCAAAAGGAAAATAAAAAGGAAGCATGTAACTTATTTTGGATTTTATAGGGACCCACCATCACATCATCAAGAGTCCTTGGATATTTTAAAGAGGCACTGAACTTTTAAAATATTGAAAAATATAAAATAATATGAGAGTTTTAAGTTGAACTGTATCTTATGTTATTATATTAATATGATGGCTTAGGAATAAACAAAGGAAATGTTATTTAATAGTAATGTGTTTGTGGGTGAAGTTGACAAGGGATCATATGTATTGGTTAGTTTTTGTCAACTTGACATAAATTACAGTCACATAGGATTAGCCGCAATTGGATTGGTCTATGGGAATGTCTATGTGGCATTTTCTTGGTTAATGATTGATATGGGAGGGCTAATCCCATTGTGGGTGATGCTTCCCCTGGGGAGGTGGTCCTGGGTTTCAGAAGAAGGTGAGCTGAGCACATTATGGAAAGCAAGCCAGTAAGTATACTTCTTCCTGTTCTCTGATTCAGTTCCTGCCTCCAGTTTCCTCCCTTAAGATCTTGTCTTGGCTCTCCTGAATGATGGATTATAATCTGTACACCAAGTAATCTCTTTCCTTCCTAAATTGCTTTTAGTCATTGTGTTTACTATAGCAACAGGAAATATAAGTATTATTTCCTGATACTTACATGATCAGGCATCAACTACCATGTTCTTATATTTTGTTTTATGAAATGTGATCTTGCTCTGTAGCCAAGATCCCTTAAAATTCTGATCCTCTTGTCCCAACTCCCCAAGTTCTGGGATTATAAGCATGTTCCAATATGCTTGGATCTATATTTTTATTTTAATTGATGCAATAATTGTACATATTTATGAGAGTAACATTCAGTATATGAATACAATGCCTATTATCTCAAGGTAATTGCCATCAGTAACATTTAAAATGTTTATAATAATTTTTATATTGAGAACATTCAAAATTTTTGCCATCTTGTATGAAACAGAATTAACACGTCAGACAAATGTATCTTATGCCACTATTAAACACAGATGTTGAGTAACTATCCAACTGCAACCCCTGTAAACATTAATCATAATCTTTCTCCTCACACTTCTTAGTCTCTGATAATCATTATCCTATTCATTATTTGACTTTCTAGACATAAATGAGAACATGCAGTCCTAGACTTATTTTACTTAATACAATGTTCTTCCATTTTATCCACATTGCTATAAATTACACAATTTAATCATTCTTGTGGTTGAATAATATTCTACAGCATATACACACACACTTGAATGTAAGTGTTTTGTTTGATTAAAGTTATAATTTTTATGTTTTCAAAAACTTCTGCAAAGAATGTTTCATATCTTTGTTTCTCAGACTGTAGATTACAGGATTAACCAGTGGAGTAACTACAGAATAAAACAGAGTCACAAGCTTCTGCATTCCGGCTTCATGCTCAGATGTTGGGCTCAGATACATGATCATCACTGAGCCATAGAAGAGTGAAACTACGGTCAGATGAGACCCACAAGTGGAGAAAGCCTTCTTTTGTCCATCTCTTGAAGGAACTTTAAACACTGCTCGCAGGACCAATATATAAGATCCCATGATGCAGAGAAAAGGAATAAAGAGGAGCAGGGAACTTATTATGGTCCAGAAAAATTCCATCAGTGGGGCTCTGGAACAGGTGAGGGCCAACAAAGGGCCTGGGTCACATAGGAAATGGTCTATAATCCTGGATCCACAGAAGGACATCTGGGAGATGATGGTGATGGGAATGGGGAACCAGAGGAAACCAAGCACCCAGCAACTGATCACAAGGATGTTACAGAGGCGCCCAGTCATAAGAGCAGGATAATGTAGAGGTCTGCAGATGGCAAGGTAGCGGTCAAAGGCCATGACTGCCAGGAAAAAGCATTCTGTAGACCCCAAGGAGAAGAAGAAATAGAACTGCAGGAAGCACCCAGAGAAGGAGATGACCTTGGTGTCAGAGAGGAAGTTGGCCAACATGTTGGGAACTGTGGAGGTGACATACCAGATCTCCAGGAAGGAGAAGTTGGCTAGTAGGAGGTACATGGGGGTGTGCAGTTTCTGATCCCAGCGCACAGCACAGATGATGGAAGCATTGCCCATGAGTGTGAGGAGGTAGACAATGAAGAAGAGCACAAAGAGGAGGATCTGCCCTTCCTTGGAGCAGGGGAATCCCAGGAGTATGAAGCCAGTGATGGTGCTGGAGTTGCTGGGTCTGCTGAGGGTTTTCATCTGCCTGTGAGCTGTTGAAGGCACCAGAAATTGTTGAATATCCTAGAAATAGCTGGGGGAGTTTTAAGTTTTGCCCAAATAGGAAACTGATTAATTTGCTCATCATCAACTCAGTATCAAGGAGGGGAAGTCATTGTCTTCAGTGATGGAGTTCATGTTCCAGTCAATAGCTCTACACTCATCCCCATACTGGTAGCTCTGGTTAAACCCAGTGGACCACACATCAAAAAGATATAGTGGCAGGAGGACTTGTTGATAAGAAGGAGGTTGTTGAAAAGAAAGGGGAATAAAATAGATGGGGCATTGAGTGTGAACAGAACGCATTATATACATGTTTGGAATTCCCAAATAATAAACTAATAGATACGTTAAATATTTAAACATATTTTTATTTATTTACTTTTTTAAAGATTTATTTATTTATTATGTATACAATGTTCTGTCTGCATGTGTCCTTGCAGGCCAGAAGAGGGCACCAGATCTCATTACAGTTGGATGTGAGCCACCATGTGGTTGCTGGGAATTGAACTCAGGACCTCTGGAAGAGCAGCCAGTGCTCTTAACCTCTGAGCCATCTCTCCAGCCCCTAAACATATTTTTAAAACATTGCATATTATACAAAATTTCAGTGTGTCTCTGATCTTCAGACTTCCAGATTTATGGTTCAATAAATAAATGATGATACTTTTCAGAACTGACTGAAGTTTTTGACTTCTTTAGCCAAAATCAGCCCCATAATTAGACTGAATCCAAGATCTGTTCCTTTTGTAAAACACTGGATATTTCCTCATAAAATAATTACTTGGTGTTTCATAAAAATAAAATACAGGATTTAGAGGACCTATCATTGCTATTGCAGGGAGACATGTACTATTATAAGAGGCCTTAAGACATATTGAAAAGTTTAGAATTGGTTACAGAATTTCCACAGTGAGCTTTTGGGAGACAAAGAACTAAACGAACAAGAATTAACACAAGTTGATTTCATTGATTAGAAAAAAAACCCCACACCAAAGGCTTCCTTCAATATACAGGAAAGCAATCCCATATAGTTCATCTAACTGTTTCTTATGCTACAAAATTTCAGGAGAAAAACTCTTATATTTGTATTTCTTACCTTAAACTTGTGTCAATGTCTTCATGTCATAGACACATAAACTTCTGAAAAGCTGGGTGATATTCATCAATTACATCAACAGTTCAATACCCCAAGGAGCTAAAGTCAAAACCCCTCTTGCAACATTTCTACTGACTCTCATTTCTTAAATACTCTTATATTTATATTTTCAAAAATTGTCTAAAATATTTTGAATTTTCTTTGACATGCTTCTAAATATTAAAAATGATGCTAATTTTGTTTTCAAATTTACATTTATGTTTTTACTTAATGAGTGTGTACACATATGTGCATGCATGTGTTCATGTGTGAGTACATACGTGCCACAGTGCACATGTGGAGATCAAAGGACAACTTACACGAGTTGGCTCTCTCCTTTCACCATTTAGGTCAGCAGGGATTAGACTCAGGTCACCAGGCTTGGCAGCAAGCACCTTTACCCATGGAACCATCTTGCCAGCCCTATATAACCTTATATTTAATAAATCTACAAATGAGGATTTAATGTTCTTTCACAAATCATATTTTGTCATAATTATGTGTTTTCTCCTACCTAACCCATTTCAATATTTTAAAAGGTTCAAGTTTTTTTTACTACCTACTCTTATTAATCAAAATAACTTGAATAAAAGTCTAGTTTTAAATTGACAAAGACGGGGCTGGAGAGATGGCTCAGAGGTTAAGAGCACTGCTTGTTCTTCCAGAGGTCCTGAGTTCAATTCCCAGCAACCACATGGTGGCTCACAACCATCTGTAATGACATCTGGCGCCCTCTTCTGGCCTGCAGGCATACATGCAGACAAACACTGTATACATAATAAATAAATAAATCTTTAAAAAAAAAAAAATAAATTGACAAAGACTTAGCCAGGCAGCGGTGGCGCATGCCTTTAATTCCAGCACTCGGGAGGCAGAGCCAGGTGGATCTCTATGAGTTTGAGGCCAGCCTGGTCTACAGATCGAGATCCAGGACAGGCACCAAAACTACACAGAGAAACCTTGTCTCGGAAAACAAACAAACCAACAAGCAAAAATTGACAAAGACTTTAAAATCTTCCAAAAAGGAATCCATTTGGGGGTACCTCTTTCTTATATCAAAATTCTTAGATATAAAACCAAATAAACTTCCTATTAAGAAAGAAGGAAGAATATTAACTGAGCCCAATCAATGAGATTACTGTCATAAATGTTAGTTTGTGGGGTAGGAGAGATGGCTCAGCATCACCTCTAGCTTCAGGAAGAGCCAGCACTTCCAGCCTTTGTAGATACCTGCACTCCTATGCACATCTCCCAACATGCACATAATTAAAAACAACAAAGATGAATTAAAATTGTCTGAGATACATGCAGCAGATGCAGTAAAAAACGCAGCAGTCAAGGCTCCGAGAAACCCTATGACACACTCAGACTTCCGCCATCTCAGAGGAACTTTGACTCTTAGAAATACTCAAAGGTTTGCTTGACTCTTTTCTATACAAATTGTACAAAGCAGTCTTCATTGACAGTGTTCATAACTCAGGAGCCCATATTTCTTGATTAAGCAAATATTTAATACTTTTGTTATTAAAAACTTTAATAATAATATTTGCTAGTATGGGCAAATGAGCAATAATACAAAATGACTCCTATTATAGTCCAATTTCCCTTTCCAGTTAGGAAATAGTAAGATTTAAGTATGTTACAAAAGCCTATGGATTCATGGTTTATATGTCTGTTTTTGTTTCATTCCTTGTTTCATGGGTTAAGACAATTTTGTTAACAAGTATTTTAAAGTTGTACTGTATTATTATCTGAATTTTTTTGAAATATCCCCTAATACCTCATACAATACCAACATAATAGGATACTTAAAATTATCAATAGCAAATAAGAATTGTAATAACTTAGATATTATTGTAAATATCCCTTAGAACTGGCTACTCTTCATGAGTTTATAAATATGGGATTAAATTTTTCAGAAGGCAAACTAGAACTAGAGGATAACAAATTATTTCAAACTCTAAACATCCAAGTATTTCACATAGTGCAGGTAACTGTAGACAAGGGGAGAAATATACAATCTAAGCAAAGAATCTGATTGGTCAGCCAAAATGTCTGTTTCCCCCCTGCTGCTATCTTTACTTCTTCAGGCCATACTATGTTTTGACTATTCTAACTTTAGATATAATAGTCCCATTATGTCACAGGTAAATGCTATGTCAAGTTCACAGTGTGGAATAAAAGAGAAGTCACAACCAGATGGAAAAGACTGGTGAATTTGATATAATTGAAGGACTAATTCCTTAGGGATTTATTTTTCTTTCCTAAAGACTGTTTTTCTGTCTTCTCAGCCTCGTTTTTACCAGACACTAGGATTGAGATTTCCTAATGCTATGGGACAAAAAATATTCGCTTTTACATGCACATAGCATCTGATAAAATGTGTTTTGTAAATGATTTAATTTATAACTTTCTTTATGATACAATCAATAAAACATCATGTAAGTGTTTTCATATTGTAACATGTCATTTTGGGAAACTTGCATTTGTGTTTGTAGGCTATGGGTGTCCATGTAGAGTAGACTATTGCTTATCTTCATTGAGGTGGGAGCCATGTGTTTATGTTGACAATATGCAGTATGAGCAGATTCCTCTCAGGGTAATTTCCCATGGAAAAACCTTAAGAAATTGTCCTGGGAAATAGAAAATTTGTGAAAGCTTTTAATGTTAATAAAATTAGATGTGAGTTGAGGAAAGAATGTTTTCATTAGACTGTTGTTACTTAATTTTTGTTAGTGTTTAAATATAGAAAGTATCTCCTCTGCTAACATATTGTTGTAAACTGACCAGTGCCATCTGGTCTTGGCCACTTTGTGTTATGACCTAGGGAACAGGACACGAAAGTAGGATTTTAGGGCTGTGTGGACTTCTGGATGATAATTTAAAATCCTCAGTGTTTTTCATGGTTACTTTCTTTCACCTTAAAGCTAAGTCACAGAAATAAAGTTGAACATCAAGTTTTGCATTTTCACTAGTTAACTTCCCAGCCAGTCCAGGCAGTAAAATATGTCAGCATATTCCATGGTCCTACTGGCCTGAGAAGGATGTGTGAAAAGGCACAACTTCCAAAGCTAGACCATTTGAGTTTGAGGCCAGCCTCTGTGCTGTATGTGCTAGACAAGTTATATACACTGGTTTCCCCTTCAGGAAGATGGAGAGTGACAGTCCTGCCCATGTAGGTAAATACTATACGTCAAGTGCCTGATAAGTTAGTACTCTCTATTATACTTACATGAGGTTAAACTCCCAGGAGTGTTCATCTGTGTACTCTAAAAGCTGTGATATTTTGGAAGATGAGAAGCCAGAGTGGATTATGACACTTAAGTAGCACAATTTGGGAAAATTCTACCAAGCACGTTTACTTCTCTTAATTTCTTCTAATATCAAGTGGACATAATAATGCCTTCCAGAGAGGGTTATTATGAAGTGTGCTGAGAGAGAACGTGAATCGACAAGGTGGAGGCACTGTGCCTGTATCTGACACATCATAGACACTCTGATAAAGTGAAGAGTGAACTTTTTTCAGGGGCATAGATTCATCAACTCTATTTTACCGTTTTCCTTAACTAACCACCATGTTACCTTTTTTCTTGAATCAGAAGAGTGACTATCAAGAGAAGCATCCTAAACAGCTCCTTCCAGGATTTTCTGAGGGCAGAGGTAGCTGACTTTGTAACAGCCAACTTGAAGAGAAAGTGCAAAAATATGTTTTCATGAAGATCAGTGGAGTGTTTTCTGTGGGATCGTGGGATTTGAAGCAGGGCATGTTCTTTGTTCTTTGAAGATTCTTTTCTTCTAGAGAACAGTGTCAGGACACAGCTCTCTAGTACTTATTCCCTTGCTCACTCTGTCTTCAGGGCATTGTGTCTTAATTTCTGATTCTTATTTTCTCCCAGGAGTAGAGGAAGTCATTCATTTTGCTGAGTCTTAATTTCTTAGAGGTCTTTTGAGAGGCAATTGTTAAGTTCACCAGATTGGTATGTAGAATGAAAAAAACTTTTTAGAAATAAAAAACAAACAAGAAAAAATTATTTCTTTTTTATTTGTGACTACAATCACATAATCTCTCTATTCCTTTCCTTCCTCCAAACCCTCCCATACACCCTTTCTTGATATACTTTTTTTCCCCAAATTTGTGGCCTCTATTTTTGCTGTTCTTTGCCAATATGTCCTAAGAATGGTCTCTAGCCCTGTTTCTGATATTGTTCTCCTTCGGAACCTCTTTAGCCAGGGCTCCGTAGTCCATATGGCTATCAACACTACTGTCTTCCAAACTTCTACTAGGTTGGATCATAAAGTCACGCTTGCTTCATTTAATCAGTTTTCTAGTCCAAAGTAGGAAAGTCTTCCACATTCATCAAAAAAACAGCACGGCCAATCCTGCCACAGCAGTAGCCCATGCCCTGGCACCAATTTCTATCTTAGTTACTTTTCTATTGCTATGATATGACACCATGATCAAGAAAACTGACATAAGTAAAAGTTTATTTGGGGCTTACAGTTTCAGAGGGTTAGAATCCATAACAATCATGGTAGGGAGCATGGTAGCAGGCAGGCAGGCAGGCAGGCAGGCAGACAGACAGGCAGGCAGGCAGGCAGAGTGCTGGAGAAGTAACTGAGAGCTCACATTTTGTGACATAGTCCTGAGGTAGAGAGAGCTAATTGGGAATAGCATAGGCTTTTGAAACCTCTAATCTGGCCCTTGTAAAATAGCTCCTTAGACAAGGCCATCCCTCCTAACCATACTCAAACAGTTCCATCAACTTGGGACCAAGTATTATGACATATGAGTCTATTGAAGCCAATATCAGTCAAACTACAATAGTGGGACATTTATATCCCCCCTTCCAAGGCTCAGGGAACACTAGGCAGAGAACTGGAGAATGGGAATGCAATTCTTCAGACATATGGATTTTGTATCTGTGAATTCCCAGCAGCAGTAGCTACCTACACAAAACCTGACTAGGACTGGGACCATTGACATCCCATCATGTGTAGGGAAGGACACACACATGCACGCACGCACGCACGCACGCACGCACGCGCACACACACACATATATAGGTATATGTCATGGAGGTGGAAGTGGAACTGTTTCAGGGGACTAAAGGGGCCAGCAGGAGAATGAAGGGAAACAAGAAGAGGGGATATGGTTTGCATATACACAAAGTAAATGCTGTACATATATCAAATGTCATAATAAGCATATAATTATTATCAATGATATATACTAGTTTTTTTTAATAGGATGCTGAAAAAATGCCGGCGTGAGAACCTGAGTTCAGTCTGGTGAGCATGGTGTAGCATGCCTATAATCCCAGTGCTGAAGGGGTGAAGGCAAGTGGATCTTGGGGACCTCACTGGCCAGTAAACCTAATCAACAGTTCCTAAGCTATAGAGAAGACATTGACTTAAAAAAAATCAAGGTTGTGTCAAGAAGATTGCCCAGTAGATAAAAGTAATTAGCATGCAAACCTGATGACCTGGGTCCCATCCCTGGAACCCACAGTGGAAGAACAGAGTCAGCTCCCATAAGTTGTCTCTGACTCCCAGATGATAATATGACATAAATGCCTGCACTCACATATTTGACTTTTTGTTTTCTTGATGATAGTCATTCTGAATTGGGGTAAGATGAAATTTCAATGCAGTTTGATTTGCATTTCCCAAGGGCTAAAGGAATTGAACATTTTTTCATGTATTTATGGGATGTTTGTATTCTTATTTTGAAAAATGCCTATTATTTATTTATTATTGAAAAGAGATTCTTCGCTCATACAATACATCCTGACCACAGCTTCCCCTCCCTCCACCCTTCCCAAGTATCCCCCTACCTCCCCTTTCCCCCAGATCCATTTCACCTCTTTCCTCTTCAGAAAAGGTCTCCTAGAGATGACAGTCAAACAAGACAAAACAAGATACAGAAAGATGTTGGTTGAATTTATATTTAATATCTGTTTAATTTGTTTTGAGCTTTGTATATATTCTGATTAAGAAGCTTTTGTTAGATGAATGTCTATACAGGATTTTTTTCCAGTTCTCTAGAATGCCTTTTTCATTCTACTGACTGCTTTTGTTCCTGTGCAAACCTTTTAAAATTCAATGTTATCCAACTTGTCAATTCTTGATATTTCTCTTGAACTATCAGAGTTCTGGTTAGAAAGCCATTGCTCATAACTACACATTGGCATATTTTCCATATTTTCTCCTCTAGTGGTCTCAAAACTTCAGATCTCCAATCCACCTTGAGTTTTTAGCAGACCACTAGAGATGGGAATATAGCTCCATTCTTCTATGTGTACATGAACAACTCACCCAGCATCATTTGTCTTTTTGAAGCATAATTTTTGGGCTCTCTTGTTGAGAATCAGATCACCAGAGCTGGTAAGATTTACTGTTGTGTCTTCTAGTCTATTCCAGTGGTCCCTTTAGTTTTTGAACGTTCCATACAGTTTTTGTTATTGTGGCTTTGCAGTATAATTTTAAGTCAGGTAATGTGGTATCTCCAGTATTGCTCTTCTATTTATACTTGCTTAGGTTATTCATGTTTTTGTTATTTTGTTATTTGTTATTTCCATGTGAGTTTTGGAATTAGTTTTGCTATTAGTTTGAAAATGTTTCCATGGCCATACTGCAGCTAGGGTCTGTGCTGATGTCTGTGGTTCCTGTTGCCATGAGGGCCATGCAGATTCCCAGGGTCTGGGCCTGTTACCTGGGCTGTGTTGTTGTCTGAAGGCTGTGCTGCTGCTGGGGCCATGCTAATCTAGATGGCCTGTGCCACCACCTGGGGCCATGGTAACATCCAGAACCGGGCTGCTGCTGAGGACCAGGTTTGGGTCTGTGGTCCTACCAAAGCGGGAGGTGAAGTCCAAGGCAGGTGTTGCCACTGGGGGGCCATGTGGAAGCCCAGGGTCTGAGCTGCAACTTGTGGCCTTGCTGGTGTCTGGGGGCCATGCTGCCACTAAAGTAATCCTAATCTGAATGGCCTGTTGTTCCACCTGGAGCCAGCATGTCATCTGGGTCCAAGCTGCTGCTAAGGGCCATGTCTGGGTCTGTGGTCCTGCCTTGGTTGGGGTCTGTGTTAATGCCTGTGGTCCATGTCACCTCAGGGACCCATAGGAATCATGCATGATGAAATCAGAGGGCTATGCTGAGTGGTCCTGCCCTACACTGGCCCTGGGATAGCTGGCCCTGTCCCTTGCTGGACACTGCAGCAAGAGAGCTGTCCCAATGGTTGTAAGCTTTTTTTTTTTTTTTTTTTTTTATCAGCTGCCAGCTCACAAATAATGACATGGAGACTTCTTATTGATTATGAAAGCTTGGCCAATAGCTTAGGCTTGTCCCACCAGCTCTTATAACTTAAATTAACCTGCTTTTATTAATCAACATTCTACTATATGGCTCAGTTATTTCTACTATGTACCATGTATCTGACCTCTTTAGTGTCTCCCTGGCATCTCCTGCATGCCTAGATTCTGCTTCCCCCCCAGTTCCTCTCTTTCCCTGGAAGTCCTGCCTATTCTCTCCTGCCTAGTTATTGACCATTCAGCTCTTTATTAAACCAATCAGAAGGCAGCTTAGGCAGGGACACATCTTTAGAGTGTAAACAAATATTTGCAACAATCAACCCTCATGGGAGAGCTGGCTCCACCTCTCACCACAGACAGGGGAGAACTGTCCCTGAGGGCATGGGCATAGGGGAGCTGGATCCCCCCTTACGTGAGGAGGGTGGCCCCAGTGACCTGGACTGACCAGCTCGCTGCCACCCAGGCCCACAGCCGGGCCTTGGGTTTGCACACCCTAGCATCTACCCCATCTAGGACCCGCTGAAGGTTGTGAAGGGACTGGTCCTGTGGAACGATACTGGCAGGATCTCCATGACTCAGGGTGGTGGCAGGATACCCAAGAGGAGTTTCGGTGAGGATCCAGTGATGATGGTGTACCAGAAACCAGAGGCCTTGAACCCGACCAGTGACTCATCGTAATGAACATTTGCAAGTAAAGCTGACTGGACAAAAGGGTATGCTGTGGCCCACCATGACTCCCAGTACCACTAGAAAGAATGAGGAGGTGTTGGAAAGGTGAGAAAGATGGAGGAGTGAAAAGATTTTTTTTTTGTTATTGTTTTGTTTTTTCATTTTTGTTTTGTTTTTGTTTACTTGTTTAAAAAATTTTGTTTTTGAGAGGGCACTGCAGGGTTGGGGAGGATCTGGAGGGATGGAGATGTGGGCAGAATTGGGGGGTACAATGTGAAATTCCAAAAGATTCAACAAAAAATTATGTTAAATAAAAAAAGAAAAATGTCATTGTAATTTTGGTGGAGATTGTGTTGACCCTGTAGACCACTTTTTATCCTACAATTTTAATAATATTAATTTGGTCTATCCATATAGATGGAACATTTTTCTTCATATAATATCCTCTTCAATATTTTCTTCACTATTTTATAATTTTTATTAGAGAGGTCTTTCACCTCTTTGGTTAGATTCATTCCATGGTACTTTTGAGGGAGGATATTGTGAATGGAATTATTATTATTATTATTATTATTATTAATTATTATTATTAGTTTCTTTCTCATCAAATTTGTTGGTATGCAGAAAAGATAGTAATTTCTGTGTATTCATTTTTTCATCTTGATACTGTATTTTAAATGTTTCTTACATGTAAAAGCTTTCTAGTGGAACTTCAGTTTTTGAAGTATAGGTTTATGAGTCTTGGGAGTGTGTGTGTCTATGATCAGTAAGGAAATTCATTTGTGATTTTCTTTATTTTGTGTGCTCTTATCCATCTTGCTTTGTTATCAGGCCTCAGAGAATGAGCTTAGAAAATTTCTATTATGATACTGGGTGTGCCAACCTTTATTGTATTGTCCTTACTATTTGCACATAGCAGCATTTTGCCTTTTCTGATTAATGCTAACTTGATATCTGCTTTGTCAGATAACTCACTAGATAGGGAGGTTGGGAGCTCTCCTGAGTTCTTGGAATCTTATCCAGAAAACCCTTTCCAATTTCTTTACTGTGAAATGTTTCCCTATGTTTTCCTCTGCTTCAGAGGGTTGGGTCATACATACATTGAGGTCTTTGATTTTGAGTTGGTTTTTATACAGGGTGAAAAATAGAATCCAATTTTATTGTCCTACATGGAAATCCAGTTTTCCCAGCACCATTTGTTGAAGAGACTGTCTTTTCTGACTTATTTGAAAAAAAAAAATGTGACTGTAGGCTCAAGGTCAAACCTGGATTCTGTTTTGTGCCATTCATCTCCAAGCCTATCTCTGTACCAGCACCATGCTAATCTTGTTACTATGGCTCTGTGGTAAGTTTATTGTTTTTATTTTTAACTTTTTCTTTTAACTAAAATAGAATATCATTTTAGATATATAAATGTTTTCTGTTGCATTTAATACATTGAGCAGTTTTCTATTGCACCAGTGCCTTTTTTTCTTACTGTTCTGGTCATTTATATATTTCAAAGATATTAATCTTTTGTTTATTATTTAATGTTATTGTGATAGTTTTTTTAAGGACAGAAATACAAGTTTAACTAAAGGTGCAACGGTAATTGCTGTTGTAGAAAAGGTGGTGGAAGACTTGAGGTTTTGTCTGAAGGTTATGTTCTACAGTTACTGGAAAAGGCAAATACTAGAAAAGGTAATAAACTGTCCTTACTGAAAATGGAGGGGAATTTCTTATCTCTCTTCTCTCAGAACATTTACTTTGGAGAACTTGTAATCCCCCTTTTGTGGGGAGATGTTTTTGAGATACAGCCATCAATGAACATAGTGCCATCACCCTCAGCTTCCTTCTGTGTATGCAGGATCTTAATTTGTCACAGAGGGTTTGATGTTTCCTTTGTATGAAGTCAGTTAGCAAATACAGATGTCTCCCTAACTGCAGCTGACTAATGAAGTCAGTTAGCAAATACAGATGTCTTCCTAACTGCAGCTAACTATAGGTTGATCTCTACTCACAGACTGTGCTCTAGAATCCCTTAGAGGACTAATTATTGCTTGTCTTGATAATATGTATGCAATGTATTGATTTCTTCTTGCTTTTTGAAAGTACAGAATTTTTTCTACGTTTATAATCATTTAGTGAGTTGTTTGTGATACATATTATAGTTTAATGCTTATTTGGGAACAAAATTATTTTATTTCCTTTTTGCCTTTGTGGAGAGATTTTCTGTGTCATATGATGTGTACATACATTCATTTTCCCAACAAATCATTAGGCTTTCAAAAATTGATAGTTCTGTTATTAATAATCATGGAGATGGAGGACATCCTACTGACCCCTTATAGTCTACATATTCTAGGAAATATAAAAAAAGAACAATTTCCCAAGTGAAATCAGTTAGTTTCTTTTCTTTTCACTTTTCATCCTGTTTGCTTTGTTTTTGAGATAAGTTTATATTACAGACCTCAGACTGGCCTCAAACTGGCAGTCTGCATGCCTCAGTCTCTGGAGTGCTGGAATTACAAATCTGTACCACCATGACTGGTAAGTTTTCTTTTTAGTCAATAAAGCAAGATAAGGTTCTCTTTTAAAACAAGAATGCAAGTTTTATATTTTCAGTAATTTCTTCATTGCATGTTTCATATCTTTGTTCCTTAGGCTGTAGATTACAGGATTAATGAGTGGAGTAAGCACAGAATAAAACAGAGTCACAACCTTCTGCATTCCAGCTGTATGCTCAGAGGTTGGGCTCACATACATGACCATCACTGATCCATAGAAAAGAGAAACCACAGTCAAATGGGACCCACAGGTGGAGAAGGCCTTTCTTCGTCCAGCTGCTGAAGGGACCTTCAACACAGCTCTCATAACCAGAGCGTAAGACCCCATGATAAAGAAAAATGGAATAAATAAAAGTAGAGAACTTAAGGTGGAACTAGTCAACTCTATTAAAGGATCTCTCACACAGCTGAGGGCCAGCAGAGGGCCTGGGTCACATAGGAAATGGTCTATAATCCTGGATCCACAGAAGGACATCTGGGAGATGATGATGATGGGGACGGGGAACCAGAGGAAACCAAGCACCCAGCAACTGATCACAAGGATGTTACAGAGGCGCCCAGTCATAAGAGCAGGATAGTGTAGAGGTCTGCAGATGGCAAGGTAGCGGTCAAAGGCCATGACTGCCAGGAAGAAGCATTCTGTAGACCCCAAGGAGAAGAAGAAATAGAACTGCAGGAAGCACCCAGAGAAGGAGATGACCTTGGTGTCAGAGAGGAAGTTGGCCAACATGTTGGGAACTGTGGAGGTGACATACCAGATCTCCAGGAAGGAGAAGTTGGCCAGTAGGAGGTACATGGGGGTGTGCAGTTTCTGATCCCAGAACACAGCACAGATGATGGAAGCATTGCCCATGAGAGTGAGGAGGTAGACAATGAAGAAGAGCACAAAGAGGAGGATCTGCCCTTCCTTGGAGCAGGGGAATCCCAGGAGTATGAAACCAGTGATGGTGCTGGAGTTGCTGGGTCTGCTGAGGGTTTTCATCTGTCTGTGAGCTGTTGAAGGCACCAGATACTGTCAAATAACAGTTTAAAGAGAAATTAGAACTAAGAAAGGTTTTAAAGTGATCTTTGGGGAATGTAAACATTTATATATTAATTATCACTATTTTGTTTAATCTTGAAACCACATGGTGGGTATAGTTTTGTTCTGTAGAATACCAATGTCAGAGAACATCAATACAAAGATATAAAAGTTTGCTTTTTGTGTAATGAGTGAAATTAAGTATAATATGTAAGTATATTGTTTAATAAATCATAAAGAAAACACAACTATAAGTATGCAGACTATCATACTCACCTTTATTTATGACAATTGTTTCCTCTTTCCTTGTAATTTAATGTTAATTAAAAGCCATTATGTACTTCTTAACAATTGTTCTTGGTTTTTCCTGTTTCTGTACTTCCCACAAATGAAATCACCCCGTTGGCCCATTTGGATGTTATCTTTTGTTCAGTAGTAACTTTATGATATTTTTATGGATCTATATCTTATGGGAATAAAATACCACTTTTCACCATTCTATTGTGGATAAATATATTGGTTCAGTTCCAGGACCAATGACTCTTTTATCATACATCTATAGAGTATTCATCACTGAACTGATATTCTACCACTCCCACTGACATATATGAATTCTGTCAATGTCCTTCTCTAGTGTGAAGGGCTTTCCCTAAGCCTGAGCAATGATAGATGTATTTTAACACTTTTTCTTTTTCTTTCTTTGTCACATTGGGTGGCTCTCTTTTTGGCAATACTATTTTTTTTTTCAGAGTAGATGGCCACATTAAACATGTTCTGCTTTCAACAGAGAATATTCACTAAATAATCATGGAAACTGTTCACAAGCTATTTTAGAGGACCACTTTAGTCAGATTAAATCTTACAGCCTCTCAGGGAAGTTCAGTATCTACAGAGATCAGCCTGTGACTAGTATTATGGTTTAAACTAGTTTTTTTAAAAAATTCTTTAAATTGTTTTTCTTTTATTGAAAAATAGATTCTTTTCTCATATAATATATCCTGATTATAGTTTCCTCTTCCTCCCAATTCCTCCCACCTTCCCTCCCCTCCAGACCCTCTCTCTTCAGTCTTTCATTAGAAAAGAACAGGCTTCTAATAGGCAACAACCAAACAGCACAAAATAAAATGTAATAAGATGAAACAAAAACTGTCATATATCATGAAGTAGGACACAGCAACCTAACTGGAGGAAAAGTGTCCCAAGAGCAGGCAGAAGAGTCAGAGACCTACTCATTCTCAAACTCAGGAGTCTCATAATAATACTAAGCTTATAGCTATAATATATACACAGAGGGTCCCCATGTAGGTCCTGTGCTTGCTTCTTCATCATCTGTGAGCTCATATGCACCTGTTTATTAAAGTAGATGCCTCTCAACTCAACATCTTGCTTTTCCTATGTGCTTCTCTGCAAAGAAGATTACTTAAGGGCATATATCCAAGCGATAGATTCCTTTGTCATGGGTTTATCAGTTTATTTGAGAAGTTACTTGTTTCTAAGTCATTGGGAATCATCTACATTTTGCCTGTAAAAAACCTCCAACAAGAACTCAGAAAATGAATCAATGAGAGAGAGAGAGAGAGAGAGAGAGAGAGAAGAAGAGAGAGAGAGAGAGAGAGAGAGAGAGAGAGAGAGAGAGAGAGAGAGAGAGAGAGAGAGGAGAGAGAGAGAGAGAGAACACAATTCACAGTGACTGACATTGTGTGGATGTGGAACAGAAACTTTTTGAGGAATATTTTTTTCTGGTATGTTGATTCATGCTATATGATAATGCAATCAATCAATTTTGGGGGTAAGATATTGATATTAATTGTGCAAAATAGCAGTATTTTACTTCTGTTAAGCATGCTTCCAACCATCAAGAGTAAATGTAACTGAAGTATAGAGTCAACATTAATTATATTTTCTGAAGTAGATATTTGACTCTGTGTTATGAATACAAGTCACCAAAGTTCTAGCTCCCAATCCAGTCATGTGAAAAGTGGATTCTTTAATTGTTGGTATAATATTAGATTAAGTAACTTTGGGAGGAAACTTGAAAAGGTATCTTCTTCCTTTTCTTTTTCTCCTTCTCCTCCTCCTTCTTCTTCTCCTTCTTCTTCCTCTCCTCCTCCTCTTTCTTCTCTTTTTCATCTTCCTCTTCCTTCTTTCTCTCCCAATCAGTGCTTGGGAGTACCTCAAGGCAGAATGACTATGGATGGTTATACTTCCACAAAATGGCTTTATGTTTTTATCAATTAAATGACTTCAACTCTCTTTGCCTAGTAATACTGTACTGATACTGAACTTGGTTGTTATAATCCTTTGTAAATAGAACATGCATAATGAATATGAAAATACCTCTTTCTTTTTTATCATTTGTCATATAATATCATCCAATCTTAAGTTTTCTTTGAATGTTGACATAATGTTGACAAGGAGTCTGACAATAATCTATATGAAATTTTCAAAACAGTAAGGCTTTTCAGATGAAAGGCAGAGTATCAGGAAGTCAATGTAATTTTTGAAAATGGGATTAGTAAACTTATCAATACTTTGGAACTTATAAAATTTGCATGAAAGCTTCTTTCTCTGATCTTTATCCACTTCTAGATTTTATCTGACTTCAGTGACAGTGGGACTCCTGTGGCTAATAAAATTACTTAATATTTTATTGGTTTTTATCCTAATTTATGTCTTTAATCATTTTAATGCTTTTGTTGTGGGGAAAACAGATTCTGCTCCTTGTGTTATAACGTTACATTTGCTAAATGTCTTTTCCATTCAGATCTTAAGGACACATAACTAGGGACTGAGATAATGTTTCAGTTGTCAAAATGTATCACCTTTGAAGGTAAATTTAAAATAGGCATTAAACTTCTAATATATTTTGTATTACATCATTCTTATCCAGGAAGAAAAATACTAAAATTGTGGCTATTTTTTAAGCTATTAAATTTAAGTAGCACACTCTGCTCCTTTAATGGGACTGTTAATGAACAGAAAACTGATTTAAGAGGAAACTTGCTACAACATATGAAGAGAACTTCCTGATTTTGAATTTCATAAGGTTAAAACAAAATTTTTCTTAAGGTTACAGGTTTAACATCAATTCAGAAAGAAGTCATTCAATACTCTGAAAGTCAAATGATTGGATATTTAGTTAAGGAACTTGCAGCATATTTTTCCAGCATATTCTAAAAGTTGTAGTTTTGTGGATTGCTTTGCTAACTATTTAAAAATATTTTCAGTATTTCTTTTAATAATTTAATGGTCAAGAACCCCGTTTCCATGCTTATTTTAACGTTGCACATCTTTCTCCATATTGACTCTCACAGGACATCTGTCAATGTCCTGCTGTTTCTCTTGTGAAAACACACTCATGTACTTCTTTCTTTCCCACTGTCATCTCCTAAACTCATTCTCACCCTTCACTCAACTTTCTTCAGTAGCATCCTTACTTCTGTGTTTGTCTTTCTATATTTCATTTTTTCTAAATAACATCACAATATTTAAAAACCAAAAGCTCAAATATGTTAGAACTTTGAGTAAAAGCATTCCGTTTCAGAACAAGACTGTTAGTTCTCACAGAGATTTCTTAGAAATGGGATGTGAAAGTGATTCTGTATTAGTTAACACTGATTTTACTCAGAGTATCATATTCAGCCAGCCTGCATTGTTACCTTGTATTGCTTAGCTTTCCTATGAAGAAGATGTTTACTCACCACAGATCTGAGCTGGAGTAATCAAATATATGTTGAACTAATTAAAAAACAAAGAGTAGGGTTGGGGAAGATTAGCTTGGTGGAGGGTACTTGCCTAGCTTATGCAAGGCACTGGTCTGCAGCCTTAGCAACACACACACACACACACACACACACACACACACACACACACTGAGAGAAAGAGAGATATGCACACACATACTCACACAGACAGACAGACAAACAGATGCACACAGACAGACAGACAGACACACACACACACAGAAAGAGAGAGAGAGGAAGAGAGAGAGAAAGAGAAAGAGAGACAGACAAACACAGACACACAGAGAGAAATACACACAAATGCTCCCCCAGTCTTTTCACAAGTCTAGCAGATTCCTGTCCACCAACTGTAGATGCTGTGAGCACAGATATGACATCATGTTTAAGAACCCAGGGTATTTGGGACATTAGGTATCTCTTTGGGGGATTTGTTTCTTTGTTAATTAGTCAACCACAGCAAAAAAGTAAAGTCTGAATGAGTGAGTCAGACTGTCACACAGTGTAAAGGAAAGACATTGCCTGGATATTTTAATTTGTTTCAAAGTCTTAGTGCCAAAGTCTATCATCTCCACAGCCAGTCCAGAGTCATGTCACAGAATAATGTTGTCCTCATGTTCATTTGTACAGATACCACAAGGGGATACCATATCTGTAATACTGGGTATCTATTTGTAAAAATGATGTTTAAAAAGGATGATTATTCATATTGAGACAAATAGCACACAGTTGTGTTTAGCAGAAAAAACCCTTGAAGCTAAGGATTTTCTTTACTAGCCAAAAGAAAACAATACTGTCAGTGTCTTTAGCTACAACATAGGCATAATTATGCCAATCTATGGAAGCATCTTGATCAGATTCCTGACCAGTAGAAGCTTAAGGAACATTGGTTGTATGTCTGCAATTCAGAAAGCCATGGATAGAGGCTATTAGATTCTACAATTGTATTACTATTTTATTTTTCTAAGCCTATATTATCTTATTACCTGTATCAGAAAAGGGGAATCCAAGTTGAAGCGTCTTAGACGTTTGCCTTTTTATTCCTATTTCTTAGAGTATGGGAATGATTTTTTCTTTTTCTTCTTCTTTTTTTGGTAATAACCAGAGAAGAGGGAGATATGGCAATGGTGAGGAGGACGCTGAAGCTTCTTCTCTGGGGGTGTAGAGTTATAAGCAGAACCTATCTGTTGATCATTTCTCTAGGTCCTTGAGGATCCATTTACTGATTCTTGAAGAGAAGTGTCAGGGGACAGCTCTATGCTTGTTACTTACTTTCCTTAGGGTCGTGCCTTAATTTCTGCTTCTTCTTTGTGTGTGTGTGTGTGTGTGTGTGTGTGTGTGTGTGTACAAGGTGATATATTTTGTGTATTTCAAGCATCTTACAGAAGTTTAATTAAAAACAAATTAATAATCTAATGATTGGTTGATTAGTCATCTAACAACACTATTTCTAACTCCTGTAAGTGTGCTTATTATACAGTCAATAAAAAAAATCCTTCCACCTTGAAAGGAAAAATTGCATTCATTTAACACTCACAGATGGGCTTCAGATTTGTTGGTGCTTATCTGACACTAAGGTAACCTGTTCTATTCTCTTTACAAAGAATGCAATATTTTTTACTAATTATTTGAGAATTTAATATTTTTATTTTATCATATTCACCCATACCCCACTCCTTCCCATACTTCCTTCTGGATTCATCTTTATATCGTCATCTATATTTTCCTTAAATTATTATTGTTACCTATATACATACATATGAATATATAAATACAATCTGCTGAGTGTATTAGTGTTGCTTATATGGATTTATTTTAGGATGACCACTTGGTTTTGGATAATCAATTGGGGGGCTCATCTTTGAGGAAGACTGATTTTCCCTCTCTCAGCAATCATTAATTGCTTATAGCTATTTATCTAGACATGGGGCCTTGTTGATATTTTTATGCATGCACATTGGCATGTCTACTGGCATTTCTATTCTGTAGGTTCTGTCTGGGTGACTTTATTATTAAGATTCCATAATAATATGGAATTATTTTTACCTTCCCTGCCTAATATAGAAGACACACTCTAACAGCAGACATACTGGTCTTCTGGCTTTTACAATCTTTCTTCTCCCTCTTCTGAGATGTCCTCTGAGCTTTAGGTCATACCTAGGGGGTTTAAAATAAACTTACAAAAATCAGTAGCTTTTCTATATAACAACAACACATGCTAATAAAGAGATCATGGACACACTCTCATTCACAACAGTCTCAAAGAAAATACAACATTTAGAAATAAACCTAACCAAGAAGGTGAAAGATCTCTACAATGAACACTTTAAATCCCTGAAGAGAGAGAAGAGAGAGAGAGCGAGATAGAGAGAGAAATTGAGGACCCAGAAACAGAAACATAATGAATACAGATTGTGGTACCAGGAGTTGGGTATTGCTGTGAAGAATTAGATCATTTTTAGTTTTGGAGGATGTGGAAGACTTTGAAACTTTGGATTAGAAAAATAGTTGAATGCTATAAGCAGTGCTTAATAAACCATTCTGGTAGGAGCCTGGAAGACAACAGGGTGGAGTGGAGTGCAGATTGTGGAGGCCCAGCTCATGAGGTTTCAGAGGAATAAGGTCCCTATTAATGAGAGAGTTTTCTTCTTGAAGTGGATGGTAATTAATACAGAGACCCACAACCAGTCATTGTACAGAGAATAAGAGGCTGTGGTGTGCTCAGCCCTAAGTGGGACATCTGTCCTACACCTTAGTCCTCAAGATTTGGGGGTATCAGGGAAGATGGGACAGAAAGATTGTAAGAGCCATAGATGGTAAATGATGACAAGAAAAAAGTGTTTTCTGGACACACAGGGCAGTTGCACATACAAACTCATGCCAGTTGTGACAGCACACACAAGACCTGTGCAAGTTCAAGTCAGACCAAGTCCCATCGTAGAGGGGGACATATTGTCATAAAGTCCTACCCTAGATGAGCAACTACTGGCAACTGACAGGTTCTGTTAGAGGGAAAGTTAGTTCTCTTTATAGATAAGACCCCTGGTAATCCAAATGTGATCCAGGTTGGGTCCCACACCCAAAAGTATTTGGGAAGCACAAATACTGTGGGTAAAGAGAACACAAAGCGCCAGGCGGCGGTGGTGGTGCACGCCTTTAATCCCAGCACTCGGGAGGCAGAGCCAGGCGGATCTCTGTGAGTTCGAGGCCAGCGGGGTGTACAGGCACCAAAACTACACAGAGAAATGCCGTCTCAAGAAAACCGAGAGAGAGAGAGAGAGAGAGAGAGAGAGAGAGAGAGAGAGAGAGAGAGAGAGAGAGAACATAAAGCTAATTGATGTGGGTATGATTCAGGAGGAGTTGGTAGAAGCAAGTGAATATGATCAAAGTATATTGTATGGAATTCTCAAAGAATTAATAAAATTATTAAAATTCCTACTTGTCCACATTTTAACAACTTATATCCCACTAAATTGGGAAGTATATAAGAAATGGATGTGTTTCTACACTCAGAGGAGGTTCCAAAATTAAATTAAGATGAGATAACCAACTTAGGCCTCTAACATGTGAGTAGGTCGAAGCAAGATTAAAAAATGTTGCAGCTAAAAATGTTCAGGTTCACACAGACTCACTGATAAATTCTGCCAGACCTTTAAGGAAGAGCTCACAGACTGTTTCATAGATGGGAACGGGAAAGAACACTGATAAACTCTTTCTAAGAAGCCAGTATAACCTTGATAGCAAAGCTAGATACAGCAACAACAACCATGACAGAAAATTGTAGGCTAGTTTCCCCCATGAACAAACAATGCTCAGTCAGTAGCTCAGGCTTATTACTAACTAGCTCTCACACTTAATTTAACCCATAATTCTTATCTATGTTTAGTCACATGGCTTGGTGCCTTCTCTCAGAATGACATTCTCATCTTGCTTCCTCTGTGTCTGTCTGTCTGGTGACTCCTTGATTCCATCCTTCTCCCTCCCAGCATTCTCGGTTTGGCTGTCCCACCTATACTTCCTGCCTGGCTACTGTCTAATCAGCATTTTATTAAACTAAGTAGAGTGACAAATCTTTAAGGTGTACAAGAGGAGCGTTCCACAGCATTTCCCCTTTTTTGTATAATTAAAAACGAAGGTTTTAACTTTAACATGGTAAGATTATGTACAACAAAAACAGTTATCAATTAAGAATTACAGTAACACTAATCCATTTGCTTTTGGCAAAAATAGAGAAAAATACTTAATTATCTATCTTATCTTGGTGAGTCTAAAGTTTTATATCTAATTTGCTTTCTATTATAATGAAGGAAAATTATAATTACAACTAGTTAGTCTTCAACTCCATCAAAGACTCCAGAAGGATGTAATGTTACCTAATGACAGGGACCTCAAGGTGCCTGGACAGTCACCCAAAGTTCCTCTGCAATGTTGGGGCATCCATCTGTGTCCTACAGGCCTAGCATATCTGACAGACTTATCTGTGAAGCAGGATTTTTGAAGAATTGTCCCACCCTGTCTTGGCAGAGTTCTGCAGTCATTTTCTTTTATGCTCTGCTTGTCCAGTTTGTACAGCGTACTGTCAGCAGTTGAGGCAAGGGCACTTTCTTTGCCCACATGGCTAGCTTTTGCCACAAAGAAAACAAACTCCATATGGAGTTCAATGCCCACCATCCTTTTTGAAGTAATTGGTGCTGCCAGAAGCAAACATGTCTCACTGTCCAGAAAAGTCTAAGTTCTTAAAACATTTTAAATGCCATATTCTATAGGTCTTTGAAGTGTTTTAAGGTTGCCTATCTATCTGAAATATATCTCTGTATGACCTTGAAAATATACCTTGAAAACACTATTAAGTTTGCTATTATAGATGACTATTATTCTGTATTTCTTAATTATATATTATATTCTTTAAATGAGCTGCATAAACATAATACCCTAAACAAGAGTAGAAATATACATACAGTATAACAAAATTAACTTTAAATTGTATCAATAAGCTAAAATCCATACTGATACAAAATATGTAAGATTAATCATTGTTCTTTTGGATTAAAGTAGATTTAATAATCTACCTCCTTTCCCCCATCATTTCTGTATCATATCCCCCTTTCTTCTTTCAGAAAGGGATTGACTATGACCAAAAACAATTTGTAACCAAACCTCCTAAACACAGACAAGCATCCATAATCCATTTTTTTGGGAATGTGGGCATCGTTTTCTAGGCTACTTTCTGCTGATTGGGTCAGGGGAGGCACCGTTAATCTTATGGGGACCCTGAGAAAATATAGGATTATGGTCAAGTTCTGATTAGAATAGTCTGTGAGGCTGGACCATCTCAGTCAGAAGCCTGGAAGCTTTTCTGGATGCAGAACTCAGAGGAGACTGCAACAGAGGTGCTCTGAAATGTTTGTTGGATCATCTGGGCCATCTGTTCCAATTGGAGATTTTTCAGGGTGATTTCCTTGATCAAATCTGATTTTTCTTAACCCAGAATGAATCCACAGCCTCTCATTTCCTGTGGAAATAAAAGCATAACCTCTTCTCCAAAGTAACATATCTTTTGACTTAAATTTTGAAGTCAAGGCATTTTCAAAATATATAGGTTGAATTAATACAGTAACATTTATAATCAAATGTCTCTTAGCAGCTGTTGCTCCTTCCTCAGCTGGCAATCAATTGAAATATAGGACAATAACATACAGTATCCAGACTCTCTGTGTATTTTCCATTTTTATGTGGCTTTTAAAAATATTATTTTACTCCTTTTTCAAGGACTTTATTATTTTAAAACTATATATTTCTTTTTTATGACTGTCTATACCTTCTCCTTACTCTCCTAAGCCTATGTATATTTTTAAACACACTGTAACGCGATCATAGGTTGTTTTTTGTTTTTTGAATCTGTCTTTACTGCATATCTATCTTATTCTGACTCCATGAGCATTTACGCTGCTAAGTGGGCATGGCTAGGACTAAAGCTGTGGCTTTGGCGGCTGGCTCCGCCCCAATCCTTGGTTCCTTGAGAATCTAGTCTCATGGCAGAGGCCATGTTACTGCTGCAACTCTGAGAAGTTTTTGGGTCAGCACTGCCACTGAGTAGTGTGCCACCCACTCATGAACTCTCTTAGTGTTTGGTAGCAGGTTTTTGCTGATAATGCTGAGTCAGGAAGCCCTTTCTTAAAGGAGCCGAGCCTCTGCTTATTGTCAGCAAATAGAGCCCACCAGAGAAAAGACTTGAAATTCCTAGCCACTCTCCCATGACCATGCATGCACTGGCAAGATGCTTAGTCATTCCAGGGCCTTACATCCTACATAATCTGTGCGCTGCATGATCACATAATTTGCGTGCAGCATGATCATGCAATCTATGTGCACGCATGGTTTCATAGCTACTTAAGCCCATATGCGCATGTGCAGGGGGAACCTCTAAAAAAGGGGGTTCTTTCTATCCCTCTTCTCTCTCCCTGCATGATCTTTCCATAGGCCTAACACATCCCCTCTGTTCCCCTTCTCCTAATAAACTCTTTTTAAAAATTTTTTTTTAAAATTTAATTTAATTTTATTTTACAATATAATTTAGTTCTACAAATCAGCCACGGATTCCCTTGTTCTCCCCCCTCCCGCCCCCCTCCCCTTTCCCCCAGCCCTCCCCCCATTCCCACCTCCTCCAGGGCAAAGCCTCCCCCGACGATTGAGTTCAACCTGGTAGACTCAGTCCAGGCAGGTCCAGTCCCCTCCTCCCAGGCTGAGCCAAGCGTCCTTGCATAAGTCCCAGGTTTCAAACAGCCAGCTCACGCACTGAGCACAGGACCCGGTCCCACTGCCAGGATGCCTCCCAAACAGATCAAGCCAATCAACTGTCTCACCTATTCAGAGGGCCTGATCCAGTTGGGGGCCCCTCAGCCATTGGTTCATAGTTCATGTGTTTCCATTCATTTGGCTATTTGTCCCTGTGCTTTATCCAAACTTGGTCTCAACAATTCTCGCTCATATAAAACCTCCTCTTTTTCGCTAATTGGACTCCCGGAGCTCCACCAGGGCCCTAGCCGTGGATCTCTGCATCCAGTTCCCTCAGTCATTGGATGGGGTTTCTAGCACACAACAATTACGGTGTTTGGCCATCCTATCACCAGAGTAGGTCAGTGCAGGCTGTCTCTCGACCATTGTCAGCAGTCTATTGTGGGGGTATCTTTGTGGATTTCTGTGGGCCTCTCTAGCACTTTGCTTCTTCCTCTTCTCATGTGGTCTTCATTTACCATGGTCTCCTATTCCTTGTTCTCCCTCTCTGTTTTTGATCCAGCTGGGATCTCCCGCTCCCCCAAGCTCTCTTTCCCTCGACCCTCACCCTTCATTACCCCCACTCATTATAATGGGTTTTGTTGTGTCTCATGGCTTTTCTCACATGGTGAACAGTGCCGCTTAATGAATAACAATGACGGTTACCAAGAAGCTGAGTTTGACTCCGTTTTTATGTGTTTAGAATCTCTTTTTTTAAGCTTCCTCAGGTTTTATAGAAATTCTTGCCAATTGTTTGGGTGCCACATGTAGCTGAAGTTTCTCTCCCACCTGCCTGTTCCCAAAGACCCAGCACAAGATGTTTAACTAAGTGACACCTATTGAATCTTGACTTGTAACCAGTGACCTTGTTTGGTGTTGCCAGTTACAGATGATGATAAGGTATATGGAACCTTCATCAGTAGAGTGATTTCTATCTATTGCGAAGATAAGTTTCCTTGATGAGGGATGAAAACCACTTGTCTGTGGGTATATATAGGACAAACGTTTATAGATTGTTGTTAGCAATTATACTGGTTTAGTAAACTTGCAGTTGTAGATTCTCCTCCAATAACTATGAATGACTACACTCACACTGAGTAGTTAGCTAGGTTTCCATTTCCAGGCATGGTTGAGGGAGGCATAAGTTCAATTAGAGAGCTGTTGGTTTCTGCCAAGCAATGCATGACATAACCACACCTTAGGTTTATCCTGCCCTACTGGTAATTGATGTGGTTCATAGGTGTCATAACTGGATAGAACTATTGTCTGTGTCCTTCCTTTGGAAGATTATATGGTACCATGAAAGTTAGTCCTCAGGGAGGGGGCCTTCAGGTCAGTTCCAACTCAGTGGTCTCTGGGCCTTGTTTCTGAAGTGCACGGTGTCTTTAGCAGTAGAGGCTAACTTTCCACTTTTTGGGGGTAACCAAGGACAACAGCAATAGGCTCCTAGAAATCCTTGGCCAGCAACTCAAAAGAGGGCTTCTCGTGTCTGATAACTTTTTTTAGGTTGTCTTTGGCTCTTGCCAGGGGCACTATCAGTCCAGAATAGAAAAGTTTATTACAACAAGATATGAATATTTATACACTGAATTGAATGCATTATAGTTTTTTAGGTAAGTAATTAATAATATGATCCTTTGTGGCCTTTAAATACATCTATATTGTCATTTGATCCACCTCCCTCTTTCTTCTGCATTTAACTCTCTTCCTTTTCTTAAAGAGCCCCTTTTCCTATTTTACCTATTAGATAACTTGTATCTTGCTAATCCCCTTTACCCCCTCCCATCTTCTTCTCCTTCCCAAAAGAACCCATATTTTATCACTTCACCTATCAGATCACTTGCTTCCTGCCCGTCCTTTCAAATCACTTTTCACCTTCTTCTGTATTTACCCCCCTCCTTTCCCCTAAGTACTCACCCTTTCCCATTTTCCTGATCAGATTGCTTGTACCTGGTTATCCTTTTCTCCATTGTTCCTCAACACCCCTAACCTGTCAATGGCCCTATTTCACTTTCCTGGTTTCTGTAGTTACTGTAGGCTAGGTACTCCCATCTGAAGATTTGGAGCTAGGAGCCTCCAATAAAAGAGAATATGAGAGTTTGTCTTTTGGGACCCTGTTACCTCATTCATTGACTATGATCTCTTCTAGTTCTATCCATTTGCCTGCAAAATTCATGATTTCATCTTTCTTTACAGATGAATAAAATAATAATATTCCAAAGTGTATATGTCCATATTTTGTCATCCATTCATCAGTTGTAGGGCATTTAGGTTGTTTCCATTTCCTTGCTATTGTGAATAGAGCAGTAATAAACATGGCTGAGCTGTATCTTTGGAGAATGATGTTGAGTCCTTTGGGCATATGCCAAGAGTGGTACAGATGGGTTGTATGGAAGATTTAATATTAGCTTTCTGAGGATGCTCCACACTGATTTTCATGATGGCACCAGTTGACAAACCCTCCAATAGTGAACAAAGGTCCCCCACTCTGCATTCCCTCCAGCATTTGTCATTGGTTATTTCGTTGATCTTTGCCATTCTGACTGGAGTAAGAAGAAATCTTAAAGCTGTTTTGATTTGCATTTCCATAATGCTAGGGGTGATAAACACTTTTTTTTTTTTTGGAGAATGTTTAGCTGTTATTTCTTCTTCTTGTAAGAACTCTCTATTCAGACCCCAGGCCCATTTTTCTAATAGGTCACTTGTTATATTTCTTCTTCTTCTTTTTTGGATAGTAATCCTTTGACAAGTGTATAACTAGCAAAGATTCCCTCCTATTCTGTGGGTTTCCCTTTTATCTGACTGACTGTTTCCTTAGCTGTGCCAAAGTGTTTTAGTTTCATAAAGTCCCACTTATCAATTGTTGGCCTTAATTCTTGAGTAAATGAAGTCCTAATCAGGGAGTCCTTTCCTACACCTACATCATGGGAGGGGTTGCTCATGTTTTCTTCCAGCAGTTTCAGGTTTCAGATTTAAGTCTTTGATCCATTTGGAGTTAATTTTTGTGCAAGATAATAGATACTGGTCTAACTTCATTCTTCTGCATGCGGACATCCAGCTTTCCTAGCAACATTTATTGAAGGTGCTTTCCTTTTTCCAGCATATGGTGTTGGTGTCTTTGTCAAATATTAAGTGGCTGAAGTTACACGTGCTCATGTTGGGTCTTCAATTTTGTTCCTTGGGTCTACTTGTCTGTTTTTGTACCTGTACCGTAATTGTAATTGTTTTTATTACTATGTCTCTGTAATGTATCTTTTTTTTTTTTTGGTAAACATTTCTGTAAAGTTAGTCAAGATACATAATTGACCCAGAAACTTCAATAGGATGATTTTAAAAACTACTTGAAGGCTGTCCATGTACCCCAATCACACTCATTGCTCACTGGTCCCATGTCTTCCTCTTTCCACTGTGGCTTCTCCCTCCACCCCCATATATTGTCCATATATTCACTGGAATTTGGTCAAATTCCTAGTGGCCAGCTCTCTAAGGAAAGAGGCATCTTTGCCTGCATCTATGACAGAAGCCATCTACCGAGGACAGCCCGGTGGTGGCAGGAGTCAGATCTCTTGCCTCCACTTCACCACCTGCACTGCAGGGCTGTGGGCCAGCGAGCTGTGGGGTGAGTTCTTCTTCCATGGGTGGGACCAGCTCTCTTATACCCATGCCATCGCTAGTGCCCCTGTAAAGGGCAGGACTAGTTCTCCCACAAAAGGTAGGGCCAGCCCTCTCACTTACAAGACTTCAGGTGACTTCAGGTGGTAGCCCAGACCACAGGGGATCATATGAGCTTGGGAGGTAACATGGGTGTGGACATCAACATGGCCCTTTGCTGTTTCAGGAGCACTGACCCACTCATGGCCATTAGTGGCTGCATGGGCCACGAGCCTCTGCATGGACTCAGGTGGTTGCTCATGTTACCCATTTCAGCTTGGTGCCCTGAGGCAGCAAAGCCTGAGAACATCACCAAGGAATGAATCAGTGGCACAGACTATATATGTCCTCATGACTCTTAGGCTTCATCACAGCCTAGGGAAGTAGTATGTACCTGAGACATTAACATGGCCTCCAGTGGCACCTCGGGCCATAGCTGTTTTTTTGAGGTTTAATTCAGAAAGTGAAACTTTCTTCATCTAGGGCTTCTGCTGTTGCTCAGAGCTAGGGGGATCCCGTGACCAGATGGCAGGTTCAGAGGCTTGGTCTGCATCTGTGTAAGCTCCAGGCTGTTGTATACCATCCCCTTGGGTCCTACTGGGCAGTGACAGTGTTTTGCTCTCAGCCCTCTTTCTCACTGGTCACTGCCATCAAGTCTCCAGTTTCACCTCTCTCCATAGCTCATGCACCGCTCCATTAAATCCATTCTCCCCCCCCTGCCCCCCCCCCCTGCCCCATCACATATTTGGTCTTTGTAGTGGTGTCTGTCCTGCCTCCCTGGGGACCTCAAGGGCACAGAGCACTGCTTTCCTGGCTTCTTTCTGAAACGTATCTTAAGATCTGGACTTTAAATATCTCAAGCATTGTTCCTTTTTCACAGGATTACTTTGCCTATCTGGGGTCTTTGGTGGTTCCATATGAATTTTAGGACAGTTTTTTTTTTTTTTTTGGTTTTTTTTTTTTTTTTTTGCAAGAATGAGATCAGGATCTTGATTAGAATGGTATCATATCTGTAAACAGCTGTTGGAAGAATGGTCATCTTCAATTGTGTGGCTTGATCTGTTTGTGGGGCCTCTGGCAGGGGGACCAGGACTTGTCTCAGGTGTATGAATTGGTTTTTGGAGTCCATTCCCTATGTTGGGATACCTTGCTCAGCCTTGATGCAGGAGGGAGGGGCTAGGCCCTGCCTCAGTTTGGTATGCCAGACTTTGTTGACTACCCAAGGGAGGCCTTACTCCTTCTGAGGAGTAGATAGAGGGTAGGTGGGGGTAGATGGGGAGAGAAGGGGGGTCGGGAGAAGGGGAGGGAGGGGGAACTGGGGTTGGGTATGTAAAGTGAAAAAAATTTAAATTAAAAAAGAAAAGAAAAGAAAAAGAATGGTCATCCCAACATCTGCCAATACATGAGGATGGGCTGGATTTCTTTCCATTTTCTACTATCTTTATCTGTCATTTTCCTCAGAGGTTTCATGGTAGATGTCCTGTGCTTCCTTGGCTAGGTTTAGTCCTAGATACTTTATTTTCTTTGAGGATATCATGAGTGGGATTGTGTCCATAATCTCCTTTGGAAGTTTGTTGTCCAGGTATTGACAAGCTGCTTATTTGTGGAAGATGATCCTGTATCCTTTCACATTATTACACTTGTTTATCATTTCCAGCAGTTTTCTGATGATAGCATTTTTGTGATCTCTGATGTATAATATCATACCATCTGAAAATAGGGATGGTTTGACTTTTTCTCTCCCTGTTTGTATCCCTCTAATTTCCTCCTTTTGCCTTATTGCTCCAATAGTACTACAAGCACAACATTGAAATGGCGTGGGGATAGTGGAAACCACTCTCTCATTCCTTCTCCATTTAGGATGATGCTGCCTGTGGATTTCTCCTATATAGCTTTTGTCATGTATGTTAATGCTAGTTCCCTCTAGCCATACGACAGTGTCCTTTACCATGTGTAAACTTTTCAGTTTTATGAGGTCCCACTTATTAGTTGTTAAGACTTAGTGTCTGTGCTCTTGGTATCATCTGCAGAAAGTCTTTTCCTGTGCGAACAAGTGCAAGCTGTACCACTGGTGCTAGGTTTGTTGGTTGGATGTGGTATGGGTGGGCTAAGGACAGGAAGTCTTCTCAGGATGGGCTGGCATACAGTATGTGAGTCCAGGGACAAGATGGGGGTGTGGGAACAGTCAAGACAGTACTAATCAGAATGAGCCTGTGGAAAGGGTGTGAGACCCTGGATAGGTCTGAGGATTGAAGGGAGTGCAGGTGGATTAGGTTGAAGGAATTCACCATACTGGACCCGGCCACAGGATGTGGGATCCTGGGGAGGCTTGGAGCTTAGATGTGGTATAGCCAAGTGGAATAGAGAACAAGAGGGAGAGTAAAAGTGGCTATTCTGACTTTGTGCCATGTATAGTGACTACAGGGTCTGTGGTGGCAAGTATGGCTGGGATTGATAGCCAATACCAAGGAATGGAGATGCGCCATTCAAGATGTGGGAGCTGTCTGAGACAAGTGGAAACTGGACCGGGGAGAAAGAATGGAAGAGGGGAGGCAAAACACGGGTCTTATATAGCTTACTGAGTCTATACCACATGTTGGCTACAGGGTTCTTGGAAGCAAGTGTGGCTTAGGTTGGCAGGGCATCCCAAAGGAACAGGGATGGTATTTTTTTGAGGCACAGTCTCACACAACTCGAGCTCCCGTTTAAAACTTACTATGTAGCTAAAGATGATCTTGAACTTCTCATTCTCTTGACTGATGGGATTACAGGAGTGTGTGATCAGTATGGCTGTATTTTGCAGTGCTGGGATTTGAATCAAGGAGTTGAATATTAGCAAGTATTGTAGCAAGTTTAAGTCTTCTATATATGGATACCATTTATTTCACAGTACCATTGGTCATGGAGGTTGTCCTTTCTCCATTATGTTTTTGGCATCTCTGAGAATCAGTTATCCAGTTTATGAAATTATTTCTGGGATATCTATTCTGTTCCTAGGTTTTATAGCACTGGTATGCTTCAGGATTGCTGTGGCCCTACTATGTGTCTTGATATCTTGTATTGTGATGCTTCCAGCTTTGTCTTTTTCTTTATGTTTTTCAGCCCTTTCCCACTATGCTGTGTGTATTCTATCAAATAAAAGCATGCAAAGACATCTCTCTATCTTTGCATGAAGATAAATGTGACATTTATCTTAAATATAAATTTCTCTTCACAAAGCAATGATTACTACAGTTGGCTTATTATGGGTCAAAGTGAAATTCAACATTCATTCATTTGATTGATTTGAACCATGGTAGCTTTTGTGAAAGAAATCGGATGTAGGTATGATTTAAATGTCTGTTATTCTAGAGTTCCTAGTGCTGCTCTCTCTGTAGATTAAAAACTTCTGATAAAACGTTGAGCTTTTGAAATTTACTCTTTGAAAATTTCTTATGTAATTATGTATTTTATCATGTAAGGTCTTCACTATCCAGCTCCTCCCAGACTTTCTCACATAGCCTCTCTCTCGTAACTTCACATCCTCTTTTCATAACCACTGAGTCTAATCTGTGCTGTCTATATAGGAATGGATTTAGCCATGGTCACTGGAGTATGGGAAACCTACTAGAGGCCACTTCCCCCACCCCCCAAAAAACTCTGACTGTCCCTACTTTACCAGAAAGCTCCTCAGCTAGGGGTAGAGCCCTTAGGGGGAACTTTTAAAATGTCTATACCAGATTCCATTAAAGTTCTGAATCTGCCTTGAATAGTCACTGTTCAGAGATGTGTTTCTGTCAATAGAAAGTTCCACATGTGGCTGCGCAGTTGTGATGCATACCTTTAATCCCAGCACTGAGGAGGCAGAGGCAGGCAGACCTTTGGGTTCAAGGTCAGCCTAGTCTACAGAGCGAGTTCCAGGACAGCCAGGGCTACACAGAGAAAACCTGTCCCAGAAAACTGAACCAAATAAACAAAAAGAAAGTTGTACATGTAATACTAATTAATATGACTCTATCAGAAATTCTGAGGTAAAACATTTTAATATATATCTGAGGATGGCACAAAAATGCAGATGGCAATTCAACAGCATGGAGAGAGAGAGAGACCTGAAATATTACTTCCTATAAGCCTCCCCAGTGATGTTCACCCAATGACTCATTTTTTTCCAACAAAACATTTTTATTGATTATTTGGGAATTTCACATAATGCACCCCAATTGCACACACTTCCCCATCCTCCCAGGTCTGCCCCATAAAAAAAGAGAAGAAGAAAGAAAACCACAAAATGCATGTCCAATTTGTGTTGTCCATATACTCACTGGAGCGTGGTCAAACTCCCTGTGGCCATCCCCTTAAAGAAACTGAGTTCCTTCCCCACCCAGACCCCTTGACAGAATCTATCAGTTGTGGAGAGCTGCACCTCAGCATCCTTATCACACATTTTAAGAGTTCTCTTTGATGGCTTCCTCTGTAGCCTGTTACTTTTTTTGAGAGGTGTGGTGTGGTATGGTGGGGGTAAGGGTTGTCACAGAAGCCTTCTATGACTCTTTCTCAACTGTGAGTCTGCAGTCATCGATATCTCTGCAAAGGAGTCTTCCTTGCTCTTTAATAGTGGGAACGTGGACTTCCACATGGTTTCTTTCCGGCAACAGCATGGGTCATAGACATCCACATGGCCATTGGCATGAGCCATGGACCTTAGCATGGTCTCCAGTGGCGGTACAGACCATGGACATCAAAATGACCTTCTGCTGCAACATGACCATGGATACCACCATGGCCCTTGGTGTCAGCACAAGATCCTGCTGTCAGTTTTCAGAGAGTGACCCTCTGTCCTAGTATCAGCCTGGGTTGTGAAGGGATCTCTACAGGACACCCTCAGCCAACAACTCAACCAAATGCAACCCAGTCTGACCATTTAAAGCCTTGCCTGACCACAAAAGATGGCCAGTTCAGACTCCATATCCTCCATTACTAGGAGTCCTCACTAAGGCTGGTCACCCTGATAGATTCCAGGAAATTTCCACTGCTATCGATTCCCATACTGCCCCCCCAAGTACCCTCAAATTTCAGCTGTCTCTCCCCAACTCTCTTCCTCCATCCCTTCTCTGCGTCTGTAATTTATAGCATGGTTATCCTTTACTTTATGGCTAATAACCACTTGTAAGTATGTACATATCATGTTTGTTTTTCTGGGTCTGGGCTACTTCACTTAGGATGATCTTTTCTAGTTCCATCCATTAGCCAGTAAATTTCATGATGTCATTTTTTGCATAATTTTCTATTGTATAACACAAAGAATAAATAAAGACATGTTACAAGCAACATGCTATAGAAGATACAATGAATTCTGCTGGGGGAAGACTACACTGATGATATGGCACTTATAATTTTGAAGTGCCTCTCTTTGAAAAGTTAACATCTACCTGAAAGTTTCTCAGCTCATTACTGACCAGTGGCTTCAAGATTCTGACATTTCCAGACAAGATTGTGATGTACAAATATGTTGGAGCATGGTCATTGTTGTTCTGCAATTCACAAAACCGGTGGCCACATGTTGAACATGTCTGGGACTCTACACTCATTTAAAATAACTCAATAATATCAAAGACCTCCTAGGAGCCTCCTATAACTTTTTTCAAGGCTTCTTTCATTTCTTTATTTCGGAGGCTGTAGATCATGGGGTTGAAGAAGGGAGTCAAAACTGAGTAGAACAAAGTTGTGAACTTTTGCATGCCCTTTGCTTGTCCTGATCCCGGACTTACATATGTTATCATGACCGAGCCATAAAATAGGGCTACAACAGCCAGGTGTGATGAACAGGTGGAGAAAGCCTTCTTTGAGCCCGCACCCGAGGGCATCCGTATCACAGCCCTCAGCACTAAGGTATATGAACCAATAATGTAAAAAAATGTAGCAAAGATGAGGAGGGAGCTCATAGTGCCGCAGATGAGAACAGTGCCTGGGATTGGGACACAGGCTGAAGCTAGATCCAACAGGGGACCGAGGTCACAAAGAAAGTCATCAATCACATTTGGGCCACAAAATGGCAGTTGAGTGATGAGCATCACTGGGATAAGAAACCAGAGGAAGCCATAGACCCAGCAAAATATGATCAGGCTGCCACAGAACCTCGTGGTCATGACAGTGGGGTAGTGGAGTGGGCGACAGATTGCCAGGAACCTGTCATAGGCCATGATAGAGAGAAATAAACACTCAGTTGTCCCCAGGGAGAAGAAGAAGTACAACTGGAGTAAGCATCGAGTGAAGGAGATGCTTTTGGTTGTGGAGAGGAAGTTGACCAGCATGTTTGGCACATCAGAGTTGACATAGCATATCTCTAGGAAGGCGAAGTTGGCCAGCAGAATGTACATGGGAGTATGGAGCCGCTGATCCCGGTGCACTGCATATACAATCGCCATATTTCCAAGCAAAGTGAAAACGTAAACCATGAAGAATATGGAGAAAAGGAAGATCTGTATTTCTCTGCGGCAAGGGAAGCCTAAGAGGATGAAGTGACTCACAGTGTGGGAAGTATTTCTGGCTGCGGTCATTGTCTTCCAGTCTGTGAAGATTACAGATTAAGAAAACATGTTTCCTGACTCCTCTTCAAGAGAGTACATACACATTTCAGCTATGGGGCAGGGCATCCAAAATAGTGTTTTCTATTTGTTGTTTAATTGAACACCCCGATAACATTGTTGTTGAGATAATCTATATATTTATATTCATAATTATAAACCACTGGTCAGTCAAAATAGTATATATCAATAATCTTGTGAAACCTTTTTGAAACATATTTCTTCTTTCATTCCTTAGTGTATAGTTAATCTTGGAGAACACTGGTTTCAACAACTCAGAAAAATTTCTGGCAAAAGTTAAACTGATATCTCAGCATCTCTCTTAATTCACCTATAAAAATGAGAATATATTTGGTTTTCTGAGACAAGGTCTCACCATGTAGCCCATGCTGTCCTGGATCTCACTCTGAAGACCAGGTTAACCTTGAACTCACAGAGATCTACCTGCCTCTGACTCCTGAGTGCTGGGATTAAAGGCTTCTGCCACCACTGCCCAGCTAATATATTAAACAATACAGAGGAGAGAAAATGAGATTTAAGATTCCATATGCCTCCTCCTCGTCTAGGCTCTAGCCCAGTGATTCTCCATGACCTTTCCATCAAATACCTTCTTCCAGACCTACCAGATAAAGCCCAGGTCCCACATAACTACCCAGGTCCAGTCTGACCAACCCCTTCTATGCATCAGCCATCTTCTTGGTTTCAACCAGGAGCCACCCTACCTGCCACCACAAACAGGTCCCTTCTGCAATGAATTCAACCTCTCCACCCATTCAGATCTCCCACCTCCTCCTTCCTCTCCTCCTCCTCTTCTTTCTCTTCCTCCCCCTCCTCCTCGGGATAGCCTAGTGAGTCTTCCTGATCTGCCTATCCATTCCCTTTCTCCAAAATGCCATGTCTATCCCAGGTCCCATATTCAGTGTCCTGGATTAGTCTAGCCACACTTATCAGCACTTGCTGGTCTCTCCCTACAAATCTGCCAAACCACAGACCCTTCTATGACACGTTCAACCTGATTGCCCTGGTTCTGAGCAACAATATGATATCCAAGATGAAAAATGGTTCATTTTCTGGATTGGACCTCTTTGAAAGACCTCTATGGTGTGTGCTGCCCCTGGAGGCTACTTTGGTATCGGTGGTCTGCTGCCCAGGCTGTACTGAAGCCCCAGGTTTATGTGGATGTCTGTGATGTGGGTGTCTGTAGGATGCTGCAGGATGGTCCTACAGCAGCCAGGAGTTGTGTTGATGTCCATGGCCTGTGTTACCACTGTAGGCCATTTGAATTTCTGTGGTCTGTGCGGCAGCCTGAAGCCATGTTGATGTTCTTGGCCTGTGCTGCCACCGAGGGCTATGATGGTGTCTGCGGCCTGTGCAGTGGCAAAGGCTGTGTTGATGTCTGTGGTCTGCACTGCCACCAGAGACCATGCTGAGGTCTGTGTGGTGCGTGCTGACACCAGAGGCTAAGTGGATGTTTGTGGTCCATGCTGGTTTCAGAAACCATATGCATATCTATGATCTATTTTTCTGTTGACTGTAAAGGGCAAGGAAGCTACTTGCTGCAAGCTGCAAAAATACACAAAGTAGGATTTCAGCTGAGTATGACAAAGTTAATACCTGGAAGAAACCAAGGGCCTTCCAGAGGTTAAGCTTGAGGCTCAAGGAACCTTGGTGATATTTGGGTTTTGATTATCAGCTGTTTCCTGCTATGAGTTTCTTGTGTGCTATTGTAGCTTTTCCTTCATTTATTGGGCATCATTTCCCCTCTACTAAAGGAATATTTAGATAACCTGCGCTGACAGCTATGCACAGCCAGAACTCCAGTTCAAGCCTCCCCGTAATTAGCGTCATTGGCAGTAGCGGGTCAGTTCCATCCCCAGACAGAGGAAAAGTACCTTGTCACAGATACCTCTGTACTCTCTAAGAACAGATTTAAGTGTCCAGACTACCTGTTTGAGAAAGCCTGGTAGATGTGCCAAATAAGCTTAACTCTCTCCTTTCTCAAATCTTACCTCTAGTTCCAGATCTCCCTTTAACTATCACCAGAGGAATCTAGCAGTACACAGGTTGCCTAGCGACCGAGCACACCTACCTACCCCCACCCTGCAGAAAAATGGCAGATAGCTTGGACAGATAGGAGCCACAGGAAAAAAGGAGACAGTTTTATTTTATCTCATTGACTTATAGATTCTTAACATTTTGTACCAATCACGTTTAAGATTACAGTTGAACACATAAGATCCCTCTTCTTAGATATTATCTGAATTTAGCCTTTAGTTAATTCATTTCCCTATTGGTCACTTCCCTGTGGGGTTGCAAATAATAATTAATGGTTATTGCTTCTCTATGTGATTCTTATCACCCCTCTGTTTGACCCTGGAAGCCTGGCTTTGCACTGCCAAGGATTACTGCTTGTAAGTGTATCTATGCTGGGACTCCCAGGCCTTGGGAAGGATGGAGAAGATTTGGAAGAATAAATGACTGGACTAAGAGCTCGGTGTGCTGAGATTCTATTTCTTGAAAATAGTCCTCGCCGTTAGTAGTTCTCTCTCCTGAGCCCTTGGGATGTATAATATTAAGGCTGGTCCATCTAATATTATACAAGAGCTACTTTTGCCGTGGTATTGATGACTTCAGACTCACAGTTGAGAAAGAGGGACATAGAAAGCTTCTGTGACAATTCTTATCCCTACTGCCTGCCCTCCCTCCCTCGCAAGGAACAGCCTAGACAGAAAAACATTGAAGAGGACTCTTAAAAACTGTGATAAGGAGAGTGTAGCTCTCCACAACTGATGGCTTCTCACTGAGGTGCATGTGAGGAAGGACTCAGTTTTCTTTAAAGGACTGGCCACTGGGAGTTTGACCATGTTCCAGTGAATAAATGGGCAACACCAATTGGACTTTTATTTTTATTTTTCTTCTTTTTTTGTGGGGGGGGGAGGTCACAAGGGTGGGGGATAGACCTGTGAGGAATGGGAAGTGAGTTGCTAATGACAAGATACTATATATTTCTATCAGAAAACTTCTAGAAATGATAATCAAATTCAGCAATGTGGCAAGATACAGAATCAACTTGCACAAATCAAAATCTTTTCTATATACTGCCAACGAATACATAGATATGGAGATCACAAATGGACACCCATTCATGGTAGCCTCAAGGAAAATAAAATATCAAGGAAGTGAAGGACCTCTCCAGTGAAAACATTAAACCCCTGAGGAAAAAGATAGACACTGGAAAATGGAAAACTATCCTATGCTCACAGATGAACAGAAGTAATATCGTGAAAATTGCCACTTTTCTAAAAGATATTTACAGATTCAATGCAATCACAATCAAAATACTCATCTTATTCTTCATATAAATGGAACAACAACAACAACAAAACTCAAACAACCTATCCTAAAATTCTTATGGAACCACAAAAGACCCCAGAAAGCCAAGACAATCCTGATGAAAGAGAACAAAGCTGCAGGGATTACCGTTTCAGATCTTAAGATAAACAGCAGAGCTATAGTAATACATAATATGGCACTGGCACAAAAACAGGGCAGACCAATGGAACAAAACCAAAGATCCAAACATGAGTGCACCCAACTCCAGCCATTTGACAAAGATGACTAAATCATAGTCTGGATAAGATAAATTATTTTCAACAGATGATTCTTGGAAAAGTGGGTGCCCACATATAGAAGAACAAAATTAGACCAGTATCCACCACCTTGCACACAAACAACTCCAATGGATCAAAGACCTAAATCCCAAACCCGAAACACTGAAACTGCAACGAGAAAACATGATGTTTGTGCAGGAAAAGACTTCCTGAATAGGACTCCATTTGCCCAAGAATTTAGGCCAACAATTGACAAGTGGGACCTCAACACTGGAAAGTGAAGGAAACAGTCTACCAGGTAAATGGGAAGCCCAGAGAATGGGAGAGAATTTTTGTTAGCTATTCTCCTGGCAGAGGTTTAATATCCAGAATATATAAATAACTCAAAAGGTAAATAATAAAAATAGCAAATGACTTCTTAGAAAAATGGGCTTGGGACCTGACTCTGGAGTTTGCAAAAGAAGAAAACAAAATGGTTAAGAAATATTTTTTAAAAATGTACATCGTGGGAGCCCTCGTCGGCGCGCTCCCGGGGCGCGTCCGGCGGACCGAGGGAGGCGGACGTCTCTCCGCGCCGGTCCCCAAAGAGGGTGTCCCCCAGGCGCCCCTGGCCTGAGTGGCTCCCGCCGGGCGGCGGCGGCGGCGGCGGCGATGCTTGCGGACCCTCAGGGACCCGAGGACTAGGCCGCGGGACCGCGCCCCCAAGGGCCCAAGATCGTCTTTAGCAACAGAGTTGAAGATGACCTTGAACTCATCCTTCCTCTGCTTCCCAGGTGCTGGGATTACAGTAGCAGAAAGAGAATGAAAGAAGTAGATAATCTTGACAGTGTAAAAGAAGACTGGGTTTGTGAAACAGGATCTCCTGACAATCAGCCCCTCAATGATAATCAGCAAAGGAACTGTGACTATTTCGTTGACAGCCTTTTTGAGGAAGCAGAGAAGGTAGATATAAATATAAAATTGTGGAAAAATGGATTCACAGTCAATGATGACTTTAGAAGTTACTCTGATGGTGCAAGTCAGCAGTTTCTGAACTCCATCAAAAAGGGGGAATTACCTTCAGAATTACAGGGAATTTTTGATAAAGAAGAGGTGGATGTTAAAGTAGAAGATAAAAAAAATGAAGTATGTATGTCTACAAAGCCCGTGTTCCAGCCCTTCTCAGGACAGGGTCACAGACTAGGAAGTGCTACACCAAAAATCGTTTCTAAAGCAAAGAGTATCGAAGTTGAGAATAAAAGTGCTCTGTCTGCTGTTTCACTGAACAACTTGGAGCCCATCACCAGGATCCAGATCTGGTTGGCCAACGGGGAAAGGACTGTCCAAAGATTTAATGTTTCTCATAGGGTGATCCACATCAAAGACTTCATTGAAAAATATCAAGGATCTCAGAGAAGCCCCCCCCCCCCCCCGCCCCCCTTTGCCCTGGCAACGGCTCTTCCTTTTCTCAGACTTCTGGATGAGACACTGACATTGGAAGAAGCAGATTTACAGAATGCTGTAATCATTCAGAGACTCCAGCAAACTGCGGAGCCTTTTAGAAAACTCTGATAGTTTTGAGAGACTGAGAGAAATGATGGTTGGAAGTGGACATGCAGAAGTGGGAGACAGAAGTCAGTTTGCCTGAGCTTGTGGTTTGAGTGCTACTTAATTCCTTAGGAGGATGTTTAAATAATCACAAGTTAGGAGAGTAATGTATGGCTGGAAACCACAGTTAATGCACTTTTCTCAAAGGCCACTCAGAAAAAAATGTGTATCTTCAAATACTAGTTAACCAACATGATATATTAAATAGCTATATAATTAATCTTCATGTCTAAATTAGCAGAGTATTAGCATTGAAACATTATTTCCAAATAGCAAATATTAATATAAATGTTAGCTCTCCCAGTTTTTAAATAGCAACACATTAAATATTGTACATGACATGTTAAAAGCATCAATGTTATTATTGTATTACCTATACCTAACCCTCACAGCTTCTCAGTTTTCACTCTGTGATGACAAGAGATATTCAAGTATTAATTTAGCAAGAGTATCTAAGATGTATAATCTTTTAGGAATAAAATTGTGTAGCTTAGTACAATGTTAGTATTAATGTGCCTACACACTTTTCTATACCTTCTATATGTAATTTTATGGACTGAGGTAGATGGGTTCAGTGGTAGAGTATTTGCCAAGCATATATGAGACCCCAGGTTCAATCAATCCCCATCAAATTAAAAAAAAACTTTAAATATGAAATGTAAAAGCACTCACAAAAATTTTCCAAGAACCACAGTTGATTCTCTTCCTACTTTCTCCCCAAAAACTAAGAATTTATTTTTAGCTAACATTTGTAATTAGCCATTCATTTGCACCACTCAACTAAAATCTACTTTATCATATTACATATTTGTGAAGGTTTCTTAAATTCACAAAAAGTACACATTTTCTACTTCATATCACAGCAAACCTGTGTAGACATTCTAGGAAAACATGCTTAGTGTATTATACTTTTAACTGAAAACCAATTATGTTTCAATTTTCAGATTAAATCTCCGTGTTTGGAAATAAGTTAAATGAACTATTTTGCATATGATCTATTGAATTAAACTTTAAGTAATTAAAATATAAATAAAAATTAATAAAAACAAAAGTGAAGTATACATTGTAGCAAGGATTAAATGGCTCATACCAGCAACAGTATCCATAGGGTGCTGGATGTATGCTATAAACCTTTTATGTGAGTTATATGTATAATAGTATTAAAAACTCAAAAGTTTGGCCAGGTGATGGTGCATACCTTTAATCCCAGCACTCTGGAGGCAGACACTGGCAGATCTGAGTTCGAGGCCAGCCTGGTCTACAGAGTAAGTTCCAGGACAGCCAGGGCTATATAGAGAAACCCTGTGGGGTGTGAGGGGGAAACCTCAAAGCTTTCTAGTATTTATTCCTTTAAAACTAATAACTTCCAAGCTGCCCACAGTGGTGCGTGCCCTGTAGCTGTCGCTCACACCCTCACACCAAACTGAGAGAGGAGGGTCACTTGAGCCCAGGAATTCAGATCAGCCTAAGGAACATAGCCAAGTCCTGTCTCTACAGTAACAACTTTCAATCCTGGAGGGATGGCTCAGCAGTTAAGAGCACTGGCTGCTTTTGCTGTGGACCCAGGTTCAATTCCCAGCACCCACAGGGCAACTCACAACCTGTAACTCCTGATTCTAGGCATCCAGCTCCCTTTTCTGACCTCTGTGGGTACTGCACTCAAGTGATACATGGCAGGAAAAACACATATACGCGTTAATTTTTTAAAAGATTTAAATAAATAATAACTTCCAAAGCATGAAAAGATTTCTTGAGAAAGGTGATGTGTTTTTCCCAAAAGTTTGTCTGACAATGAATATAAATGAGTCTCACCTGTTCCTGTATTCACTATGTTGTAGTATCACTCACTTTATAGCCTCTAGAAGACAGCCTTTTTCATTGGTGAGAGTGAAAAAGAAACGTAACACTACATGATTAGTAAAGACATTCTGACAGAGGGTCATTTGGGAGTCCTTCCCAAAGGGCCAATACCCGGCCAAACATGGTAGCCCACATCTGTGATCATAGCACTTCAGAGGCTGAGGCAGAAGGATTACCATGAGGTCAAGGGCAGCTTGGGCTGCAGAATGAGACTGTCTTAAATCAACAAAGTCCATTCCTGCCACCTCCCACAAACACGGTTCACCGTGTCTGAGATGGTGCCAACTCCATCTGGAATCTCGAGTGATTCGTAGGTAGTTAGTGTTCTAACTGCAGGAGTTCTGTACAGGCCTGAGTCCTGTGGAAGTCCACGCTGTGTGCTTCAGCACAGACAGTGAACCACTCCACCGAAATGAAGCCTCTGCACCTGGCTTAGCTGCGCCCTCTTCCCAGGTTTACTCAGGCTGTTCTCTAAGCTGAACCATTCATGATGTAACCTGTGCCTTGGCGCTCAGCCACAGATGAGGCAGGACTAGACAGTGTGAGTGAGGTTTTAACTAAGGCTCAGGAATGCCAAGAGGGAACCCATGTGCCTAACTGGATGTCCTGGATCAGCCCTTTCTTTTGCAGTCCTGTTTTAAAGATGCTCTCTTCCCTAGCTCCAGCCTTCCACATGCTACACCCTGTCTTTTGGGTGGACAGTGTGGAGTAGAGGATGAAGGAGAGCATTTTCATTTTGTCCTTAACCTAGGAATTCAGCAGGTACATAATAGAAAAACTAAATATTTGTTGTCGATAATGTTTACATAGCAATATCAGAGCCCTCTTTAGCAAAATAGAAATAATTAGGATAGTAAAATCAATAATTTTATCTTTCAGATATAGGCAAAAACTTCTGATTGTTAATATGGTCAGGAATCTAAGGAAATGTTTCATATAGGCCTATCATGAAACCTTTCTATTTGCATAGTTGTAATTTATGAAAGGCCTCTCACAAGAATGTTTCTCATGTATCTACCAAAAAAAAAAAAAGCCTCCTTTGTGGATTTTCCAGTTTCTCATTAACCAGAAGCTACAGGGGGTTTCTTGTGTATCTTGTAGAGTACATGCCAGTGGGAAGTTCCAATAGGAAGAACAGTCATCAGCAATAACGTGTTTTTTTTTAAACTGTGAAAATGTTAGTGTAAATCATGTTCTTGATGATAATCATCTGATAAAGCTGTTTACTTGAAAATTCAGAAGTTGTGAAGTTGCTAGACTCCTTACTGCAGGTTGACTTTGGAAGCATAAATGGCCAAGGGAAGCAAAACCTGAAACGAATGAACATCTTAGGCGTGGAATGCAATCTGACCCAAGTCATTGCTTCAAATCCGTCACTAGTCCTTTATCTTGTGGATAAGATGGAAGTTCAGAAGTACATGTCTGATTTACACATCCGAATCTGCTAGCTAGTTTACTATGCATTCAAAGCTAAAATAATCTTACTTTGTCAGTCAGTGCACGTCATGATGTTTCCATACATTGACAATGCAGTATGTGTGTATTTATTTTAGTGCCTTAATATATTTTTGATGTGGTATTTTGCTAATGGTTAAATGAACTGTTCTCTTAAAACGCTGTTCATTGAAAGGGTTTGTTAAATGATTTACACTTGTTATAAAATAGTACATGTGAATGCTTTTGTCATTTTTTTTATTTGGCTAGGTCATTCAGTTTGAGAATCAGTGATTATTTATTAGATGCCTTTTCTTTAACCAATGTTATTTTCATGCTCAGAAATGTGAAAAAGTGATATTTTAGTACCAATCCAATGGTCATATTTGTTCTCATGACATAGCATGGAGGTTTATTAATACACTCCTTTGTTTTTCTTTGCCAAAGAATAAACCATTCTGGTAAAAAAAAAAAAAGTACATCGTCCCTAGCAATTAGGGAAACAAATGCAAATCACAACAACTTGTAGATTTCATCTTACCCCATCAGGGTGCCAAAGATCAACAAAATGACCTGCAGCACCTGTTGGAGGGAATATAGGCGAAAGGGAACCCTCAGTCACTGTTCATGGAATTGCACAATGGTGTAGCTACTGTGTAAATCAGTGTGGAGGATTCTCAGCTAAAGTTAAATCTGCCATACTACATCACTCCTTGGCAAATGCCCAAAGGACTCGACATCCTACTCTACAGATTCTTGCTTAGCCATGTTTGTTGCTGCTCTGTTCACAACAGCTAGGAAATTGAAACATCCTAAGCGTCCTTCATCCAATAAAAATGGATGATGAGAATTTGGTATATATACATTATAGAATACCTCTGATGTGTAGAGAAGGCTGGGCTTGAACTTGCCTCTCCTTCCTCCTGAGTGTCAGAGTTACAGACTCACGCATCAGTTTTCTTTCTACTCTCTCACTTTGTCCTCCTTTGGAGTGGGACCACCCTTTGTCTCTGTTCTAATCATGGCCATCTTTGGCCTTATCTTACATTTCGTTGCTCTGTAGTTGTTTATTGGCCTAGATCATTTCAAACTTCAGCTAAGTTTTCAGAGAGCATACTATGTTCTGGTAATCTTATCAATACAATGAACATTTTATAACATATATTTATATACCTGCATGGTAAAATATATTTAAAATCAGAAATACTATTCATTTTAAATAAAATCAAGGGACACTTTCATAAGTGAAATTTCACTGAATAGTGTGGGTACTATATCAGTAATCTAATTTATATATGAAGCTTATTAATTTAAATATGAAAATATAATTTTATCTCATTTTTAAATTAGAAAAGATGAATAACCAGGAAAACAGGAATCTGGTGATGTTCAACATACAATGAAATGATATTCAGCAAAACTGTTGGAAGGGAATGTCAACTTGTAAAAAAAGCTTTCTGCCAGACAGTTTAGAACAACCAGAGATTAAAAAAAATCAGAATCATTGAATAAAATCAGAGAGGAAGAAATAATAAATAAACTCACTTTTAAAGTCCGTCAGGACTCCCGGGCAGCCCTGTTAACATGCAGATTCCGAGTTAAAGCAATCAACAAGCAGAAAATGGTGGTTCTTTGTGTGGCAAAGGTTTATGTAGTTCTTCGTATTTAACAGAGTTCTTCACCTGTTAAGAGTTTATTTAGTTTTTTTAAATACATTTTTTTTGGTAGAAAAAGTAAATGATACCAAGTTATAGAAATATGGAAAGAAGCTGGGCGGTGGTAGCACATGCCTTTAATTCCAGCACTTAAGAGGCAAAGGCAGGTGGATCTCTGTGAATTTGAGGCTAGCCTGGTCTACAGAGTGAGTTCCAGGACAGCCAGGACTGTTTACACAGAGAAATCCTGTCTCAAAAAACCAAAACTGGGAAAAAAGAAATACAGAAAGAAACAAAACTGAAAATTAATAGCAGTGAGTATTACTGTTGAGATGACAGATTACTTTTTTCTTTCTACATGTCTATGCCTCAGAACATTTTAATGAATATATTACTAAATATTGTTTGTTAAGTGTATTTTTTTATAATCTGAAAAAATTCATTATACAACCGTGATTTTGAAAGAACTTACCTTTTCCAAGTACATTTTGTGATCTTTGCTGTTTCTAGAATGTGGAAAGCTGTGAGGAAGACCTTCCTTGAGTCAGGTTTGACTTACCGTGGAGGATACTATCACCCCTTCATTTGTTGCTTAGATTTCAAGCTGATAAAGGTTGAGGTAGAAGGGTGCCAGCGGAGCATCCTAAATGCTGTATTTGACTTTTGAGTGACCAATATCATTTCATAAGCACAAAGATTAGAAGTCAAGTTTCAATACGTCATTGTAACACTTCAGGGTGTGATGCCCATTGGTTTCTGAATAAGTCACTGTAACACTACAGGGAGTGATGTGTAACCTCCCTGCAAACAGGCATCGTGCCCTCATTCTAGGTTTCTTTCCTAAGAGAAACAAAAATGTAAACGCATTAGTAAGTTTACATCAGTAAGTCGAATTTTGAGGAGAATGATGAAGGTTAGAAGAAAGATCACAAAGCCGAAATAACAGAGAAGATTGAGTAACAGAGATATAACCAGTTTCAATGTGCTCTTTTGCATTTTTAGTTGATGCAACCTGTGAGTAACGGTCCATTTTAAAGCCATAACTGTCGGGTAGAAAGGTTCTTTTGTAAACTCACGTTTCCATGTTGCAATTGTAATATGGATTTTCCACGTTCATTTACGGAGTAGGGACATCTGTTCTTTGTTGAGGCCATGGGCTCAGGCACTGACTGAGAATAAGGACCGTGTCTTCAGATGAGCAGGCCTCTCCTCTTAATCCCCTCTGTTCTCAGAGCTCTGTCCCTTGGGTTTACATTTGGAATACATTTGAGTTTTTTATTTCTAGTTGGAGAATATGTTCTCCCATTCCTGCTAGCAAAGGTAATAATGAAAACTTGGGTTATTTGCTTGTCCCTGGTGTAGCTATTGTTGGACCAAAGCCAATTTACTTAATAAAGGGTTCTCTTTGTTGAAATTGCCTTAGGGGAGTGGACACTACCACAGGGACCCATTCTTTTGACAAATTTGTTTCATATATCTGATACACTTATTCTCATATTGGAGCAAGGATTCTTTCATCTGAACTTCTGAGCCACATTTTCTGTTCAAGGGAAAGTCTACTTCATTTAATTATCTTTAAATTTATTACATGAATCCAAAAGTCTGTGTTCAGAATTGACCTATGTGTCATATGGACAATTGACATTTGTTAAAAGCTTGTTACATGCCATGTACTGAGAGGAAGAATATCTATGAATAAAAATTTTAATTGCCATAATAATAATAATAATCCATGATCTAGTTCTAAACTAGTGCTTTATTTTATAGATGAAGTCATTGACGCTTAGATAAATCAAATAATCTCATACAAGGAAGGCCAACATCTGTATTTGGTTCCTTCTGACAGAGAACTTAAATTCTTAAACATTAAATTATTCATCCTAGATTTTGACTTGGAAAAGAAAGAAAACAATATTGATTTTTGGAAGTAGGCTGTGATAGTTAATCTTGATTGTCAACTTGATTGAACCTGGAATAAACTACGAGACAACTCAGGGAAAGTATGTGAAGGCATTCCAGGTAAATACCTTGATTAGGGAGAACACCTTCCCACAGAGGGTGGTACCTTCCAGCAGCAGTCTATATGTAAAGACATCCCAGGAAAAAGCAGTACTGCCATGCCTTTCCACCTTCACTTCTTACTGGTAAGTAATCTATCCTGTTGCTGATGACTCCATCACCATCCTTCACTGCTATTGGAACTCAGGTTCTAGTATGGACTAAAGACCAGTAGTTCAGGTACTAGGGATGGTCAGCTGAAGGGTGTTGTTTAGAGTCACCAGCCAGATGCAGAGGGAGCAGGAGATGAACATGCCATGCTAATAAAGGTACCACCATGTGACAGAGTGCAAATAAGGAATATGGATTAACTTAAAACATAAGAGCTAGTTAATAATAAACCTATGCTATTGGCCCAGCATTTATAATTAATATTAAGCCTCTTGTGGTTACTTGGGAGCAACTGCCAGGACACAGAAAAACTTGGTCTACACACCCCTTCTCCCACTGTTAGGAGTCTCATAAAAACTCCAAGTTAAACAACCAAAGCATGTATGCAAAGGACTTATTGTAGACCCATACAGGATCCATATTTGTTGCTTCAGTCTTTGTGAGATCCTATGAACCCTGCTTAGTTGATTCTATGATCTGTGTTCTTCTGGTGTCCTAGAGTCCTCTAGCTCCTATGATCCTTCTTCCTGCTCTTCTGTGGGATTCCCTTGAGCTCCTCTATTTGTCTGTGAGTCTCTGCCTCTGCTCCCATCAGCTTCTGGAAGAATTCTCTCTAATGATTGTGCTAGGCACTGATCCTGGGTCTCTGGGCCATCCAGCTTCCAGTTCCTGGCCATCTGGACAGTTTGGAGCACAGACTCTCTCTTGTGATGTGAGCCTCAATTTAGAGCAGTCATTGACTGGCCACTCCCACAAGCTCTGGACCACCTTTACCCCAGCATATCTTGCAGGCAAGATAGGTTGTAGGTTGAAGGTTTTGTAGCTGGGTTTGTGTTCCAGTCCCACCACCAGATGCCTTGCCTGGTTACAGAAGATGTCCAGTTCAGCCTCCATATCCTTCATGACAGTAGATTTCTTTTTCATGCAGTATATTCTAATATCCCTCAGGCCCTCCCCATTTTCCTACCCACTCAAATCCACAGTGTTTCTTTCTCTTGCTCATTAGAACATAAACCATTATGATATCTAAAAGATATGATAATAAAATAGGATAAAATTAAAATAAGAACACATAATAATAAAATAGGACAAAACAAACAAATAAACAAACAAACATAAGGAAAAAAAGCCAAAGAAAAAGCACAAGAAACACATGTAAGCACAGAGAAACACATATTCCCACACACAAAACTCGCATAAAAACACAAAACTAGAAACCATAATATGTACATGAAGCACGTGTACAATTGAAAAAAAAAAGCCCTGACAAAGTATTATGAAACAAAGAACCTCCAAAAATGCTATTGAGTTTGTTTTGTGTTGGCTATCTATTGCTAGGCATGGGGCCTAGTCTTAATTGTGATTTGTATACCCAGTAAGATTCTGTTCAATATCTGATTAGAATTTCAGGTCTATTCCATGAGCTAGGACCCATCCCTTATGCTGTTCACATGGCCAAGAACCTGAGACTAGATGGGTCTGAGACCTGGGGACAACCAAATACTACTGTTCTGCTAAAGGAATGTAATGATAAAATGACTCCTAATGACATTCTGCTATACTCATAGATAAGCTCCTTGCTCACCCATCATTAGAGAGTCTTCCTCCTTCAGTAGTTGGGAACAAAGACAGAGACCTACACCTGGAAAATATACAGCGAGTAAAAGACCTTGGAACTCAGCCCTAAATGGTTTGTATCCATCAAATCTTTCTCCTCAGGGTCAAGGATCCCTGTAGAAGAGGAAGCAGAAAGAATGTAAGAGCCAGAGCATGTGGAGGCCACCAAGGAAACAAGTCTTCTGAACACAGAAGGACCAGTGCACATATGAACTCAGAGATTGAAGTATTCATGGGGCCTGCAAAGGTCTTGGCCACATGGGGTCTCAGCCTTGAGAGAAGAAGTGGACACAAGCCCTTAACCCTAACTTAGAAACTATCCCCAATTGCTAACTGCTCACAAGTGAAAACTAACTTTTCTTCAAATAAAGTCTTAATTGTGTTCTCAATGCTTGTGTTACTGGGGTCTATTAAGACATTCTTTACCTGTGCCTATAAGTTCAGGCATATTCCTTACTTTCTCCTAGATTAGGATGTGGTGATTTGAATAAAAATTGCCCTCATAGGCTCATATATGAATGAGTTTGAAAGCATTAAAAGGGCTAGGAAGTGTGCCCTTCTTGGAGGAGGTGGTCTGTGCTATGGAGTTTTGGCTGTGTGATTTCATGGCGTCATCTCACTGGGAGATCGTTTCATTCCTTTCTCGCTGCCTGTTGTTAGAGTCTACCTATCTGTCTTCTGTGGCACTTGCATTCTGATTCACTGGTTTCCATTCCCACTGCAGTGTTCCTCTTTTTCTGCATTGCTGCAGTAGTAACCTTAAATTATTGAAGTTTTGAAGCCTACTTCTGTTCTCCGTGGTACCGCTTTAAATGTAAACAGCCTGAGCGATGGCTCAGCAGTTCAAGAGCCCTGGCTACTCTTCCAATAGGACTCGGGTTTGATTCCTAGTAGCCACATGGTGGCGCCAATCATCTTTCACTCCAGTCCCAGGGGATCTGATGCCCTCTTCTGGCAGAGGCTAGGCATGAACTGGGTAAGAGGGAATCTACAAATGGTTTTAATTCGTTTTTCCCTGATGGCTAAGGATGGTGAACATTTTAAAAACGTACTTTTGGACAGCTGAGTTTCTTCTTTTTGAGAACTGTTTGCTTATTTCGTTAGCCCATTTACTGATTGGATAATGGGGTATTTCATACATATCTTTTACATTATTTCTTCCTAGACAAAGGAGTGAAATCTATCTCTTGGTGATGTACTGCTGTCAATTCCCTTAAAAATTAATCCAGTTCCCCAGCTAAGACTCCTAGCAATAGTGGAGAGGGTGCCTAAACTGGCCATCTCCTGTAATCAGATTGGTAACTACCCCAATTATCACCAGAGAGCCTTCATCCAGTGACTGATGGAAAACAGATGCAGAGACCCACAGCCAAGCACGGGGCTGAGCAGGAGGAATCCTGTTAAAGAGATGGAGGAAGGATTGTATGAGCCACGGCGGGGGGGAGGGGGGGGCGGTGTGTGTGTCAAGGTCATCACAAGGGAACCCACCGAAACAACTAACCTGGACTCATAGGAGCTCACAGATTTTGGGCTGACAGCTAGGAAGCCTGCATGGGACCGATCTAGACCCTCTACATATGTTTGACAGGTGTGTAGCTTGATGTAGTGGTGGGAGCAGGGCCTGTCCCTAATGCTTTGGGTGGCTTCCAGGAACCTGTTTCTCATACTGGATTGCCTTGCACAGCCTTAACAGGAGGGGAGGGGAGGGGAGGAGCTTAGTCCTACCACAACTTGATATGCCATGCTTTGTTGACACCTGTGGGAGGCCTGGCCCCTTCTGAACAGAAACAGAGGGGGAGTGGAATGAGGGGTGGGGTGTGGGGAGGGAACGGGAGGAGAGGAAGAAGGGGAAACTGCGGTCTGGATGTAAAATAAGTAAATACATACATACATACATACATAAATAAATACTTAAACCAGTTGGGCCAGGCAATCACCCAGCCAAGGAATTACTGTTTGCCCCTGGCCCCTGCACCCTCTGCCCCCAGGAAGGGTGATTTCCCCTAAAGCCATGCTAAAGAAAAGGGATGAATGATAATTCCCTTAATGAGACAATGTACTTTTCCTTCCCTGTCTCTAGTGCAGTCACTTACCACGCCACAACCACACAGCTTGGTTAACCACTGCCTGCTTTGCTGAATTACTCAGGAAAACATAACTCCTTCTACCTTTTTGAATCACACTTCCCCCGGTGTGCTTCTTCCCTCTTCCTCTAAAGCTCCCTGTTCTCTTTGTCATGGCTGTCTGTCTGTCCATCATTTGGCTGCTTACCTCTGCTGGCCTCACTGAAACAGCATGCCTTTTCCCTTCCTCCTTCAGGCAGCGGCTGAGATTTATAGCTTGCCTGTCCTGGGTTCTTTTCTTTTAAACTCGAATAAAATTTTCATTTAGCTTCTTTTAGAGTCTGTTCTTCAACTTCTTGATTAACAGGACTAAGAACTTCAAAAGGGAACCCCGACTTCTCTAGTGATATTATCATCAAGTCCGGCAGACAACCCCAGATTTCTGGTGACATAATTCCCACAGTTCTTCCTGCTTCCTTTTTGCTTTCTGTGATTCTCCCCATTTTCTGACTTAGGCTCACTGGTGATATCTTAGTGGGCTCTAATTGATTTTAGTGTATTTCTTTATGATTTTTTTTTGTTTTTTCGAGACAGGGTTTCTCTGTGTAGCTTTGTGCATTTCCTGGAACTCATTTGGTAGCCCAGGCTGGCCTCGAACTCACAGATTCGCCTGCCTCTGCCTCCTGAGTGCTGGGATTAAAGGCATGCGCCACCACCGCCCGGCTCTTTATGATTTTATTAACAGGAACATCTCTTTCTGGTCCACAGATTGTACTTCATTTCCATTGGCTAATTAATAAATGATGTCATCTGGATTTCATAAATATTTTGAATATCTCACAACTCACTTAACATCCCTCACCCCAATTTTATACATGTACACAATTGGTTGTGACCACAGTCAGTTGATGACTTTTTTGACCCACTGCATTTACTGGGGATGCATTAAGGGTTATTTACTGGAGCATGTACAATTTACCAGTGGCTACACTACTGAAGAAAAAGATGCTCTTTCTCTCTCTGGCAGCCATTTACTGACAACACATACTCAGGGCAGTGTGGAACCTCATGAGCTCCTTCCTTCTTCCAGGATAGAACAGTGAATGGCCTAATCTTGTGTAAGTATTGTTGCCATGGGTCATGGTTGCAGCAGCCATGTTATATACAGAAGATAGAACTTCACACCTTATCTTCCAGTCTTATATTCTTTATTCCACCTATCCCACAATGTTCCTAGAACCTTGAAGGGATGATACAGGATGATACAACCTGTTTAGGGTTGAGCATCCAATAATCACTTCTTCTCAGAACTTTGAGAAGTTATGAGTCTCTACATTAGCTATCATTCCTTGAAAAAAGAAGTTTCTTCTGCTCAAGGTTGAGAGAAATACCAGTCCATATGTAAAAATATAAATATTTTAAATTTGATATTTTATCCATTATCAAAACAACAATAGAAGGTTTCATGCAGGGTATGACCTCTTCAGACACATGTTTTGGCCAGGTTTATGATATGAGGAATTTATTCCTTCTGGTGGAGTGGGCCCCAAATCCAACAAGTAAGTGGTTGGTGAGCCCTCAATCAATCATGCGGCTACTGTACATACCTCACCTAGAAGGTACAGAGTTCCCAGCTAGGTAAGACAGTTGATGATGTGTCTTCCTCCCATCCTTATCAACCCCCTCCTTACATGTCTAAATCCACTACTTTATATTTTGTTTTCTGACCCATTTATTTTAACCAGGGCCATTGGATTAGAACATGCTGGGGGAGATCATAGGCCCTAGGCAGAAGCAAAAGCTGTTTTTGAGCTAAATTGATATTTTAAGCTGCTTTTAATTTATGTTTATACACATGCTGCTCTTACCCTTAAAAAGATAAGCCTCTCCACTGAGCAGTGGTGAGTGAAGACACAGTCGCACAAGGTATGGGGAATAAGTGACAGATGACTATTCTATGCAGTCATTAGTTGATAGACACTAGGTTGGCTCCATTGCCTAGCTATTATGAATAGAACAGCAATGAACATGGTTTTGGTGCAGGCATCTCTGTGGTAGGATATAGAGTCCTTTGGGTATATGTGATATAGATATAGAATATAGATATAGATATAGATATAGGTATATGTGATATAGATTAGAAGTGATGTATTTGGGTCATATGGAAGTTGATTATTAGCTTTTTAAGAAATCTTAATGCCTGTTTCTACAGTGTCTGAACCAGTTTATATTCCCACACCACTAACAATTAAGATTCCTTTTCCCCCAACATCCTTGCCGGCATTTGTTATTTTTTTCTTGATAATAGTCATTCTGACTGGAGGAGATAGAAATCTCAAAGTAGTTTTAATTTAGATTTTTTTCTGTTGGCTAAGAATATTTAGCAGTTAAAAATACTTGTTAGCTATTTTTATTTCTTCTTTGGAGACTGTTCATTTCCTTTGCCCATTTTTAAAAATTGGGTTGTTTTACTGGATTTTTTTAGGTATTTGAATTCTTTATATATTCTAGATACTAACCTTCTGTCAAATGTGTAGCTGGCAAAAATTTCTTTCCAATCTCTTATTTCTTTACCTGTTTGAAAATTTCATTTGTTATGTAGAATTTTTAATGTCACAATGTCTAATTTGTCACTTTTCTGCTTTATCACCTGAGCAATCGTAGTCTTATTTAGAAAGCCCTTATCTATACCTATGTCTTAAAAAATTATTACTTATGTGCATGTGTGTCTCTCTGTGTATGCATACACAGGTATGTGTGGACACCCGTGGAGACCAGAAGAGGACATTAGATTTCCTAGGGCTAGAGTTAAAAGTTACAAGCTGCCTGACATGGGTGTTGGCTACCAGTTTGTCTTACAAGGCCTTTGTTATGTGAAGATATGCCTCTCTTGTCCCTTGTTTCTCCTAGTATTTTATCATGAAAATTAACTGGTTTTTGTCAAAGGACATCCCTACATCTATTGAGACACTCATATGATCACTCTCCTTGGGTCTATTTATGTAATGAATTACAGTTTTTTCCCATTCTGGTTATTTTATTTATATGAAAGTACTGTATTTTTATTTTTTGAGATTATAGTTTTTGAGAAATTGCATCATTTCTCTTTTCCCTTTCTTCTCTCCAAACAATCTGATGCAACCCCACCGCACTCTTTCACTCTTGTCCTTCTTTTTTAACCTTTAATTGAAAATATATTTTTTTCTCACTGATATATCCTGATTATGGTTTCTCTTCCTCAGGGAACTTCTCCCAGTTCCTCTGCACAGGCCCTCCAATCCAAATTCACCCCCCTTTTCATTAGAAAGCAAACAGGCTTATAAGGGATAAAAATAAAATAAAACAAAAACTAACCCATTGGAATTGAACAAAACAAACAGAAAGAAAGTGCCCAAGAGAAGGCACAAGAAACAGAGACCCACTTGTTCGCACATTTAGGAATCTCATAAAAACACTAAACTGGGAGCCATAATATACACACAAGAGACCTGTAGAGCAAAGAGAGAGAAGAAAAGCTATGTAACTAAAATAAAAAGTAGAAACAATAAGATGAAATGAAAACAAAGAAAGGAAAGCTCTTACACTACATTGTGAGACAATGATGAGGCAATGAATCTCCAGAGACACCACTGAGTTTGTTTTCTGTTGGACGTCTACCGCTGGGCATGTGGCCTGCCTTTTAGAGTAGTTTGTTATTCTAGTAAGACTCCCTCGGAGGAAGCTAAATTTTCATTATCTGTTGGACATGGCTTCTGAGTTAGGTGGGGGGCATGTGTCCACTTCTTCTTTCAGTTCTAAAACCCCATCTCGTGCAGACCTGTGCAGGCCCTGTGCATGCTGTCTCAGTCTCTGTGTGTCTGTCATCATATGTGCATCGACCATGTTGATTTAGAGGGCCTGTGTTCTTGATGTCCTCCATCCCCTCTTGTTCTTACACTCTTTCTGCCTCCTCTTTCCCAGGGTTCTCTGAGCCCTGAGGGGAGGGATCTGATGGAGACATCCCATTTAGGGATGAATGTTCTATGGTCTCTTACTCTCTTCATAATGTCTGGCTGTGGGTTTCTGTATTTGTTCCCATCTCCTGCAGGAGGAAACTTCTTTGAATATGACTGAGCAAGGCACAGATCTATGAATACAGCAGGATATCATTAGGAGTCATTTAATTGCTCTATTCTTTTCCTTCCTTCCTTCCTTCCTTCCTTCCTTCCTTCCTTCCTTCCTTCCTTCCTTCCTTCCTTCCTTCCTTCCTTCCTTCCTCCCTCCTTTCCTTCCTTCTTTCCTTTCTTCCTTCTTTCCTTCCTTCCTTCCTTCTTTCCTTTCTCTCTCTCTCTCTCTCTCTCTCTCTCTCTCTCTCTCTCTCTCTCTTTCTTTTAGAACAGTAGTATTTGGTTTTATTCTAGGTCCCTGGGCTATCTAGTCTCAGATTCTTGCTTCCCCCAAGCAGTGTCAGGTATGGGTTTTATCTCATGGAGTGAGCCTTCAGTAAAATCAGATATTAGTTGGCTACTCTCACAATCTTTGTGCCACAACTGAAGTAGTACATCATGTAGGCTGGACATCACTGTAGATCAAAGGGTTTATAGCTGGGTTACTGTTGACATTTCTCCTTTGGTAATATGCAGAGTATCGTCCTGTACCAAAGAGCTAGCATGTAGGTGTGAAGGCTCTAGGTAGGAACCAGCTTGATTTTTCCACATTCACTGAGTTGTATAAGTGTTGTCTTCAGCAATAGGGCCTTGACTTCAGTTTACGGGGAACAACATACAGTCACGGCAACAACCTAAGTTGTTTGGGAGTTTAATATCAACATATAAGTAAATACATACCATATTTGTCTTTCTGGGTCTGGGTTACCTCTTTCAGGATAATTATTTTCTATCCCCCCATTTACCTGTGAATTCCACAATTTTATTCTCTTCAATGGCTGAGTACTATTTTGTTGTATAAACGTATCATGTTTTCTTTATTTCTTATCTGTTGATGGACATTGAAGCTGTTTCCATGTTTTGTCTGTTATGAATAAAGCAGCAGTGAACATGGTTTAACAAGTGTCTCTGTTGTAGGACATAGAGTCCTTTGGGTATACACCTGAGTGGTATAGAGATCTCAAGACCCATTGGTTCCCATCTTCCTGAGGAACTGCCACACTGATTTCCATAGTGGCTGTACAAATTTACACCCCCACCAGCAATGGATGAGTGTTCTTTTGTCTACAGTTCCTTGTCAGCATGAGCTGTTGCTTGTTCTATTGATCTTAGCCATCTGACAGTTGTAAGATGAGCAATTGTGGCATTTCTCTCTTCTCTCCCCTCCACACAGTCTGATGCTTCCCAACTACTCCTTTTCATATCCATGGCCTATTCTTTAATTTTTATTAACATTTATACAATGTATGTTGATCATATTATTTTCCCTTCTCAAGTCCTCTAGTTCCTTCTCACCTCCTTACTCACATAAATTTCATGTTATTTCTCACCATCTCTCTCTCTCTCTCTCTCTCTCTCTCTCTCTCTCTCTCTCTCTCTCTCTCTCACACACACACACACACACACACACACACATAAAACAAAGAAACAGAAAACACAATATAAATAAAAGTCAAAACAGACAATTGAGGAAAAAAGAAAAAGAAAGAAAACCAATAAGACAAAAAATTTACCAAAACAAAAAGCTCATATACAAATAAAAAAAATTTGGATTTTTTTTTTGTGTTGGCCAATTACTTCTGGAAATGGGATCCTTACTGGAGGGGGTTTGATATATACAGTGACAGTTGATTGGAGAAAACTGATTTTCCCTTCCTTAGTAAGTATCCATTGCAAACATCTTGGTTAGGTATGGGACTCTGTGTCCACTTTCTGTCCTCAGTGCTGGGATTTTGTCTGGTTGAATTTGTGCATGTTGTCATAGTTTCTGTGAGTCTGTATGTGTGTCTATCCTGTTGTATCTGGAAGACACATTTTTTCTTGGAGTCATCCACCACCTCTGGCTTTTATAATCTTTTGCCTCCTCATCTATACAGATTCCTGAGCCTTCGGAGATGGGAGGTTGATTGTTTGGTTTGAATTGGTAAAGATCTTGACACCCTGTCATAGTCTCTGTGAGTTCATGTGTGCATGCATTCTGTTGAATCTGGAAGACACTGTTTCCTTGGAGTCATCCACCACTTCTGGCTCTTAGAATCTTTTTGCTTGCTCTTCCACATAGATCCTTGAGCCCCAAGGGGAAGGGGTTAATTAAGTTGTCCCATTTTATGCTGAGCACTCCAAAGTTTCTCACTCTCTTCACACTGTCCAATTGTGGATCTTTGTGTTAATTCCCATATACTGCAAGTAAAAGGTTCTCTGATGAGGGTTGCCTGATCTATGGATATAGCAATATGTTAATAGGGGTCACTGCAGTTCTATGTTCCTTTCGTAAAATAATAGTAGTTTTTCTTCCAGTCCTATGACATATACAGTATCAAGTTCTTGACAAATAGAGCACTATTGTCTGGCTTTCATTTCATTGAGTGGGATTTAAATTAAGTAAAAAAAAGTGGTTGGTTACATGCAAATAATTACTCCAATGAACAACAGCTTCATGTCTCTGTGTTTAATGATGTAAGTGGTATCATCAACAACAGGCTCCTAACTACCTTCAGGTTGTGGAAGGTAACCAATAGCCTTGTCAGTAGCCTGTGATGTTTCAGGATGGGTGTCTATGGGATACATTTGTGAAACAACTCAACAAGATGTAACCCATTCTTAGCACTGAAAGTTTTACTGGGTCACAAAAGATTTCCAGCTGGACATTGTTCCCCCTCTTATATGGTGACTCCATTTAGGTTCCTTTCATATATTCATATATTTAGAAAGTGTCTACAGTAGTAGGTTGTGGTGCTTTGAATAAGAATGTCCCCAGTAGGCTCTTATGCTTGAATACTTAGTCTCCAGCTGGTAAACTGTTTGGGAAGGATTAGGAGTAGGTATGGCCTTATTGGAAGAGGTGTGCCACTAGGAGTAGTCTTTGGTTTCAAAAGCTTTTGCCAGGCCCGATCTCTCTCTCTCTCTCTCTCTCTCTCTCTCTCTCTCTCTCTCTCTCTCTCTCTCTCTCTCTCCCTCTCTCTCTCTCTCTCTCCCTTTCTCTCCCTCTCTCTGTCTCTCTCTGTCTCTGTCTCTCTCTCTCTCTCTCTCTCTCTCTCTCTCTCTCTCTCCCTTTCTCTCCCTCTCCCTCTCTCTGTCTCTCTCTGTCTCTCTGTCTCTCTCTCTCTCTCTCTCTCTCTCTCTCTCTCTCTCTCTCTCTCCCTAAGGTCTGTGGATCAGGATGTAGCTCTCCAGCATCATGCTTGCCTGTCTGCTACCACATTCCCTGTCATCATGATGATGATGGATTAATCCTCTGAAGCCCTGATGGAAAGATTTCTTTTATAAGAGTTGTCTTGGTTATGGTGTCTTCACAGAACAGTAACTAAAACAGAAGTTGGTACCAGGGACTGCGATCTTACTGTAACAGGCTTGGCAATGCTATTGTTTGGAGGAATATGGAAGAATTTGGGACTTTGGACTAGAAAAGTGGTTGAAGGCTTTAAATGTGGCTTAATTAGCCCCATAATAGTTCCTACTATCCTAGTAGGAACATGGAAGAGAGCAGTACTGAGGGTGATGTGGACTATGCAGGCTTGGCTCAAGAGGTTTCAGAGGAGAAGATGTTAGCAAGTGGCCTAGAGACAATTCTTGTGAAATTTTGGCAAAGAATGTGGTTGCTTTTTGCCCTTGTCCTAAAAATCTGTCAGGGACTAAATTGAAGAGATTTGGATTAATATCATTAGCAGAGGAGATTTTTAAGACAGCCTAGTGTTGACAATGTCACATGGTTACTAGTGATCACTCTTATGCAGATATGCAATGAAAAGGAGTAAGTCAATAGGCAACACTCCTCCATGGCTTCTGCATCAGCTCCTGCATCCAGGTTTTTGTCCTGTTTGAGTTCTTGTCCTGACTTCTTTCAGTGATGAACAGTGATATGGATGCATAAGCCAAATCAACCCTTTCTTCTCAAGTTTCTTTGGTCATTTGTTCCATCATAACAGTAATAACTCTAACTAGGACATAGGTTTCCATATGGCTTTTCAAAAGGCCTTTAGTGTTAGCTGTTCCTCTTCACATTTTCTCCTTTACACTACCCTGTATACCACATCCCATTTAATCCTCCTGTTCTAGTTTCTACTTTGCCTCTTTAAAGACTATATTCTATTTATCCTTCCTTAGATGATCCCTTCCTCCCTGCTGGTCCTTTACTAGCTACCTATCTTCATTGTTATTTGATTTGAATCATAGGTATCTAAAGCTTAATAGCTAAAATCCACATAGAAGAGAAAATACAAAATGTTTCTTTTCTTGGATCTCTATTGCCTCACTCAAGGTGATTGTTTGGCTCCACCAATTTACCACAAAATTTCAGTTTTGTTATTAGATAAATAATATTTTATTGTGTAAATGTATCCCATTTTAATTATCCATTCATTAGTTGATGAACATCTAGCTGTTTTCAATTTTAGGCTATTATGAGTAGAGCAGCAACGAACATGGATGAGCAAGTGCCTCTGTAATTAGATATAGAATCCTTTGGATATATTATCAAGAGTGGTATAGCTGGATCCCATGGCAGATGGACTACAACCTTTTGAGAAGATTCCACATTGATTTCCATATTGGCTTACTAATTTGCACTTCGACCATTAATGAATAAGTGCACACTTCCCTGCATCATCTCCAGCATATGCTGTCATTGTTTTATTGATCTTGGCCATTCTGACTGGTATAAAATGAAATATCAAAGTAGTTTTAATTTGCATTTCACTGATGTCTAAGAAGGTTGAAAATGAAAAAAAAAACTTTTTAGCCATTTATGTTTCATCTTTGGTACTTCTCTCTTTAATTCAATACTCCGTTTTTAATTGGGCTGTTTTCTTGATGTTCAGTTTTTCTTTTTTTAGTTCTTTATATACTCTAGGTACTAATAACCCTCTATCATGTGTACAATTATTAAAGATATGTGTACAGATACAGATATTCCCATTCTGTAGGTTGCTGCTTTGGTCAACTAATAGTGTCCTTTGCTGTAAAGAAGCTTTTTAGTTTCATAAGGTCCCATTTATTAATTGTTGGTCTTAGTTTCTGTGTGATCATTGTCTTGTTCAGGAAGTTCTTTCCTATGCCAATGAGTTCAAACCTATTCCCTTTCTCTTCCATCTAATTCAGGGTATTGGGTCTTATGCTAAGGTTTTTGATACATTATTAGTTGAATTTTGTTCAGGGTTATAGATACAGATCTATTTTCATTCAGCTATCCAATTTGACCAGCACAAATTGTTGAAAAAACTGTCTTTTTTTCCCATGTGTATTTTTGGCTTCTTTGTCAAAAGTCAGGCATTCATTGATGTGAGAAATTATGTTTGGGTCATCATTTCTATGCCATTGATGTGTGTGTTTTTATGCCAATACCATGCTGTTTTTATTACTGTAGTTTTATAATGCAACTTGAAATACAACTTCAAAAATGATATTTTCAGTAGTTCCTTTATTTTTTAGGATTGTTTTGGCTATCCTGTTTTTTTTTTCATATGAAATTGAAGTTTTTTTGTTTTTTTTTCAGTTTTTGTGCAAAAACCTGTTGGAGTTTTGATGGGGATTGTGTTGAATCTGTAGATTGCTTATAGTGGGGTGACCATTTTCACAATATTGATCCTACTAATCCACAATCATGAGAGCTCTTTCTGGTATCTTCTTCAATATCTTTTCTCAAAGTCTTAAAGGTTTTTATTATATAAGTGCTTTACTTGATTAGTTAACATTATCCAAGATATATGGATGTATATTTGTAGCTACTATAAAAGTTACATGTTTTCCCTATTTCTTTCCCAGTCTTTAATTTGTACATAGAAAGGCTACTGATCTTTGTGTATTAATTTTGTATCCTGCTACTTTGCTGAAAGTGTTTATCAGCTATAGAAGATTTTAAGGTGGAGACTTTAGGGTCTTTTCTGTATAAAATCATATTACCTGCAAATAAAGATACCTTGACCTTTTCCTTTCCCATATATACTTGATCTGCTTTAGTTGTCTTATTGCCCTAGCTAAGACCTCAAATACTGTATTTGAATAGGTACAGCAAGAGAGGATAGCCTTTTCTTGTTCTTGTTTTTATTAGAAATGCCTTGAATTTCTCTTCATTTGAAATTATTTTGGCTAGGGCTTGCTGTAAACTGCCTTTATTATATTGAAGTATGTGGTGATATTGTGTTCCCCAAAATATTGTACACCCTAATAAACTTATCTGGGGTCAGAGAACAGAACGGCCACTAGATATAGAGGCCGGAAAATGGTGGAACACATGCCTTTAATCCTAGCATTCCAGAGGCAGAGATCCATCTGGATCTCTGTGAGTTCAAGGCCATGCTGGAAACAGTCAGGCATGGTAACAAGAGCCTTTAATCACAGGAAGTGAGTCTTTAATCCCAGGAAGTTATGGCAGAAAGCTGAAAGGTATATAAGGCATGAGGACCAGGAACTAGACTTGTAGCTGGAGAGTTTTCTCTCCTGGTCCTGCCAAGCCCTGGCAGTCCAACAGCCCACTTATAAAATAAACACACAGACACATATTATTTAAACTGCTTGGCCATTAGCTCAGGCCTATCATTATCTAGTTCTTACTCTTATATTCAGCCCATTTCTATTAATCTATACTTTGCCATGTGGCTTGTGGCTTACTGGTACCTTACATCTTCCTTGTCCTGGCGGCGGCTGTAGTCTCCCCCTCTGTCTTCCTGTTCAAGACAGGGTTGTCGGACTGCCAGTGCTTGGCGGGACCAGGAGAGAAAACTCTCCAGCTACAAATGGTGCCCAACGTGGGGCACAAACCCACAATCCTGAGATTAAGAGTCTCATGTTCTAGCGACTGAGCTAGGCAGGCTGTGCTATGTCTTCCCCAGACCCTGCAACCTACCTATCCCTTCATTTGTAAGTTATGCCACTAAATAAACCTCCTTTTTAACTACATGGAGTAGCCTTAATAATTTCACCAATATAGACTAGTTAATCTTTTAGGCTTTTGAGCAGCAGTTCAGCTGAGATTCATTTGGATGAGGACTCAGAAGCTTCCAGTCTGAGGAAAGAGGATCAGCTGAGGAATTGGCAAGGTGAGGTGGCTGTGGCTTGTTCTACTTCTCTGATCTTCTAGCATTCACCCCAATACCTGGCTTCAGGTTTGTTTTTGTTAATAAGACCCTTTAGAGATTCGTGTTACATTGAAGTATGCCTCTGGTATTTCTAATTTCTCCAGAACTTTTATCATGTGAAAATATTAGATTTTTTTCCAAGACCTTTTCTGCATCTAGTTATACAATTATGTATTTCCTGTCTTTCAGTCTACTTATGTGGTTGATAAAATTTATTGATTTATGTGTTTTGAACTATGTATCTCTGGGATGATGCAAACTTGATCATAGTGGGTAGTCTTTTTGATATGTTCTTGGATTTTGCTTTGTAAGTATTACATTGAGAACTTTTGCATCTATATCCATAAGAAGTCAGTTGTTGGGTATTTGTATAGTTTTGGTATTAGAGTAATAGTAACTTTGAAGAAAGAGTTAGTAAATGTTCATTCAGTTACTACTCAGTAGAAGAATTTGAGGAGTATTGGTATTAATTCTTCTTTAAATATCTGGTAGAATTATTTGCTACATACATATGGCCCTGAGGTTTGTTTTGGTTAGGAGACTTTAAATTATTGCTTCTTTTTCATGAGGGCTTATGGTCTGCTTAAATTGTTTATTTGATCTTGCTTTAACTTTAGTATAAGACATTCATCATAAAAACAGACATGTTGATAAATGGAATAAAATTGAAGTCCTGAGCATAATTGCACACATCTCTGAATGCCTGACTTTTGATAAAGAAGCCAAAAATACACACTGGGTAAAAGGCAGCATCTTCAATAAAAGGTGCTGCTCAAACTGGATGGCTGTATGTAGAAGGTTGAAAATTGACATTTATAACTCAACTCCAAATGGATCAAGGTCTTCAACATAAGACCAGATTCACTGTATTGGATAGAAGAGTGTGGGAGAGTAGGCTCCAACTCATTGACACAGGAAAGGACTTTCAGAACAGGATACTGATAACACAGACACTAAAACCAACAATTAATAAACAGGACATCATGAAGCTAAAAAGCTTTTGTACAGCAAAGAACACTATGAATTGACCAAAGCAGCAGCCTACAGAATAGGAAAAGATCTTTACTAATTATACATATGACAGAGGGTTAGTAGCTAGAATAAATAAAGAGCTAATAAAAGAACCCAGAACATCAAGGAAACAAATAATGCAATTAAAACAATGGAGTATTCAAACAAAGAAGTCTCAAAAGATAAAATACAAATGGCCAAGAAACACTTTTAAAAATGTTTAATGTCCTTAGTCATCAGGGAAATGCAAATTAAAAGTGCTTTGAAATTTCATCTGAAACCAGGCAGAATGGCCAAAATCAATAAAATCAATGACAATACACGCTGGCATGGATGCAGGAAAGGAGGTATATATATTCTTTGCTGGTAGGGTTAAAAACTGATATAGGCAGTGTCGAAACAAGTGTGAAGGTTCCCCACCAAGCTGGGAATTGATCAGCCTTAAGATCCAGCTGTACCACTCTTGGGTACATACCCAGAGGACTTTACATCCTACTACTTGCTCATTCATATTCATTGCTGTTTTAGTCATAATAGCCAGAATGTTCATCAGGTAATGAATAGATAATGAAAATGTAGTGTATTTATTCAACAGAGTATTATTCAGCTGGTAAGACAAAACAAAAATTTGAAATTCTCAGATAAATGGATTGAGGCAGAAAAAAATCATCCTGAGGTAAGCCCAACCTCAAAAGACAAATATTGTATGTATTCTCTTAAATGTGGATGTTAGATTTTAAGCTTTCAAAATATGTATTATACTCCAAATAACCACATAGGTTAGGTACCTGATAAGGGACTTAAGGGAAAAACAAAGTCTCTCAAGGAAGGGGAAATAGAATATAGTGTTATGGAGGCACAAAGGGTAAACTAGCAGGATTAAGCAGGAGGTGGGTGGGAGAAAAGGATAAAGGAGATGATAATGTTAAGGACAACTAACACTAAAACCCATTTAGAAAACTATATGGAATGCTACTACTGTAGAAGCTTCCTAAAACTTATGCACATGTAAAAGAAATGTAAATGGAGTCATCAAACAGTAGGAGAGACAGTGTCCCCACTAGACGTCTTATGTCACCAATCCCTAGTGCCATGAATTCATTACATCTTGTTCAGTTGTTGGCAAAATGGGTCCCATGGACCAGCTTCCTAAAATATCATGGACTGTTTCCAAGGCTACTGGTTACTCTCCATATCTGGATGGTACAGCCCTATTGCTGAAGACACATCTTACGTATAACCTCCAACATGGAGAAATTGAGCTGGTGCTCAACTAGAATCTTTACCCCTACTGACCAACATTCATGGTGCCAGTAGGCACTTTTAATGCTTCCAGTGGCTAAAAGCAATCATCTATTTCACCCAGCTATAACCTCTATGATCTATAAGAGTGACTTGGTTGCAAGATATACTGGTGCAATGTTGGCAGAAGTTTTATGGGAGTAATTAACCACTTTTTAATTGGATTCAAGACCAACTCCATGATATAGGAGCCGTATCTGATACTGCTAAAGTGGCTAAGAACCTGAGACTAGATTGGCCATGGGCCTAGGGCAAAAGCAAATACTATTATTCTGTTATAGGAACATAACAGTAGAATGACTCCTCATGACATACTGCTATACCTATAGGTCAGTGCTTCATTCAACCCACTTGAGAGAAGCTTCTTCTTCCATAGACAGGAATTAATGCAAAGACCCACAACCTGACAATGTGCAGGGGGTGAGAGGCTTTGGAGAACTCAGGACTAAAGGAGATGTCTTCATCATACTCTTCTCCTCAGGGCTCAAGGATCTATGTGGGAAAGGAGGTGGAAATATTTTAAGAGCCAGAAGTGATAGATGACTCCAAGGAAACAGTATTTTCCCAACACAATAGGATTGATGCATATATGAACTTATAGAGATGATGGCTCTATGAAGATTCAAGGCTCAGTGCAGTCAGAGTTCCAGCACTTAGAGGATGAAGGGAAAACATGATCAAAATACACTGTGTAAGATTATTTCTTAGTAAAAAACAAAAATATATCTCTTAATGTATATAACTTTAATTCTCCAATTAAAATCCATACATTAGCTGAGTGTACTGGTACACGTAATACCAGAACTTGGAAGGTAGAGGAAACAGAATCAAGGATTAAAGGCTACAAGATGAAAGACTAAAAGTAAGATGGTGGTCAACCTAGGCTAAAGGAAACACTGTTTCAAACGCACGCACGCACGCACGCACGCACGCACGCACGCACGCACACACACACACGCACACACACACGCACACACACACACACACACAATGGTTGAATGAATTTAAGAAATAACAATGTGTTGCCTACAGGAAACTAACTTTGGCAGTAAAGACACATATCTCTGAAAGTGAAAGTATAGAAAACTATTACATGTAAGAAGAATTCTAAAGTGAGTAGAAATAGCTATACTTAGGTCTGACAAAAACAGTAAGAAGAAACAAAGAAGGTCTGTGTATAATGATCAAGGGAATAATTCATTAAGAAGAATAATATTGAATATGTCTATATATACCCCAAATGCAACACTCAATTCCATGAAATTTGTTATACCTACATGCTAAGATTGGCTCCAATATGGTAAAATGGGAGATGCCAGTGTTCTATTCTCCTCACAGACTGATCATCCAAAGATGTCAACAAGAAGTATTAGTTAAATTATGCCATAGATCAGTCAAACTTAACAGGCATTTACAGAACATTCTGACAATGCACATTCTTTTCATTAATATAAAATTTTCTCTAGAGTACAACATATAGTTGGCTACAAAATAAATATTAACATGTTTAAAACATTGCAGCTATAACTTGTTTCTTTTTCTGATCACTACAGAATGAAAAGAATAATAGCAAGAGAAACTATAGAACTCACCGAAATAGACCCTTTGCAGCACACCTTTAAACATTGGATCATTTAGGCTATCAGAAGAGAGGAGTAAAAGTTCATAGATATCAGAGAGAATTGAAATTTAGTAAATCAAAACCTGTGGGATGCTGGAACTATGACAATGAGTAAGAACATAAAAAATAGAAAACTTAAAATGAACAATTCTATGATGCATCTTAGAAACTGAGAAAAGCAAGAAAAACACTACACCGTATAAAGGTAAAAAGAGGAGAAAATTGGAGTACAGATAAATAAATGAGTATTAAAGAATAATATAAAAGACTAATGAGAAATCAGTGTCTAAGGTAAAGAACCTTAGCACATGTTTATCTAGAACAGTGGAAGGGGAAGACAGAAAACCAAAATAAATGAAATCAGGATTGAAAATGGATTGTTACAGCAGATGTCCCTGAAACTCACAGGAACACCACTAAGATTTTATTGAAGAATCATATTTTAGCAGCTTGGAATATCTACAAGAAATGGAAAAATTTATGAACACAAATGGCCTACAAAAATTGATCCTAGAGGTTGTGCATTTCTGAGTAGATTGGTAATAATTAACAGGAAATCAATGTTCTAGGAAGAGAAGCTCAGGGCTGCCTCCCTTTGCTGCTGGATCCCACACATTTAAGAAGGACAAGTGGCAGGTTTTCAAGCTGGCTGTTTGATGTCTCTTAGCACTTCATATTAATTTTGTACACAGTGCTTTTCTTGAATTATTATAGCTTTATAAATGTCTTGTTATCCAGGTGTAAAAGATACTCATATGCCAACAGAAAGAAAGTAGAGAATTATTTAAACTGGCTAGTTTATGTTAAAGCATTCTTTTTTAAAGAGTTGCTGTAAAATCTTTTATTACATTTATTTATTTATTATTTATTCATTTAGTGTGTGTGTGTGTGTGTGTGTGTGTGTGTGTGTGTGTGTGTGTGTGCGCGCGCGCATAGACCTGCATGCCATGGTGTGCATGTAGAGGTCAGAGGAGAGCTCACAACAGTAGATCATCTCCTTCTATCATGTGGGTCCCAGGGATTGAACTCAGGTCATCAGGCTTGGTGGCAAGTGTCTCTACTTGCCAAGGCATCTTGCTGACTCTAAGTGTTTTATTATTTTTGAAAAATAATTTATTGTTACCATAAAAATGATACATGCTTATTAAGATCTAGCAGAGAAGTACAGGGAAGTACAGGGAAGTGTCAATAACGTCAGTGCTGTTCAGGGTCCCTTTATGGTTTGCATTTCTAGTCTTCTCTTTCTTCACATTTCATTTTTATCCATTTTGTATATGTACACAGCCAGCTTTCAAATCTAGACTAACGTGCCATTTGTCAACAGTGTCATTGAATGTTGTGCTAATAGGTGAAGTCATTTGCCATTGTACTAAATACCTCTGAAGCACGACACTTTTATTTATGTAATAATATCACATTCATGCCTGAAGCATGGGCTATAGTTGGCCTATGACATTCCAGTTTTGCTGCTGTACATCTATTTGGAACTTATAATTTTAGCAAGGTTTTTTGAATCTGGTAGAAAGTGAGTGTGCCCCGCGGTTTGCCATTTGTTAGAGGCTAAAATGCGATCTAAACGGAGAACAGAAGCCAGGGGTGTAAGTCACTTACTCAGTCTCTTCAGATTTCATTTCCCCATGAATAATACAGGTTTAAAAACAACAGATCTCACTAATGAAATTCTATGAGTATGAGAAACTTGAGTTAGAGGAACTGACTATTGAACATTTGATGAACTAAAAGTACCATTTCAACTTAAATGTGACTCATTGATTCCCTAACTATTCTGCTAGAATTGTACAGCTTTTCACAAAAAACCCAAACAAGTGAATATTTTGCATTTAGTAGTGACAGAATGGATTCATTTTGAAAAAAAATTGCACAAAACAATGTGTATATGTGTGGTGTGTGTTGAGCAGTATCTGGTATTGGAATTAACTGGCACAAAACAGAACTGTTTTCTGAATGACTGTTTTCCAGTGTTTTAAAAGACATTTTCCCCACTGGGATTTAATATATCATTTAAAACATATCCTTTCACCCCCATTAGTGAGCAAGCACATCCTTCAGTGATGAGAGAGCATTCATTATGCAGCTGGAAAGGTCTTCTGTATAGCAACATTCCTCACAGCCCTTAATCTTCTCTTTCCTGTCCAGCTTTCCTGAGCTGTCTCTTTAGTTGCTCAGAGAAAGTGTCCCACTCCACCTTCCCTTGAGACAAATCAAAATAGTCCTCCTTTTGGAGCCATCGGGAGAGGCGGTGATAGCTATGGAGCTTCTGCCTATCCAGGGGCTCCAGAAACAGCAGCAGGAGGCGAGCTGTCCCTGGCCTGGCCACCAAGTGGTAAGTGGCCAATCTTAACTCTAGATTGCACCAGGGACTTGCTAAGGCCTGCCTTGTGAGCACACAGAGGGTGGATCTGCTTTTGCTCATGCTGGCAATCATGGATTCCATCCTGTCATTTCCAATCCCAAAGTCCCTGGTGGGCAGGCACAACCTCAAACCCTCACCTTCAGGAGGGGGTTTCTCCAAAGCAGGAACCAGTTCTTCCAGCACCCAGGCTTGGTCCTTCTCACAATAGGATATAAAGACATCATAGTTGAATTGGCGTCTGCGTCTATGTCCACCCAATTTCCACCAACAAGCATGAAGCAGTGTCTGCAGGTAATGAAGCCAGGACCATTTATGACAACTAATCAGAGGAAGGTTGATCAGCAGAAGCACCAGGGTGAAACTGATGATAAAGCCCCCAAACTCAGTGTCATGTGGGCAATGAGTACCAAGGAAGGAGAACAGTAGAGTGTTGGAGTAGTCAGAAGCATTGGCCATGCAGATGGATTTCTCCAGTCCATAAATGAAAGTGTTTGGGGCCCGTGTAGCCCAAGACTCCACCCAGGAAGTTTCACACTGGCAGGTGAAGGTGACATCTGAGAAATAAACATATGGAGGCATCTGAGGAATCAACTCTTGGAGGTGGCTGTCCATCTCCAGGGCCAACTCGGAGTGAAGCAGCAGCAGTTTGAGGTGGTGCAGGCCTTCAAAGATGGTCACAGAGAAGTCTCTGAGATTCAGGTGGCTCAATGCCAGTACCTGTAACTGAGGCACTTCCTTCAGCAGCATCTCTAGCTTCGCAGTACTCGACTCATAGAAAAAATTAAGGTACCCTAGCTCTAGCACACGCAGCCTGGGCATCCCAAATAGATGGAGGTCTACTGCATTGTCATTTTCACACCAGATAGAGAAATGCTCCAGGAGCGGAAGCTGTTGTGGGAAGAATCTCTGAAGTTGACTGGTTGAGAGCAGGAGGCTGTAGCCACGCAAGGTGAGGTGACGCAAGGAGGGAAAATGGATTGTGGTTGTATCTGGTTGCCGCAACACATTGGAAGTCTGTAAAGTAAGATTCTCCAAGAATAAGAATGGCTCTCCATTGAGAGCCATAAACTGAACATATGCTTCTGCTTGTATTTCTAAGCTGAGCAGCATTGGAAACCAGGGAGGATAGATGTCCAGTGTTGTAACAGATCCCAGCTTTAGATGTCTCAGCATCTGGGGACCCTGAAGTTGTATGCCTGAGATATGCTCTAAGTAGGTACCCAGGATGTTCAAGGTGGTCAGAGCAGGAAGATGAGAGAGCCAGCCTGGTTTGAGTACTTTAATTTGGTTCCAACTCAAGTCCAGAGTCCTCAGCCACCTCAGTCCTTGTAGGCTCTCATTGGATAAACTAGAGATGTTATTTCCACTCAGCCAGAGCTCCTGGAGTTGTGGAAGAAAGGCCCCATGGGGTACATCACATAGCTGATTGTGGGACAGATCTAGTACTCTTAAATTTGCACTAAACACTCCTTCTGGAAGCTCCAAGGTTGGGCCAAGCTTATTCATAGACAGGTTGAGCCTTTGAAGTTGAGGTAGAGTACGTAGGAACCTGATGGGAAGTGACTGAAGATAGTTATCGTGAAGGTTAAGGAATTCCAGAGCTTTATAACTTGGGATATCTCCATTCTCCAAGATGTTTTGTATTTGGTTCTTCCCAAGGTCAAGTGCGCGAAGCTCAGAGTAGCCTGTGACACTCCCAGGCAATTTTTCTATACCTGTACCCACGAGGGAGAGGAAGTCCAAGTGGAGCAGTCCCAAGCCTGTGAGGTCAAATGTTCTTAGTGTGGTACCATCCAATATTAGGGAATGGAGTTTGAGGCCATACAAGGCTCTGACACCTGCCTGCTTCAACTGAAGGTTGTAAGATAAATCCAGCACTTCTAGGAAGGGCGCCCCGAGTTTGGTACTGGGTGTAGGAGAGGAACCAAGCAAAAGACTCGGGAAGAGCCTTTGCAGTTCCTTCAACTTTGTCAGACAACTGTTCCTTAGAGTTAGATGCCTAAGACTAGTTGGCAAGGAGATGCTCTGGCTATAATTCAGGCAGTAGCCTTGAAAGGAAAGACTACTCAGGGATCTGAGAGTCTCTAAACAATTTGCAGGGAGGAACAGACTCAGGCAACAGGGAGCATGATGCTCAAAATAAAGGTACTGTAGCTGGTCCAGTCCTTGGAAAGTTCTAGAAGTAATATTGACTGTACCCAACTGCAGCCTCAGAAGCTGTAGGGAGTGGAAGCGATCAAAGGCATCTGCTGGCAGAGTAGAAACCATGCCCTGGAGGCAAAGCACCTCTGTATCTCTGGGCACTCTTTCCAGTGTCTGAGCCAGGTCTTTAACATTCGAGCAAGATGCCAAAAGGTGCAGCCCTGGGGCCAATGTACAGAATTGGATATAGTAGGAAAGGTTAGGAAATAGCAAGCTGTCTGCTATGATGCAATCAGGGGCAGTCCATGCCCTGCTGGTCAAGTCGAAGCTCACCAAAGCCAATAGTATCAGAATGAGGAAAACAGAGCAGAACTGAGGTCTTTCCATCATTGGCATTGATTCTAGGAAAAGAGAGGGAAAGAATGGGTACCAATCCTTAAAGTGATGAGCAATCCCATCCCGGGGCTTCTAATACACATTATATCCTTTGGATTTAAGGAAATATTGGGAACACCCCTATAATCAACACATTTGCCGAGTCAGAGACTCAAGTTGTGCCCACTAATGTGTAACTGCAAGCAGGTAGGAAACCAGAGGAGACCAAATTACAGGGCAGCAGGAGGGTCAGAGAAGCCTATGATGGTCTGATCTCCCTGCTGGGGATAACTGGCCCAGACTGCTAAAGTTATTGGAGGAAGCCACCATCCAAAACAAGGCAGGAAACTGATTTGTTCAGTAGAGAGTACACTGAAAGAGGGACCAGTACTACTGACACCTTTCTATCTGAACAAAACTCTTAGCCATGTGACATAGGTGGACTGTTGTTCTTTGTTCTTGAGGCCATGATGCTAAATTATTTGCCTTAGTTAAAGAAGTAGAAAGTGCCAGATTTGAGTTTTGTATTTTTCCTACCAGGGTTAATAGTCTGCTATAAAGGTCCTCAGCCAGAACTAAGGAAACATTTCAAGAGGATTCTAGGGTTGCATTTAAGAAGAAAGTATTCACAACAGTTCAGGGAAACACTTAAGGAAATAAATAAGTAGGCTAATGAAATTAAACAAAAAGAAATAATTAATGTCTTGATACTTTTGAGCTTAGAGTCCAGTACTGGGGATGCAGGATGGTGGTGATGGCGAGCTGACTGCTTTCTCATCATCTATAGCTCTTCTTTCATGAGAAGGCTTTGGAGTGACCATTGTGAAATGAATGGTCATGAAAGTTTCCGAAAGATCTGAGAGATAGGAGAGTAGCCTGTCACTCTGGGGATGATAGACACCAGTTAGTCACGTGGGAAAGGCACTGTCCTACTCAGTAACTCATGCCCTTGGGCAGAGGATTTGGCACTAAATGCCACAGATGTCTCTGCTTTCCCCTGGCTACTATTTCTCCTGTGTGGTAACACACTGCCTCTGGAGGCACCGAGGCATCTTTTTTCTATCGCCCTCTCTCCCTCAAGCTACTGGGTCTCAGATTTCAGTGAAGTTCAGAGGAGGCCAGCGCAGAAGAGGCTGGGACTTCATCATCTAAATGGCATGACCTCATTGTAGATGCACTTGGGTTTAGCTGATCTCCATCTTTCTACCCTATGGCTTGTCTTATCACCTTTTAAAAGTTCTTTTTTTTAAAATTTCTCTTTCTTTCTCTCTCTTTCTTTCTTTCTTTCTTTCTTTCTTTCTTTCTTTCTTTCTTTCTTTCTTTCTTTCTTTCTCTCTCTCTCTCTCTCTCTCTCTCTCTCTCTCTCTCTCTCTCTCTCTCTTTCTTTCTTTCTTTCCTTCTCTCTCTCTCTTTATTCATCTATCTATCTATCTGTCTGTCTGTCTGTCTGTCTGTCTGTCTGTCTGTCTATCTGTCTATCTATCTTAGCCCTGAAGTTTCAAATAGTGTACCCTACTGATTCAGGTTTCCTTCTCATTTTAGTTTATTTCAGATTAGGTCAGGGGACTGGAATAGATCTCAGATCAAGGAGACACAGTGGCCTTGGTACTGAGACCCTGGCACTGTAGAAGTCTGGGATAGATAGTAACTTCTGTCTCAAGACATCAGATTTGATACTATAATCCTGAGAAACATAAAAGATTGTCCAGGAACTACTATGTCTCAGCTGGTCACTTAAACTGTGGCTAACCTTAGCCTTGCTGTCCTCAGGCTCGACCTGGTCGCCTCTGGTCCCCAACCTTTGGCTCTCTGAAGAGGCAGATGTTTTGTAGTTTCTTTCTCCCCTGCCAATGTCATTAACCGCTCATCTGCCTTGTCCAGAAAATTCTCTGGTGTTAGGACAGCGCTCCTTACCTTTGAGAAAGGAAACAGAGGGAGACAGCATCAAGTTTTCAGGAAGAGTTATTTTTCATCTCCTGTAGCCAAAGAAGAAAGCCTTTCTTTTGGGAGTCTTCCCTCCACAGTGGCTCCTGTTCTGCGGCATGGAAGTGTGGTTCTTCTGTTATTAGTGATATGTGGGGAGTTCTAGGGAAGAGGGAGAGTGCTTAGCTAATTTTAGGAAAGCTGGAGTGTAACTTCTCCCTAGACGATCTCCCTTTCTTTCACAGTTTCACGACTTCCTCTTTTCTAGTCTACTCTAGGGGTTTCAGTTCTCATGTACTTTGTATCATATCCTGCTGACATCTGAAAAAGCAGTCTTTATTTTTTTTGGAACCACCTCTCTCTTAAGGTAAGAGAGGCTCATGTTTTCTGCCATTTCTTTTTTTTTTTTTATTAATTTTTAAATTTATTTTACATATCAACCACAATTTCTCCTCCTCCTCTCCTCCTGTTCCCTCCCCACTTCCTTTCTACACACCCTACCATCCACTCCTCAAAGAGGGTAGGGCCTCCAATGAAGTCAACAAAGCATGACATATCAAGTTGAGATAGGACCAAGCTCCACCCCTCTGCATCAAGGCTGAGTGAGGATTCCCACCATAGGGAATACATTCCAAAAGCCAGCTCATGCTCCAGGGATAGATTCTGGTCCCACTGCTAGGAGTCCCACAAACAGACCAAGCTACAGAACTGTCACCCATGCGCAGAGGGCCTAGGGTGGTCCTATGCAGCCTTCCAAGCTGTTGGTCAAGAGTCTGTGAGCTCCCATGAGCTCAGGAAAGCTGACTCTGTGGGTTTCCCCATCATGATCTTGATCCCCTGTCTTGCTTATATAATCCCTCCTCCCTCTCTTCTGCTGGACTCCCAGAGCTCTGCCCAGTGCCTAGCTGTGGATCTCTGTACCTGTTTCCATCAGTTACTGAATGAAGGTTCTATGATGTCGATTAGGGTAGCCACCAATCTGATTACAGGTGAAGGTTAGTTCAGGCACCCTATCCACTATTGCTAGGAGTCTTAGCTGGGGTCATCCCTGTGGATTGCTGGGAGTCTCCCTGGCACCAGGTTTCTCCCTAACCCCACAATGGCCCCCTCTATCTGATATCTCTTTTGTTGCTCTCCCTCTCTCCCTCCCCCAACTCCGGCCATCCTAATCCCTCATGTTCCCATGCCTCATCCCCTATGCTCTGCCACCCCTCTCCCCCCAGTTTACCCAGGAGATCTCATTTCCCCTTCCCAGAGTGATCCATGCATCCCTCATAGGGTCCTCCTTGTTACCTAGTTTCTCTAGGGCTATGGATTGTAGCCTGGTTAACCTTTACTTAAAATTTAATATCCACTTATGAGTGAGTACATATCATGTTGGTCTTTCTGGGTCTGGGTTACTTCATTCAGGATGATTTTTTTCTAGTTCCATCCATTTGCCTGCAAATTTCATGTCATTTTTTTTTTTTTTTTTTTTTTTTTTTACTGCTGAGTAATAATCCATTGTGCAAATGTACCACATTTTCTTTATCTATTCTTTGGTTGAGGGGCATCTAGGTTGTTTCCAAGTTCTGGCTATTATGAATAATGCTGCTATGAACATAGTTGAGCAAGTGTCTTTGGGGTATGAGTGAACATCCTTTGGGTATATGTCCAAGGGCAATATCACTGGGTCTTGAGGTAGATTGATTTCCAGTTTCCTGAGAAACCACTATACTGATTTTTAAAGTGTCTGTTCAAGTTTGCACTCCCACCAGCAGTGGAGTAGTGTTCCCTTTACTCCACATCATTTCCAACATAAGCTGTCATTAGTGTTTTTTATCTTAGCCATTGTGACAGGTGTAAGATGGTATCTCAGAGTCATTTTGATTTGCATTTCTCTAATGACTAAGGATATTGAGCAATTTCTTAGATGTCTCTCAGCCATTTGAGATTCTTCTGTTGAGAATTCTCTGTTTAGCACTGTACCCCATTTTTTAATTGGATTATTTGGTATTTTGATGTCTAGTTTCTTGAGTTCTTTATATATTTTGGAGATTAGCCCTCTATCAGATGTGGGGTTGGTGAAGATCTTTTCCCATTCTGTAGGCTGCCGTTTTGCCTTATTTACCATGTCCTTTGCCTTACAGAAGCTTTTCAGTTTCAGGAGGTCCCATTTATTGTTGATCTCAGTGTCTGCTCTACTGGTGTATTATATTTATGAAGTAGTCTCCTGTGCATACCTAAGTGATAGCTCCCAATACCCAGAAATGCATTTTACCTGGAACCTCCAGTGGCCACACCTATCAAGTTCACAGAAAATTTCCTACCAGGAAACACACACAGCAACCATACTGTCCTAAATTCCAGAAAGGAAACAGAAAAGGAGCAAAACACCCTCTCAGCAAAGACAAAGCCAGATATCAACACCTAGAACTTTAATCTCCCCAATGACAGATGCCTAAATTCCCGCATAAAAGCACAATCAGTATCAGCCAGGACAATGTGTCTCCACTAGAGCCCAGCAACCTCACCACAGCAAGCTTGGAATATTTCAACATAGCAGAAGCACAAGAAAAAGACCTTAAAACCAACTTTATGAATATGATAGAAGTTCTTAAAGAGAAAATGAATATATGCCTTAATGAAATCTAGGACAATTCAAAACCACCACCACCACCACCACCACCACCACCACCACCACCACCAATAATAACAAGACAAAAAAAATAAAGAACAAACCAAAACCAAAACAAACAAACAAACAAATAAACAAAAAACAATTGGGAAGAAATGAATAAAACTGTTCAAGACCTGAAAGTGGAAACAGAATCAATAAAGAAAACCCAAACTGAGGGAATTCTGGAAATAAAAGAATAAGGAATTCAAAGAGGAATTACAGAGGCAAGCTTCACCAATAGAATTTAAGAGATGGAAGAAAAAAAATCTCAGGTGTTGAAGAAACTATAGAAGAAATGGATAATCAGTCAAAGAAAATGTTAAATCTAAAATCCTCCTGACACAAAATGTCCAGAAATGTTTCTGGGACACACCCGGCACACCACAAAAAGACCAAATCTAAGAATAATAGGTATAGAGGAAGGAGGAGAAGAAACACAGCTCAAAGGCCCAGAAAATGTCTTAAAAAAATCATAGAAGAATTTTTTCCTAACTTAAAGATGGAGATGGCTATAAAGGTACAAGAAGCATACAGAACACCACAAAGATTGAACCAGAAAAGAAAGTCCACTCGGCATATAATAATCAAAATACTAAACATAAAGAACAAAGAATGTTAAAAGTTGCAGGGTAAAAAGATCAACTAACATATAAAGGAAAACCTATTAGAACTACACCTGACTTTTCAATGGAGACTCTAAAAGCCAGATGGGCCTGGAAAAATGTCCTATAGACTCTTAAGACACCACAGATGTAAGCCCAAACTACTATATCCCTCCAAAGTTTCAATCTTAATGGATGGAGAAAATAAGACATTCCACATTCAAGCAATGATTATTTACAAATTCTGCCCTTCAGAAGGTGCTAGAAGGAAAACTCCAACCTAAGGACATTAATTGCAACTAGAAAAACACAGGGAATGAACAATCTTGATTGGCAAAATTTAAAAAAGGGACACACATACACCACCACCACCACCACCACCACCACCAACACCACCACCACCACCAACAACAACAACAAAACAAAACAATAAGAAAATAATAGGAATTAGCAATCATTTGTCACTGATATCTCTTAATATTAATGGTCTCAATTCCCTAATGAAAAGACTCAGACTAAGAAAATGGATGTGAAAACAGGATCCATCCATCTGTTGCATCCAAGAGACACACTTCAACATCGAGGATAGACTTAGGTTAAAGGGTTGGAAAAAGATATTCCAAGAAAATGGACCTAAGAAGCAAGCTGGTGCATCCATTTAAATATCTGACAGAATAAACTTCAAAGCTAATCAGAAGAGATAGGGAAGGAAAATAAATAATCATCAAAGAAAAAAATCTGCCAAGATGACATTTCATTTATTTCCATCTATGCCACACAAAAGAGGGCACTACTTCAGCTTAAATCACATATTGACCCTAACACAATGATAGTGAGAGACTTCAGTAACCCACTCTCATAGATAGACTGGTCATCCAGACAAAAATTAAACAGAGAAATGCTGGTACTAACTGATCTTACAAACCAAATGGACCTACCAGATATCTACAGAACATTTTACCCAAACACAAAAGAATATGCCTTCTCTGTATCTCATGGAACATTCTCCAAAACTGATCATATATACTCGGACAGGAAGCAAGTCTCAACAGATACAAGAAAATTGACACAATTCACTGCACCCTGTTGGACCACCACAGATTGAAGCTGGATATTAACAACAACAGAAGTAACAGAAAGCTTACAAACCCATGGAATGTGAACAACTCTCTTCTGAATGAAAATGGGTCAAGACAAAAATTAAGAATGATATCATAGGCTTTTCAGAATTAAATGAACATGGATAAACAACATACCCAAACTTATGGGACACAATGAAAGTGTTTCTAAAAATCAAGTTCATAGCACTGAGGGCCTGCATTAAAAAATGAAGAGTTCTTATTTTAGCAACTTAACGTCATACCTGAAATCTCTAGAACAAAAAGAAATAAGTACACCCAAAGGGCTAGACTGAAAGAAATAATCGAACTCAGGGCTGAAATCAATAAAATAGAAACAAAGAGAATAATACTAAAAACAATGAAAGAATCTCTGAGAAAATCAATAAGATTGACACATTCTATACAAATTAACTAAAAGTTGGAGAGAAAGAGTATACAGTTCAACAAAATCAGAAATGAAAAGGGGGTAGCAACATGGAAATTCAAAGAATCATAAGGACATATTTTAAAAACCTATACTCCAACAAATTGGAAAACGTAAAAGAGATGAATTTTTTTTCAAGGACGATGTTTCTCTGTGTAGCTTTGAGCCTTTCCTGGAATTTACTTGGTAGCCCAGGCTGGCCTTGAACTCACAGAGATCCGCCTGGCTCTGCCTCCTGAGTCCTGGGATTAAAGGCGTGTGCCACCACCACCTGGCCAGAAGATTTTAGTACAGAATTCTACCAGGCTTTCAAAGAAGAGTTAATGCCAATACTCAAATTATTCCACAAGATAGAAACAGAATGAACATTGCCCAATTGATTTTATGAGGCCACAGTTACCATGATAAGAAACCACATAAAGCACCCCTAAGAAAGAATTACAAACTAATTTCCCTTATGAACACAGACACAGAAACACTCAACAAAATACTTGCAAATAGAATTCAAGAACACATTAAAAAGAGCACCAACTGTGATCACATGTTTCATCTCAGAGGTGCAGGGATGCTTGGATATATGAAAATAATAAGTGTAATCCATCATACAAACAGACTTAAGGACAAAACCACATGATCTTCTCATTAAATGTAGAAAAGATCTTTGACAAAATCTAACATTTGTTCATGATAAAAGATCTGGAGGCATTAGGGATATAAGGCACGTATCTAAACATAATCAAAATAGTTTACAGCAAGCTCATACCAACATCAACTTAATCTGAGAGAAACACAAAGCAATTCTACCAAAATCAGGAACAAGATAAGATTCTCCACTCTCTTTATACCTATTCAATACAATGCTTGGAGTCTTAGAGTAGTAAGACAACTGAAGGATATCAAAGGAATAAAAGTTAGAAAGGAAGAAGTAAAGCTATATTTGTAGATATGAGGGCATACATTTACAACCCTAAAAATCTCACCAGGGGTCACCTCCTGCTGATAAACACTTTGAGCACAGTAGCTGGATGCAAAATTGACTCACAAAAATCAGTAGCCCTTTCATAGAAATGGAATGTAAAAGAAATCAAGAAGGTAACTTCTTTTATAATAGCTTCAAATAATATAAAATATATTGGGGGTAACTCTAACCAAGAAAGTGAAAGACTTTTATGATAAAAAACTTCAAGCCTTTGAAGAAAGAAATTGAAGAAGATATCAGAAGATGGAAAGATCTCCTGTGATCATGGATCAGTAGGATTAGTAGGGTAAAAATGGCCATCCTACCAAAAGCAATCTATAGATTCAGTGCAATCTCCATAAAAATTCCAATACAATGATTCACAGATATTTAAAGGAAAATTTGCCAGGCGGTGGTGGCACACGCCTTTAATCCCAGCACTCGGGAGGCAGAGCCAGGCCGGATCTCTGTGAGTTTGAGGCCAGCCTGGGCTACAGAGCGAGATCTAGGAAAGGTACAAAGCTACACAGAGAAACCCTGTCTCGAGGAAAAAAAAAAGGAAAATTCTCAGCTTCATGCAGTTAGAGTTTTCCTGGCAGGCTTCTTGCTAACTGTTCTTATAGCTTAAATCAATCCATTTTCAAAAATCTATACCTTGCCACGCGGCTGGTGGCTTACCAGCATCTTTTCATGCTGCTTGTCAGGGTGGTGGCTGGCATTGAGTCCTTTTGCCTTCCTGTTCTTTTATTTCTCTTCTCTGTTAGTCCCGCCTATAGTTCCTGCCTAGCCATGGCCAATCAGGTTTTATTTATTGACCAATCAGAGCAACTTGACAAACAGACCATCCCCCCAGCACAGCCAAGTGTAGATTATCTCAGACACCTGCACTCAGGCCTGTGGTCCTAATCATCCTCTGTACGGACCTGCTGGGTAAAGCCACGAGGAACCCAAGAATGGGCTCCCACAGGACATACAGAACATCCCACAGCAGCTTCATATAGAAAAACAGAAATTCAAAGTATCTAAAACAATCCTGAAGAACAAAAGCATTGCTGGATGTTTCACCATTTCTGATTTCAAGTTATACAACAACACTATAGTAATAGTATAGTAAAAACAGCATAATATTATCATAAAAATAGAACTGATGATTAATGGAATCAAATTGAAGGGCAACACATTAATCCACATCTGATTTTTGATAGAGGCAGAAATACACACTAGAAAAAAGACAGTATCTTTAAAAAATGATGCTGGCCAAACTGGATGGATGCATGTAGAAGATTTAAAATAGTAGATCCATACTTATGGCTCTGCACAAAACTCTACACCAAGTAGATAAAAGACCTCAACATAAAACAAGATACACTGTACCCAGTGGAAGAAAAAGTGGGGAATAGTCTTGAACTCATTGGTACAGGAGAAATATTTCTGAACAGAACACCATTAGTGCAAGCACTAACTCAACAATTAATACACAGGACATCATGAAACTGAAAAGCTTCTGTAAGGCAAAGGTCACCCTCATTAGGGCAAAGTGACCACTTAAAGATTGGGATAAGATTTTTACCAACTACCCACCTGATAGAGGGCTAATATCCAAAATATATAAAGAACTAAAGAAACTAGATATCAAAAAACTAGTTATCAAATAATCCAATTTAAAAATGGGACATAGTTTGGGACAGAATTCTCAATAGAGGAAACTCAAGTGGCAGATAAACAAAGATGTTCAACATCCTTAGCCATCAGGGAAACTCAAGTCCAAACTTTGAGATTCCATCTGACACCTGTCAGAATAGCTAAAACCAGTAACACAAGAGAGAGCTCCTGATGGCAAGGATGTGGAATAAGGGGAACACTCATCCATTGCTGATGGAAGTGTAACTTTGGATAGCTACTATGGAATTCAGTGTGGTTGTTTCTCCAAAAGAAGTGAACTGATATACTTCGAGATCCAGCTATATCACTCGTGTGCATATACCCAAAGGACTTTTAGTCCTACCACAAGGACACTGGTTAAACCATGTTCATTGCTGTTCTATTAATAGTAGCCAGAAACAGAAAACAACCTAGATGCCCCTCAACTGAAGAATGGATAAAGAAAATGTGGTACATTTACACAATGGAGTATCATTCAGCTGTTAAAACAAATCACATCTTGAAATTTGCAGGCCAATGGATGAAACTCGAAAAAAATCATCCTGAGTGAGGTAACACAGAGCCAGAAAGATAAATGTGTCTTCTTTTATATGTGAATATTAGCCTTTAAATAAATGGTATTCAAACTACAATCTGTAGACCCATAAAGGTTAGATACAGAGGAAGGGTCTGGGTGAGGCAACACACATGCATTTCCCTGGGAGATTAAATAGAATAGTTTTAATGTATGGACTTGGAGTGGGGGTGGGGCAGGAATGGGAAGATCAAATGGGGAGGGGACAGGAGATTATGTTGAGGGAGAAAATGTGGGGAGACACTGCTAGAACTGAGGTGCATTTGAGGGGTGATAGTAAAACCTTCGTGCAGCCAAAACTTTCTAAAATGTATGAAGGTGATCCTAATGAAGTTTCCAAATAATGGGGGAGACATAGTCTCAACTGGCCATCTCTTGTCATTAAACGAAGCTTCTAATACCAGGACTAGGTTATAGACAATTGAGTTTTTGGCCAAGGGAGTCTCACGGAAACCCCCAAACAACCCAGGCTATTGCCAAGACAATAGATTATGTAGAGCCTCACAGAGGCTCCCTAGCAAGGCCTTACTCAAGGTCAGAGAATCTGAGGACTGCACAATGGGATGATTTGGCCAGGGGCATGGTTACTAGGTGTTTTGAAGGGTCTACACTTGACTGTACATCATGCTTTGATCTTTTGCCTCTCCCCTTGGTAGTGTATAAAAAGCCCATTAGAATAAAACTCTGGGCAACTGGGTATTGACCCAGAGCCCTCCCAACGCTATCCTATGTCTCTCTCTTTCTCTTCATCTAGGTCTATATTTCTATCTAATACTTCCTCATTCATCTCTTCTCCCCTCAAGAACCCTTCAACAGGTCGGAGCTGGTATCTGATAAGACTGCTTTCTACAAACTGACATCAAGGCCCCTTCGCTGAAGACAACACCCACACAACACATTAAACCTGGAGAGGTTGAGCTGGTGCCTATGTAGAACTTTCACTCCTATGCTCTAGTGTCTTTGGTACAGGAAGTTACTTTGAGCTCTACCAAAAGGGAAACATACACACCAACCCAGCCACAAAACCTTTGCTCTACAATGCTATCCTGCCTGCAAAATATGCTAGGGCAATGGTGACACAAAGCTTGTGGGAGCAATCAACCAATGTCTGATTTGACTTAATGCCCATTCCACGAGATGGAACCCTTACCCAACAGTCCTGACAGTGCTTGGGTGACCAAGAACCAGAGACCTAGGGTAATACCAAATACCATTGGTCTTTTTTTTTAAGTAATAGAAAATGACTCCTAATGTGATTCTGCTGTACTCATAAATCAGTGCCTTATTTAGCCATCATCAGAGAAGCTTACTCCTGCAGCAGATGGGAACAAATACAGAGACCCACACAGCCAGACATTTCTCCCTCCCTCCCTCCCTCCCCCCCCCCTCTCTCTCTCTCACACACACACACACACACACACACATACACACACACACATACACACACACACAGAGACAGAGAGAGACAAAGATAGAGACAGAGAGAGACTGAGAAAGAGACAGAGAGCTTGGAACAAACAGCTCTCAATGGCACGTCTCCATCAAACTCCTACCTTTGGAGCTCATGGAAGCCCATGTAAGAGTTATGAACTAGAGGAAGTGCAGGACACCAGGAGAACAAGGCCATCTAAATCAACTGAATAAAGCTCATATGATCTCACAGAGACTGAAGCAGTAAGCACAGGGCAGACACAGGTCTGCACCAGGTCCTCTGTGTATATATTGTAATTTTCATTTTAATAATTTTATGGGACTCCTGAGTGTATTAATGAATGGGTCTCTGATTCTTGCGCTTTCTCTTGGGGCTATTTTCCTTACGTTGGTTTGCCTTGTCCAATATCAAGGTGATTTTTTAACCTTTTATTTTGTTGTTATCTCTTAGAAGTCTGTTCTTTTCTAGTGAGAGACAGACAGGGAGTGGATCTGGATTGGTGAAGATGTATGCAGGAACTGGGAGGAGTAGGGGGAGGTGAAACTAATCAGGATATATTGCATAAGAAAATAATCTATTTTCAATAAAAGGGGAGGACTGGATAACCTAGGAAGCAACCTAATATGTATGCATTGATAATAAAACTATATATGTACATTGTGAAAAATATTCTCCATAGTTTGCCATGAGGGAAATGCAAATCAAAACTACTTTGAGATGTTGTATTAACCCAGTCAGATCTAAAATAAATGACAAAATATGTTGGTATAATGTTTGGAAATGGAAGTACTTATTTGCATCTAGTAGAAGTACAAAGTATTATAGCTATTATGTAAATCAGTGTGGAGCTTCCTCAAAAAGCTAGAAATAAAATTACCTCACAAGCCAGCTATAGTGGCTTTTGGCATATTTCCCAAAGACTCTCCACTTTCATGTAGTGCTATCTGTTCATCCTTGGAGATTGCTGTTGTATTTCCAATAATCAGAAATGGAAGCAATCTAGATGCCCATCAGCTTCTCAATTAATAATGAAAATGTGGTACATTTAGAGTAATATTATTCAGTTGTTAAAGAAACTTAAGAAATTTGAGATCAATTAATAGAGTTGGAAACGATCATTCTAAGTTAGTTAATCCAGACTCAGACATAGAAACATTGGAAGTTTTCTCTCAAAGAAGTATGCTAGCTTTAGTTCTTTAGATACATGTGTTTTATTTGTAATACCCACAAGGTTCAGGAATCTACTAAGGGGCCAGATGGGTGATAGTTCTTTCAGGAGAGGGAAGGAAGAATAAGTAATACGAAAATTTAGAGGGGATTTGGAATGGGAAGGGTTAATTGGGGTGGGAAATGGGAATGTAGGATAGAGAAGGAAGTAGTGGGGGAGGTAACTGATGCTAAAGACATTTTGAAAATGTCATATAAAATTGTTATACTGTAGGAGTGCATACAAAAATGTTTAAATAAAGTTTTCCTGTAACATGCTGAGACTACCCCTCTGGGGTACCACAGTTTGAAAATAAAATACCACACCAAGAAGGGATTATTTTTATTGGAGTTGTTTGGTAGTGGATTCAGTAGGCCACCAAACATCACAGGATACTGCCAGTGTTCTAGCTTACCATCCAGAACTTTTTGATAAGATTCCAATGGTGAAAACACCATGTTCTAGTCACAGAAAATGGAGAAATCATGTGGGTAATGATTGGAAAGCTTCATCCTCACTGGATAGCTTTCATATTACTTGAAGGTTCTATGCAAATAACAGAGGTTAAAAATAATCACCAATCTTATCCTGTTGTGAACTATGTGATCTAAAATAATTGTCCTGACAATACATGCCCATTTGTGCAACAGTGGTACTAACACTATAGGAATAACCAACACCTTTCTGATTGTATTGAAGTATTGTTCCACAAAATGCAACCCACATCTGGAATAATTATTGGGGCCAATAACCTGTGACTAGAGAAGCCACAGGCCAGATGTGAGAAACTACTACTATTAAATTATGTCTCAATTACTTAATCAGTAAACCCATTGTCTTAGGCAGTGTTTCACTGCTGCAAAGAGACATCATGACCATGGAAACCCTTATAAAGGAAATTGTTTAACTGGAGCTTGCTTACAGTTTTAGAAGTTTAGTCCATTGTTACCATGGAGCATGGCAGCACACAGGCAAATACAGTAGCATAGAGTTCTACATCTGAATCCAAAGGCAGGGGAAAGTGAGAGACAATAGACCTGGCATGGTCCTCAAAACCTACTTCTAGTGATACACTTCCTCCAACATGGCCATATCATCCCCAACAAGGCCATGCCTACTACAACAAGGCCATACCTCTTAATCCATCTCAAGTAGTGCTATTCCTTGATGACCAACCACTCTAATATATGAGCCTATGGAGGCCACTCTTATCTAAATCACCATATTCCACTCCCTGGGCACCATAGACTTGTAGTCAGACCATAATGCAAAAACTGTATTCATTCCAACTTTAAAAGTCCCCACAGTCTTTCAGATTTAACACTGCTTCCAAGTCCAACATCTTTTCTAAGATTCAAGGAAATCTCTTAACTGCAAGACCCTGTAAAATCAAAATAAAAAAGATCACATACTTCCAAAATACAATGACATAGGATATATATTACCATTCCAAAAGAGGGGAAAGGGAGCACAGTGAGGAAATACTGGACCAAAATAAGACAGAAAACAAGCTGGGAAAATTCCAAACTCTGCATCTCCATGTATGATGTCAAAACGCTCTTCAGATCTTCAACTTCTTTTAGCTTTGTTGACTGCAACACACTTTTCTTTCTTGGGCTGGTTTCACATCCTGTTAGCATCTTGCCTTGGCAGGTATCCCACATCTCTGGCATCTCTAACATCTTGAGGTCTCCAATGAAATCTAGGCTTCACTTTCACAGCTTTATGCTATGGCTTTTCTGGGCCTCCAGCAGGGACACCCTTGATACACATCTGGCCTTAGTGACTTTCCCTAGCCACACATAAAGATTCCACAATCTTTTTCTTTTATCCTTGATTCTGAACCCACAACCAAGTGGATAAAGCTTCTAAGTTCTTCTGCTTGCTGGGACTGGAACTTGGCCCCCTCATTCAAACACATTTTCATCAGCTTTCTGTTTTCAATGATTTCCTTCACTAATTAAGCCTTTCTTGAATTTTTTTCACAAGTTGAAAGCTTAGCTGGGTAGGATATTACCCTGAGGTCAAAACTCCCTTTATTACATTTAGCACCAGGCTTTTCTTTAATCTTTTTATCTCCTTGAGCATTGGACTTAGCTCCATTACACTTCTTAGTGCTCCTTTTCTTCTCAAACTATGCATGTTGCATTTTTCCTTGTTCAGTTTGCTCTTTTTCATAACACATCTGCATAAGAGGAGGCATGAATAACCACATAGCACAGTCAATACTAAGCTGTTTTGAAATCTCCTCCACTAGTTAAAATTCTTCTATTTAGTCTCTTTTGATAAGAACAGAAAGCAGCCACATTTTTTTTAATCAAAATACCACAAAAATGGCCTCTAGGCCACTTACTAATATTGTTTTCCTTGGAAACCTCTTGAGCTGTGCCATCATAATCTACATTGCTCTTAGCACTACTGTATTCCACATCCCTACTAGTATGTCCCATTAATACCCACTTAAAGCATTAAACTGCTTTCTTAATCCAAAGTCCTAAAGTCGACATTCTGCCAACAAACAGCATGGTCAGGTCTGTCACAGGAATAACCTGCCCTCTGGTAACAACTTCTTAATGTTCAAATGCTGTGAAGAGACACCATGACCATGACAACTTTTATAAAGGAAAGCATTTAACTGGGTCTTGATTATAGTTTCAGAGCTTAGTCCATTGTCACTACGACATGAGCAATGATGGCATGAAGGCAGACGTGGTAGCTTAGAGTTCTATATCTGGACATGAAAGCAGCAAGAGGAGAGATACTCTGGGCCTGGTATGGCCTTTTGAAACCTCAAAGCCCATCTCTAGTAATGCTCTTCTTCCAATAAGGCCACATGTACTCCAACAAGGCCAACGTCTTAATCCTTTTCAAGTAATGCCACTCCATGATGACCAACCGTTGAAATATATGAGTCTATGGGGATCATTATTATCCAAACTACCACACCCAAAAATGAATGCATCCTTCAACTCCCACCAGAGAAGTCTTCTTTCAGTAGACTACAATTAATGCAGAGACTCACACTTGTGAATGTGCAAAGAACTATACTTTTTAGTGCTCTGTTATAAATAATATACCCCTATCACATCGTCTCCTCCAAAGGCTTAAGGGTCACTGCAGAGGAGAAGGAAGGTAGTTAGAGCTAGAGGTGGTTCATGACTACAGAGAAATAGTATTTTCTGGACACAATGGGCAGGTGCACATATCAACTCATAATGGTTTTAACCACACACACAAGGCTTGTACTATGATGGTTAACATTACATTTAGACTTACTATGTTTGAGAGACCAAAAAGCAAAAGGGCCTCTAATATGTAATCCCCTAGCTTGTCCAGGCTGTACCCTAGCAGCCCACTTCCCACTTTTCCTCAGAATGTGAAGACGGTTCTTAAATTGACAGATCTTGTAAAAGTTGCTGTTCGTCTGGGAGGAAGGGACTGGACCTGCCTGGACTGAGTCTACCAGGTTGATTGCAGTCCTCGGGGGAAGATTTGCCCTGGAGGAGGTGGGAATGGGGGTTAGGCTGGGGGCAAGGGGAGGGTGTGGGAGGGGGGAGAATAGGGGAACCCGTGGCTGACATGTAGAACTGAATGGTATTGTAAAATAAAATAAAATAAAAAAAAATGTTGCTGTTCTAGCGAGATGATAGGTCATAAGATTAACAGCTATTTCTGCTTTTGTAATCAAACTTGCTTACTCTGCTCAATGTCTAGGACAATTACAAGACATATATGTTAAAATTAGACCCTGCCTACAGGTAGAGAGAACACATGTAACCATGTGGTTTTTTACTTTATAAGCATTGGATTAATATGACTAGATGCTGTGTCTTGGGAGCACTCTTGGTTGAAGTCCTAGTGCCGTGAGCATCTGGTGCCAGTATTTAGTACATTTTCTTATTAAAATTTGGTCATGGTCATGGTGAATTTCTGAGCAACCCCAGACTCACAGCGGTACAAGCTCAAGCCATACAAAATCCCAGCCTGGAGAGAAATGATCAAAAAAAATCTAGCTGAGGAGCTATTGGCAATTGACAGCTGCTGTGACAGTGAGTATCAGTCTTCTTTAAGGTTGTGATCTCTAGTGTTTTGGCCATGCTCCAGGGGAAAGAACATTTGAACAACACAAATTGAACTTGATGAGTTGGAAAATAAAGAACAGAAAGCTGGGTGGATAGGGAGGTATTGTCTGATACAACTTTTCCTATGGAGATGTAACACACATGTTATTCACCCTAGAGAGAGAACCCATGCCAGACCAAAGTACAGTGCCACCAACATCCAATTTGATGAACAAAGAGTTTTATCGGAGTTATGTACAAGAGAGTATGGTTGAGGGTTTACTTACATGAGCAGAAATGACTCAAAAGATAGCTATATCACGAAAGCCCACCTCATCACCTGTGAGAGCTCACAGAAGACCGGAACCTGGAGCATACTACACAGTCTTCAGGCAGCTCAACATGTCAGAGATTGTCCCTTCCAAGGGCCTCAGCTGGTCTAAACTTCTTTCAGGCTCGTTTCTGCTGCTTCTGGTCTGCTCTCAGTCTTATTTGCAGCTTGGCTTGTTTAGTCTGGAAGGGAGGAGACTAGTAAATTTGGTCAGTTTTAGGGACTTCCTGGAGGTAATTTGAGTTGTTTACCTTCTTGCTTAAAGAGTTTCTTGGCAGGATGGAATGTTTCAGTCTTGGAACACTGCAAGAGGTGGGGTGAATTTTGGAGTAGTTGAGTGAAGGAGTTTGAATATAATATAAATATATTGTATGGTATCCAAAGGGAAGGGAGAAATGTAATTATATTATAATCTCAAAATCTTTTCTTTAAAAAAAGAACTTTATAAACTAACCCCCCCCCAAATGTTGTTAATAAAACTAAAAACTCTTAGTTCTGGGGTTGGAGAGATGATTTTTTCAAAAGCTTTTTTGCATCTAATGAGAGGTTCATATGGTTTTTTTGAGTCCATTTATATGGTTTGCATTTACTCATTTATGTTTGTTTAGCCATTCCTCCATCTCTGTAATAAAGTATTCTTAATCTTTTGAGGATAATAATTTTTATATGGTCTTGAATCCTCTGTGCAAGTACTTTACTGAGAATTTCTATGTCCTTGTTCATCAGAAAATTGAAGTTTGGTATTCTTCTTTATTGGGTCTCTGTGTGGTTTTGGTATCAATGTGATATTAGCTTCATAATAAGAGTTTAAAGATGTTCATTTATGTTCTGTGGAATTATTTGAGGAGTATTGGTTTTATTCCTTCTTTGAAGGTCTGGAATGATTCTTCACTGTATTTATGTAGTTATGTTTTTGTTTGTATGTTTATTTTTTTAGTTGGGAGATTTTAATTTGCTTCTATCTCATTGGTAATACAGCTCCAGTTAATTTATGCATCTCATTTTGACATATATTTTGTAGGTTATATATATATATATATATATATATATATATATATATATATATATATATATATAAATTTGTCCATTTCTTTAGATTTTCTACTTTGGTAAAATATAGATTTTTAAAGTAAGTCCTTATGAGTCTGAATTTCCTCTGTGTCTGTTGGAATGTTTCTCTTAGGTCTAGTTTTATTAATTTGTATCCATTCTCTTTTTCTATTGGTTAACTTTGCTAAAGTTTTGTCAGTCTTATTGTTTTTAAAGAACCAATTCTTCATTGCATTCATTCTTTGTATTTTTTTTGTTTCTATTTCATTTGTTTCAGTCTCAATCTTCATTACTTTTTCCTTTATACTTTTCCTGGAGGCTGTTGTTTGTTGTTTTGTTCCCCCAAAGCTTTCAGGTGCATCCCTAAGATATCAATGAAATATTTCTTAATTTTCTTTTTATAGTGTAGGCACTTAGAGCTATAAATTTTCCTGTTAGGAGTGCCTTTTATTTAATCCCCTAGATTTTTCATTTCTATTCAATTCTAGGAATTAAAAATTTTCCTTCTTGAGTTCATTTTTGTCCCAATTATTATTACCAGTATTCTATTTAGTTTCTATGAGTTTGTGTACTTTCTGCATTTGTTATTGCTATTTATACCTAGCTTTAGTTCACTGTGGTCTGATAGACTATAAGCTATTATTTCAACTTTTCCTGTGTTTGTTGAGATTTCTTTTGTGTTCTAGTGTGTGACCAAATTTGGAGAATGTTATGTTACTGAAAAGAATGTGTAAGGTGTAATGTTTGGGTAGAATGTTCTTTAGCTATTTTAGGTCCATTTGATTTATGATGTTATTTAAATCTGGAATTTTTCTGCTTTGTTTCGCCCTCGCCTGACCTGTGTATTGGGAAGAGTAGGGTGTTCAAATTACCCACTATTACTATGGGGATTGATTTGTGGTCTTAGATCTAACAGTGCTTCTTTTATGAAGCTGCTACTTCTTTGGAAGGTATCTAGTACCTGCTCTTCTGTAATGACATCTAGAAGCATTGTTCATAGTCTTCTTATAGTCTGCTTTATTTCAGAGGCCATAATATCTAAACTCAGTTTCTATTTACAATATTGTTGAGGAATCAGCAAAGATACCTATTAACAGATGCATAAATAAAGGAATGTCTTCTGGACTCAGCATGTGTGCTCACAGATGTCTAGACCTACTCATACGTCTGCACAAAACAAGCAAGCATACAAAACATCTTACCTACATATATACCCAAGAAAAAGTATATAACCTTTGTGTACCTTGACAATTATAGTAAGGAAAATACAAAATATTAGTTATATTATTCATTAAAAATATAATTTTAACTTCATTATTTTTACATATGTCAAAAGGATTAACTACTTGGTAGAAATGTTAACTTTCTTTTGGCCAATCTAAAGTGTTTAGTTTTATTTTTTCTCAAAAGTTTAAGGGGGATATATGTGACTGTGGGTGTTTGTTAAATATGTGCTAGTCCTACTACGCTGAGATACTTATGAATGAAAGATAACTCTCAAATATCAGAGATCTATTTTCCCATGCTTATGAGTAAAAGTAGTGATTATTTCAGTTCAAAGTTGTAATTAACATGAATGTTCAATACTATACTCACCATATTAATACAAGGAATACAACATGTGTATAAAATAATGAATTATTTTTTGTTAAAATTAAAGAATGATTTATTTAAAATGAAAAGATATTTCATTGTGGCATAAAACCACGGAAAATTTGAGTTGCAACAGTAAGTTTTACAAGCTTGAAGAGAAAAATCTGTATTTTTCTTAGATTATATTTCTTGAATTCTCAGAATAATTTTTTTCTTGTGCTGATTTTCTAGCTTTTCTCTCTAAAAACATAATAAAGGTGCAGTGTCAAGCATTCAGAAAATACTGCTTACAGAAAAAAATTGATTGTTAATTTTCTATCTGGAAGCAGAAGACTTATTAATGCCTGGTGATAAACCACAGATTTATGCTTCCCTAGGAGCAACAATAATACATTTCCTACACATACCCTGGAATCTCTGCTGATGGAACTGTTACAGGATTTAGATGGTACCTGGCTTACTAAGCTAGGGAAGAATCTACATCCATCCACTTGTAGCTCTTTTCTCATTGAACTTGCTTAGAAGAGGAAACTTGAAGCTGCAGGAATGAGAACACACCTTCTTGCCACCACACTATACTTCCTGTACTTATTTTAACATGAAACTCAATGGTAGGTTCTTCGGATCTTAGAACTAACTACAATTTTGTTGATGAAAGAAAGCAATGAAGTACTTTTTTCATGCTGACTCTATGTCAATAAGTTTTATTTAAATATATTATTATAAGACTAGACTTCTACTTATTGTCATTGAAAACATTTGTATAGTATGTAAGAAATCCCTATAAAAATCCCCCAATCAGTTCAAATACCAATCCTTGGCTTACAGGGTTCCATCTAACCCTGGAGTGGAGAAATACTAAAGGTTTTACTAAAAAGGCATTTCTTTTTTCCTGGAACTCACGTTGTAGACCATGCTGGCCTCGAACTCACAGAGATCCGCCTGCCTCTGCCTCTCGAGTGCTGGGATTAAAGGCGTGTGCCACCACCGCTCATCTTAAAAAGGCATTTCTAAGATCAAAAAGGTAATTTAAGATGTACTCCTGAATTACTTATGTGACCCTCAGGCATGTTATGACTTAGGTCTTCTTAGTGATTGAATGTTTTTTGCTATATTTATGACAAGAAAATTTACTTTTATTATGTGTACTTGTTATGCATATATACAAAAATATGGATAAATGAAATTTAAGTACAATGAGAAAAATTGTGAAATAGAATTTTTGGAGACTGCTTATGTTTTGTTATTTTTTTCTATGTGTGGTAGTAAAGAGCCAAAGTTACATTTGTCCTCAGGTTAACTGAATTCTACTTAATTTATTTTTAAATTTCATTGCTCTTTTTATATTCTGAGTATTTAAAGTAACATTTTTTCATAGTATTTGAACTGGCTTTATAATTCCATTTTAACTAAAAATGTGAAAAATTATACCTTGAGGAAAGCAGCTTATAAAAATTGTCAATCACTAAGAATAACAGCTGTTATTTTCTAGATAAATGCATAAGTATGTGACCATAGATAAGCTGCCTGAGGAGTTACCAGACACTCGGGTGTGAATTGAGCTCTGTAGCATTATGAAAGATGTGTTTTTTCTACAGTTTCCAGGTAGCTTGGTGTTGATACTTCAACTTGTATCACTTTAGGAGCACTGCTGAGTTAAAACCAGGCAGGCTTTTCATTCAGGCAGAGACTGAGATGTGGAAATTGGTTGGCAGATAAAGTTCCAAATTAATCAATCCAAAGAAAATTTAAAAATATTGGGCTGGTTTATGCCTCAGGCATGAGAGTTTTGGAGCCTACAGGTTACAGGTCAGCTTTCTAGCAAGAACTGAGATGCTGTTAACTCAAACAGCAGCCCAGGGAATCTCAGGGCTCATTAGGCTGAGCAGTGATGTAATGACCACAAGAATCTCATACGGAGCCAGAGCCCCAGGGACAGGGATGTGTCTAATCCGCACAGCCATCATTTAACTAGAGATTGGCTTATAAGGAAGTTGTGAAGACACGGTCTTGGCAGCTGGGATGGTCATCTGAAGATTAGTGTTTCTTAGCCTGAGACTGCATTCTCCAGCACAGGTGTGAAGAATAGCAAGATGCCATATTCTTCTCATCAAATCCCATTGTCCCCATAAACAATGATGTAAGTTCATCGTACATGTTTATGCAAACTACACTCACTCCTTGGTCTCCTTTCTGCCTTAGATGCTCTTAAAATGCTTTCTGTGTTTTACTTTTTTAATTTATATTCTTTGGTATTTATCATTTTGATCTCAGAAAACAATTTTCAGGGTCCATGGAATCCAGAAGAGGATGTTGTATCTCCTGGAGTTGGAGTTACAGATGGTTGTTAGCCACCATGTGAGTGTTGGGGAGGGAATGTTGTTCCTCTAGAAGAGAAAGTCAGTACTCTTAACTGTTGAGCCATCTCTGGCCTTTAGATCTCTGTTTAGAAAGAAAGGTCAGAGACCAGCTGCCCACCTCTTAGTAAGCACCTGGACCATTTGAAGAGATTCTTTTGTTTTCTTTTCTCCATGCAGCAGGGTTCTTCCCCAAACACACATTTGCTGTTAAAAGTTTTCACTCATTGATATATGTAAACATAAACACATTTAGCTGAGTTTTGAAAATTCTTGTTATTCCTAGGGTATGGAGCATGGAATGACTGATAGGCAGGAATGGAATAACAAAGCTGAAATCTTTATCTTTATTTGCCTCAGTCCTGTAGAATTTAGGAAGGAAAACTTTGAAATCACATTTACTTTTAACTTATCCACAAATCATGGAAACCATGCATATTAAGGGGGAAGCATGATGCTTTGATATATGTGTGCATTGTGTAATGCAGATCAGGCTAATTCTAACCATTTTCTAGAACAATTATTATTATTTTTTTTTTTTTTGGTTTTTCGAGACAGGGTTTCTCTGCGTAGCTTTGCGCCTTTCCTGGAGCTCACTTGGTAGCCCAGGCTGGCCTCGAACTCACAGAGATCCGCCTGGCTCTGCCTCCCGAGTGCTGGGATTAAAGGCGTGCGCCACCACCGCCCGGCAAGAACAATTATTTTTTTTTAGTGTGAAAATGTTCAACATACCTTCTAGCTTTATGAAGGAGTAGTGCATTTTGTTTATTGCATACCAGAACTTACTTTTATTTAATTAAAACTAGGGTACTAAACAATCAAATAAACCTTTCCCCATCACACACACACACACACACACACACACACACACACACACACACACACACACACACACATCTCCATTGACCTCTGACAGTTACCATTCTGTTTCAACTTTTATGAGATAAATCTTGTAGATTCCAAATATGAGTAAGAGCAGCAACATTTTCCTTGCCTGTCTTATTTCACTTATGTAATTTTCTCCAGTTCTATCTATGTTGTTGTAAAGGACGGAATTTTATCTTCTTTTAAGTGCTGTGCTTTTGTGTATATGTCTTTATCCATTCATCAGCTGATGGGGTGTTAGATTGTTTTTACTCTCCACCTTTTATTAATGATGCTGCAGTGAACCTGAGAGAGCAGAAATCTCTCAGATCTTGATTTCACTTCTTTTAGATATATACTCAGTCAGGAAGAGTTACAGGATCATATGATAGTCTAATTTTTATTTTTTAGGAAGCTTTATTCTGTTCTCCATAATGGCTGTGTTTCTCTCATTCTTGGTGAGATAAAGCATGTTGTGGTGGAAGATGATTTTATTGGTAGGCATTCTTTCATGTTAAAGGGTGTAATATTGCTTGTATCCTTCATAGAACATTCAGAAGCTCATTTTCTTTCTGTGAGTAGAACTTTTAAGAAACATAAAAGTTGCAAGATATTTTTAGGAAACACATTAATTTTTATTAAATATTGAAAGTAAACTGGACATTGTTGGCATTATGGTTTATAGTACCTGAAAGCATGGCATGTCTTGAATCAGCAAAAAAAAACTATGAAAACCATATCTAGTCCACATCTTAATAATAATTAAAATAACCAATAATAACTTGAGTAATTAAACACTTACAAAAGATATTATTTTATTTTTTAAGTATAAAAATTTGATAGCATTCTTGGCTAAATGTTAGTACAATAAAACTTAGAAACTATCTAAATATGATTACCATAGAAATTCTTTAAGATTAAATATTACTTTAAAAAGTATATCATTAACTAAGGCTCATAATCATATATACTCTAATACATATATACATTCTTATTTAATCTACCCTTATGATTTAATTTTAATCTTACCTTCTTCAGTACAAGGTCATCTCTCTGTAGACCTACACTTTTGAAATAAAAAACAATATATCACACTTTCCTTTTGGGATCAAACCTCACAGAAAATTCTTCAGTATAAAAAATGTAAATTACAGTTATTATTTTGTATGTGAACGTGTGTCTGTGTGTGTGATGGTTATATGTGGCACAGTACACGTATAGAGGTCAGATGACAATTTCCTTCTACCATGTGGGTCCTGGGATTGATTCCAGCTCATTGGACTTGGAAGTGACCATCTCATCAACCCATAAATCTGACTATATATGTATATCTAACATATATATATATGTTAGATATTTGTATGTACATGTTTATATATATATATATAATATAGGCATATGTTATTTATTTTATATTTTCTTTATTAAATTTTTTTCTAGTTTATACACTATGGTGTTAGAAATTATATTTATAATTATAATAAATCCTTGATTCCTCTTAACTAAACATTTTAGACTCCCCCCCAAAACACACAAAACTACAACAACAATAACAACAAAAAGGCCATCCAGGGGCTATTTGCTCAAGTAGCTTTCACTCTTGATACACCAAAGGAAGACCGAGGAATCCCGGGTGGCAGCACAGTTTTAGTGTCTGCACACATGAAAGCAAATATTTTCCCATCTTGTAGTTTTCCTGTTTTATTTTCTAGTTTGTTCTATAAAGTGAGGCCATCGCTTCCACGACTTTTGAAACTGGAGAGCTCTCTAGAGGGGAGGACAGTCACAGTGGCAGACGAGCATCCAAAGCTATGTCAGCCACAAATTCTCCCGTCATCTGCTTAGTATTGACATAATATTTTGGAGAAAGATTTCTTGTTATTAAAATTTTTTTCTCTTAGAAATTTGGACACCTTTCTGCATATTCTATATCATTTTTTTGCATCCAGTATAAATTATTTTATTAAGAAAATTCTTTGAATTTCTCAAAAGAACTACATATTGAACTACATATCGAGTGGGTCAGTAGGAATAAGAAAATACAAATCTTGGGCCAGTGCGATCACTAAGCTGGTGAAAGTGACAGCTGCCATGCCTGGGCGGTGTCACTGTGATCCACGTGGTAGAGAGTACAGACTTCCAAACATTGCCCTTTGACCTTCATATGTATTCCTTGGCACATATATGCCCACACACATTCATACACAGACCCACACAAAATAGGTAAGTAACTTAATACTTTTTTAAAGTATGAAAACCTATGTATCAAAAAAAGGAAATACAAGTCTTGCCTCATTTTGTATTTTCCCAGAGCTGGTTTTGGACAACATTTTCTCTTCCAGACCTAGAGCTTCTATTTCTCTATCAATGGAATAATTCTATTGAGGTGGGGGGATAAGGAGGATGAGAGGTGGGGGGAGAATAATTACACTTTTGTAGAATAAAGCAGTTCATTATTCACGTTTTCAGTTTAATGTTATTGAATGTCTGCTACATAGTGTACATACAGATGAGCAAGGAGAACTTTTTCACAATTTTTCCATTTTTGTCTAATTGAATTAACTTAATCCAGTTTAATTTTTCTTACCCTAGGTTGTTCGATATCCTGGGCTTGAAGAAAAATGAAAACAACTCTGAGGTGTCACGGTTTGTACTTCTGGGCCTGTCATCTTCCTGGGAGCTGCAGTTATTTCTCTTCTTAGCATTTTTATTGATTTATGTTGTTACTGCCCTGGGGAACCTTTTGATAGTGTTGGTGGTACAGGCTGATGCTCACCTGCTCCAGTCACCCATGTACTATTTCCTAAGCCATCTGTCTTTCATTGACCTATGCCTCAGCTGTGTTGCTGTCCCCAAAATGCTAGGTGATTTCCTACAGAAGGAGAAGACAATATCGTTTTCAGGATGCCTGGCCCAGATCTTCTTTCTTCACTTTCTGGGAGCCAGTGAGATGTTTCTGCTGACTGTAATGGCCTATGATAGGTATGTCGCCATATGCAACCCTCTACACTACCTGACTGTCATGAATAACCGCCTGCGTCTTCAGTTGGTGTTTGCCTGCTGGTGTGGAGGTTTCATCCACTCTATCACACAGGTCATAGTTGTCATCCAGCTGCCTTTCTGTGGTCCCAATGAATTGGACAACTTCTACTGTGACGTCCCCCAGGTCATCAAGCTGGCCTGCATGGACACTTACTTGGTGGAGGTGCTGATGGTCTCTAACAGTGGCATATTGTCTCTTGTCTGCTTCTTGGTCCTGCTCTTTTCCTATGCTCTCATCCTGCTCACTCTGAGAACTCACCTCCATCGGGGCCAGAGCAAGGCACTGTCCACGTGTGCCTCTCACCTGACAGTGGTCAGCTTGATCTTTGTGCCCTGTGTATTCATCTATCTGAGGCCATTCTGCTCCTTCTCTGTGGATAAAGTGGTCTCTGTGTTTTACACAGTGATCACACCTATGCTGAACCCCCTCATCTACACACTCAGAAATGCAGATATGAAGCGAGCTCTAGAAAAGCTGAGAAGGAAGCAAGTGACATCCCACTGCCTTGTTAAAGGATGAGATGTATAAGGTGTCTTATAAAAAGTCCTTCCTTAGTGCTCTTACCTTAACCTGTGCATATGTAGAAGCCACTTTAGAGACTGGGTCTCAAAGAAAAGACAGCATAAAAATTATAAAATATCACTTACAATAATAATTGTGAGACATGAGTGGCTTTGTTGGGAGTTAATATGAGGGTGTGACTCAGGAGCATTTCCTGGCTGACAGATGATAAGCATTAATTACATGATGGGGCCAGAGAACACCTTGAAAGGTCAACTCTCTACCGTTTTGCCTCCAGCAAGTCTTCATTTCATTAATTTATTTTACTACTTAACTTTGTTCAAGTGGCAAAAGATATTAATCTGCCTTTTATCTGCTGTTGCTAACGGTCCGTAGTTGGTGTCTCTCAGTAGTCTTTTTCTAAGTAGTGTAAGTTTCTCTTGTCTGCTTTCCAGCAAAGACTAAAAACACTAAACTCCCTCTGCACTAGTGCTCAGAAGGGAATTGTGTTCTGCACTGCCAAGTCTTAAAAGCACAAGTCAGTTTGATAAAGGAAGTTTAAGTGTGAGAGGTGGGAGTGCCAGGATGATGGGATGTACTAGCACTCTGTTGTAGTGCTTTCCCTGGAAGTGACGTCCTGTTCTCATCCACACAGAGGGCAAGTTGATGAGGTTCAGCTACTACTAATGTTCATTCTAAAGAAGATATAGAAAAAGAAAATAGAGCTGAGTTTTAAAGCACTTTCCTTACCTTCGAGATGCTCAAGTTATAAATGCTGGATCACAAGCTCATTTTGAGTCATAGGCAGTATTATTTAACTTCGTTTCTTAGAAATGATCTCAGGGCTATTAATTAACTTTCTCAATATTAATTATAAAAATCATAATCAACTGCATCAGTTAAATGCATTAAAGATAATCTCAGAAGCACCCAAACACACCCCTGTTCGATTAGGGAAAGAAAGCTAAGCACTTCCCATGGGGTAGTGAGTCCTTTGACCACACTTTGACCAAGAGTGAGTCCTGTAGTTTGAGACTTCTGGCTTGTCAGCAGTCTGTCCTTTGCCTGATCTGAACTGATTGCCTGGTTGTCTTTAACAGAGGACTTTACTCTGTATTTTTTAAACAACACAGAAAACATTATATGAGGAAGGAATGAGGGATACTTCACAAAAATCTTTCACAGAGTTTTACAAGTGAATGAGTTACACACTCCAACCCCAAGTGACTCAGACAACAAGCAATATAGCAAACATACTGGTATCAAGAAATATCTGCATGCAGCTTCAAACATTTATGGTAGGTATTTTTGTGTCAGGTTGCTTTTGACCTGTTGGCTGTTTTCAGAAAATTACCACCCCCCTCTCTCTGTCACACACACAGAGTCTATCAGAGAGAGAGAGAGAGAGAGAGAGAGAGAGAGAGAGAGAGAGAGAGAGAGAGAGAGAGAGAGAGAGAGAGAGAGAGAGAGAGACAGAGAGAGAGAGACAGAGAGAGAGAGAGAGAGAGGCGAGGGAGAGGGAGAGGAAAAGAGGGAGGGAGAGGGAGAGAGGGAGGGAGAGGGAGAGAGAGCAGACATGAGCTGCTCTGCTCTGAGTCAGGGGCATGCAAGAATTCATAACTTAAGATTTAAGCAATGTACCATCTTTAGTTAAAGCTGATTACATGAGAAATGCAAGGCAAATAAGTTTGTCACACTGTTCTTTTAATGACAACAGGTTAAATGGACAGGCTGAGTACACAGTAAGAGAGAATGGTCTTAAGCCTTCAGTGACCTCAAGGTGTATTGTGAACTGTGCTGTGAGGTCTAGGAAAAAGTTCCAGTCTCTTACAAGAGTAAGAGATATTTTCATAAAAATAGATCACCACAATCATCCAAGAAAACTACTAAGTTTAGACAGTAAAATTAATATTTTTTTTCTCCTCAGAAAGATTTAGTCAAATGACATGGAGGTATTACTTAATTTCTACAGCATCTGTTTAGAAGCGTCCACTCTAGGAATTCCCTACAAGTTTTCACTCAAAATTTCATCCAGATCTTTTAAAAGTTTGCTAATTTATTATCAGCATGTGTGTACATACACAATCTGAGTCAGTGTATTTGCACAAGTGCCACCTGGTGCGTATGGAAGTCACAGAGCGACTTTCAGGAGCTGCTTCTTTCCTTCCATGGTGAGTTCTGGGGACTGTACTCAGGTCATCTGTCTTGTGCAGCTAGTGTTTTTACCCATGGAGCCATCTGGTGGGCCTCCGCCTATCTAGCTCTGAAATAAAGTTCCGTCAGGACTTTTTGGATTATGGGAGGACTAAATAATATAATGATAAACTTTTAGCAATATTTTTCTATTTTCCCACCTTTCACAATGTTATAGCCAACTTGTAAATGGAGACAAATATTTCCATAGTTTTATAAGCAAACAAATTACTTCATAAACTGATTTAGTGGTTCTCTGTAGCGATATGAAGTATCATATATTTCCCATTCCTTGAAACAAGGTGGAATAATTATGGAAATGACATGATTACTTATTAACTAGTTTCTCACTAAATTAAAAGGAGTTAGTATAGATTATCCTCCCTAATGATAATCTCTAGCTGCTTTTCTAGTCGTCTGCCACAGTCCCTCAGGATCATGTATAAAAATTGCTGAGATTGTCTTCCTCTTGGCTGTCAGGTGCACAAAGGACCCTGCTTGGTCAAGGTCAGGAACTATGGCATGTCTGTAGACTAGAGAACTCTGGAGAGAGAGAAGGATAGGGAAGCAGGGTAAGACAGGGAGAGAGGAAAGGGGGAAAGAGAAGAGAATGCTAGTTCAGATCTTCTTAGGTTTTGGAGAGGACATATAGCATACAGATCAAAGTCACCTTTAGCTTCCCTATGCAGAGTCCATTTTTTAGTATAAATATCTTCATACAGACTACTTTTTTAACTAAAAAGATTTTTTGAATTTAATGTCTCAGGGTGATCAAAACTGCCATGTCAAACCTCACTGAAGAGGACAGGCAGAGTTAACTATTCTGTCTGATATCACAGTTTCACTGTGGGTAAAATAGGCAATGGCAATTTTCAACAGTCCAAATTACTATCAAGAATGAAGATTTTTAAAGTTTTCATTTACTTTTCAATGTTTATTTTTATTAATTCTGTGTTTAAAAATAGTTTAATGTGTATAGCAATATTATTTTAGTTGAAAATTTGTTCTAGTTTTTACAAATAAAATGAAATATGGGCAAATCAATTTCCTCTGTGTGCTTCATTTATTTTACCAGTAGTCAAATACAGAGCATAAAATCAAGTGTTCTCAAAGACCCTCTGTGACTATACAGGTATGGGACTTGCATAAGTGCCAGTCTACTTTAAGTAGACTTGTTGAGGTAATTTAAAGACAGAGCTTTAAATGACCGGCTTTGAACTAGAAATATGGTTTACTTTCCTATGTTTGCATCACACATTTTCACACATTTGTCAAAAGTTGGTACACTATGTGAGTTGATTTTGGAATCCTCTATTCTATTCCACTGGCCTACATGTTTGGTTTTGTGCTGATCCCATCCAGCTGTTCTATGTTTAAATGTAACTCACAATGAAATAACTCACATCCTTAATTTCTGGTTCTGTACTATAAGTTTAATTTGTTAAGTTTTGGGCACAAATATGTTGTCACTGGAAATTTTATGCTCTGCTTATTAAAAGTATATAAAATTTAAAAATTTTTTACGAGCAGCAGAATTTTCTTCTATTATTATTATAGAAGGTTTAAGACTGTTAAATGAAAAAGGAGCCATTTGGTGGATTTCTTCTCATCAGACCTAGCACACAAATCCACATGTCTCTTCCCTAAGTTTAAATGCTGGTGTTGCCAATCATTGGTCCTTGGGAAAGTTGCTTCTTTTCTTTGTATTTACGTCTTTCCATCTCTGAAGACGGGGTTATAGCCTGCCCTATGGATTGTTATGGGAACTTAGGGAGCTGTTATATGTAAAATGCTTCAGCTAATACTCAACACACAGTAAGTACAATTTAAGTGTTTCTACTAACTTCAGGGATTTTAAATACTTACAATTTTGCCAATTTGTGATGACTGAGCACAACTTGGCTCTTCTGGTACACCACATAGACTATTCAAAACTAATAGAGACATGACACATAATCTGCAATTAAAGGAATTTGTACAATAAGATTTCAAGTGATTTTGAAAAGTCAATTCATTTTGTGAGATTTAGATTTACATGCTTACATACTTTTATACTTACAAGCCTATTATTTATATGATGTGATGTGTTTTGTGTATATTCTAGAATCAGAATACCACAATTCAAATTTGAGTTATTTCTCTAATCAATATGTTATGAAACTTACCACATTTTTCCATATCTGTTGCTCTGATCTGTGAAACAGTGACTTAAAGAAAACTTGTAATGTTGTGGGCGTAAATGATAGAGTGCACACATGCATAATTTTAAAATAATAAAATAAATATTTAAAAAATTATCATGTATTAGTGCACATAGTAAATTGACTACTATTATTAGACTCTCTACACTGTAGTCAGGGAGATGAGATAGCTTATTATTACATGGATGAAGTCATGTGACAATTTCAATATTGTCTACTACTTACACCTTTTTTTTATATAGCAGCTGAACAGATCAAATCAAAAATTCAATATAGAAAGATCCCACTGCACAGATTAGAATTATAAACATAAGGAGTTCTGCTGTGGGATGGTCTGTATGTCAAATTGCTCTGATTGGTCAATATATAAAACATTGGTTGGCCAGTGGCCAGGCAGGAAGTAGGTGGGACAAGGAGAGAAAATTCTGGGAAGCGGAAGGCTGAGGCAGAGAGACACTGCCAGCCACCGCCATGACCAGCAGCATGTGAAGACACCGGTAAGCCACCAGCCACGTGGCAAGGTATAGATTTATGGAAATGGTTTAATTTAAGCTATAAGAACAGTTAGCAAGAAGCCTGCCACGGCCATACAGTTTGTAAGCAATATAAGTCTCTATGTTTACTTGGTTGGGTCTGAGCGGCTGTGGGACTGGTGGGTGACAAAGATTTGTCCTGACTGTGGGCCAGGCAGGAAAACTCTAGCTACAGAGTTCACAAATACAAGGAAAATTTACATAGATTTTTTTTTCATTTTATTCTGAAATAGTAACTCCATTGTCTATCTTTTATAGTGGAAAGCACAGGAAGTAGATTTAGAGCAGACAGACAGCTTTCCTCAGAGCTGCGCAGTCGCTGAAGTGCTGACATGCATCACTCCTCTCCCGGTGGTGCCAGGGAGGATGGAGAAGGGCTGATGATTTAAGATGTTTCAGAGCCAGCCAGTGACGGTGCACGCCTTCAATCCAGCCCTTGGGAGGCAGAGGCAGGTGGACCTCTGTGAGTTTGAGGCCAGCCTGGTCTATAGAGTGAGTTCCAGACAGCCAGAGCAGTTACACAGAGAAAACCTGTCTCCAAAAACAAAAAACAAAAGATGTTTCAGAAAAATAATTTTTTACTTTGAGGAACTTTATTAGACCTTGTCCCATAATCCAACTCTTTCAATAATGTTCTTTGGCTGCTTATGCAATACCATTCTGTGCATACCTTAGACATTCCTATGATAAAATTTATAAAATGACATTAGGAATTTTTTTTAAAGACAGGGTCTCATGTACCCTAGGCTGTATGTAGCCAAGGATAATCTTGAATTCCTGATTCTCCTGTCTCTAACTAATGTGTTCTGGGATTACAGGCATATCCCTCTACAATTGTTTTGATGTAGTGGTCAGATTGAATTCAGGTGTTAGGAAAGCAGTGTGTCAACTGATCTATATCCCCAGCCCATATTTATAAGGTTTTATAACCACCATCATATCCTAGTTCTAGAGGATTTCATTACTCGAAAATGGAAAAACCTTAACGATCATTCCCTATTCCCTATTACCATTAGGCCTTCACTGTTCATTAATATTTCTATCTCTATATTTCTGCCTATTCTAGATATTTCATGTGAATGAAATGAAACATACACTCTTCAGTTTTAAATAGTAGGTTTTTTATATCCTATTTTATGATCTGTAGTTGAGCATGCTTTATGTGCTTTGTGCTGCTGTCAGATGGAATGCTCTGTATGTCTTTATTAGATCCAATCTTTTGGCGTTGTAACACAGTATTATTATCTATAAAGTTCTTGTTTGAGAACAAGAAATTGAGTTACAAAAAAATCACAAAATAATTTTAAGTGAATTTACAATTTTGCGTTGAGCCATATACATAGCTATCCTGGGTGCCACAGGTTGGGCACACCCATTGGTACCGAAAACGTTATGTCTAGTTCTTACCTGCGGCTAGAAGGACACAGATAGCTGGGTTCTTTTTGAGCAAAGATTGAGAATTATAGGGGACTTAATAGTTTTAAATTTTTTCTGTTCTTTCATTAAAATCTTGTACTTTACTAATAGTAAAATATGTACTATTTGCCTGCTCTTTAATGGCAAATGAAGGATGTTTTTTACATTCAGGTCAAGTTTAGGACTCAAACTACCCCAATATGTTTTATAAGCTTAAATTGTTTCTAAGCACTAAACCACTATATTTGCTTGTCTTTAGACACTGAAAATACTCATTAATTATCTGATCATTTTAAGCTAATTTAGAGGCTAGAAACAGTGTTTATCTCCTTTAACTATAATATTTTTATTTTATTCTTTGAGAATTTCATAGAATTATGCAATGTTTTTTGCTACTGGTATTGGAGGTCTTACTATCTTCTACCTATAACAGGAGACAGAACCAGGACACACCATATAACAAATCAGGAGACAGACATTGGTCGAGGACATAGTTATATTTAAGTCACAAAAAATTGCGCTCAAAATTTTGAGGGGAGAAGTTTTTGGAGGGCAATAGGAAGAGAATTCACATGCTGGAAAACATTCTTTGCTCTGTAGTGGAAGTTCATTGTAGAGTAGAGAATTGCTTTTACTCCTGAGTCATTTGGCCCAGTGACAATGTGCGTTCTTTCTAAAGCATTAATAGGTAAAGAAAAGGTGTCCTCCGGAAGGTAGAGGACCAAGTAAGAAGTAGTTTTGCAAGCAAATAGTGGTTCTATATGAGTCAGTAGATGAATTTGCTAGGGCTTGGCATAACATGCTCAGTTTAAGGAAAGCTATTTCTTTCTGATAAGGCATTTCTCTTTATTTATAAATTTACTTTCATTTTCTATGTGATTTATTTTTTTAGACAGCTCCATTACATGTTGATTATATCTAGTCTCTAGTATGTGATGTATTTCTTTTCTCTTACGAGTTTCAAAATTCTATTTTTATTTAATTTTATACAATATATTGTGATCATCTTCTTTCCCCTTCTCCAACTCCTCCCAAGTTTTTCCACCTCCTTGACCACTGAAATTTATGTTCTCTCTTTCTTCCTCTTACTCTCTCTAAAAAAAACCCAAAACACAAATACATTCACAGAAAGTTAAAACATGATAATGATAATAATAATAATAATAATAATAATAATAATAATAATAATAATAATTTCTCCAATATAGCGTTAGTGGGTATATCAACCACACTTCAGGGCAAGCCCCATGCCCAGGAGTAGCTGGCCAGCAAGAACATATTTGTGTGTGTGTGTGTGTGTGTGTGTGTGTGTGTGTGTATGCACATGTACACTTTTTGTTTTGTTTTGAGTATTTATTTCTTTATTTTTGATAGTTTGATCATAATATGTTACTTTAATTGATCAGAGAATTCCAAGCTTTAGGTATCTCAATATATTATTTTCTTTTGATGTTTGGTAAGTTTTCCAATACTGTTTAACTGAGCTTTCTTACTCATTATTTTCTCTATTTTGAAATTATTGTAATGTATATTATCAATTTGTGATGATAATCAATTGATATTTTAGCCTTTCTTAATTCTTTTCATTCTTTTTTCTTGTCTGATATAATTTTCTTATCTGAGATGATTTCAGATAATCTATCTTCTCCTTCACTTAGTTTTTATTATTATTTATAGTTGTTTAAACCTCTAACGTATCTTTTAGTTCATTTATTATTTTCTTCAACCTTAAAGTTTTCTAACTAGCTCCCTTTTATGCTTTTGACCTTTTTGTTGAGTTTCTAATTTGTTTATTCCCATTCTCTTGTAACTCATGAACATTTTTAGAATAATTATTTTGAATTAGCTGTCAGGGAATTCATATATATATATATCATGCATACACACACACACACACACACACACACACACACACACACACACACACACATATATATATAACACACCCACATACACACCCACTCCCACACCCACACCACACACCATATATAGATATATAGATATATATGGTGTGTGTGTGTGTGTGTGTGTGTGTGTGTGTGTGTGTGTGTGTAATGTTTTGGTGTTGGCAACCAGAGAGTTATTTTATTTGGTGACAGGCTTCTAGGCTATGTGATAACCTTTGGTTGGTAATACTTCAGTGACAAAACCTACTGGATTCATGATTTAAGTGAGTAGGAGAGTGAGTGGATGGGGAGAGGAGGAGATATGCAAAAAGGTAGCTAACAATAATGATTATGGAAAAACAATTTGGAAACTTACTATCTTGGAAGCTTCCTTGGATGTTATGGAAGTAACCAACTACTTTCTGATAATAGATTTAAGGTCCACACCACAAGATGGAATTCATGCTTGGTATTGTAAACCTGCCCAAGAATTTGTAGCTGGGTTATAATCCCTAGGGAAGAACCTATTACTATTATTTTGGTAGATGACATATAAAACTACTTTCTTTTTTAATAGATGCTTTATTATACACACACACACACACACACACACACACACACACACACACACACACATATACATACCTTTTTTCTTTCTTCTTCCTTCTTTTTCTCAAGACAGGGTTTCTCTGTGCACCCATTGTGACTGTCCTAAAACTCACTTTGTAGACCAGGCCTAGAACTTACAGAGTTCCCACTGCCTCTGCCTCCCGAGAACTGGGATTATAGGTATGCGCCACCACCGCCCAGTTAAAAATACTTTCTAAACCCTTGTTTTTATACTGAACTTTATGTTTTTTTCTCTTAAAAAAAAAGAAAAAGAAACCACAAAACAAACACACACAAAGAAAGTCAAAGCAACAAAGAAGAGGAGGAGGAAGAGGATGATGATGATGAAATCAGTAAAAACAAACAACACCCCCATAATTTTTTTCTATAATGTTACAGGGTATATTAACCTATCTTCAGGGCAGGGCCCATGACCAGGAGTAGCTGGCCAACATGAACTTATCTGTAGATAAGTTCAGTTCTGATCTCTTATTAGAGAAAATTCCTTTTGTAAGAAATGGTGATTAGCACAGAAAGGCACAACTGATCAGAGTATAAAGGGTAGTCGAGTGTGGAGTGGGCATCTAAACCACACACCTTCTCCAAAGGTTTAGAAATCATTGCAGATGAAGGAGCAGAAATATTGTTGGTATAAAATGATAAAAGAAGTTAGAGAGGAAGGAGTAGGGATGGATTTGATCAAAACAAATTTTGCACATGTATGAAATTCTCAAACAATAAAAATCTACTGGGTTTATTTATGGAATTACTGTTACACTCTACAGGAATAATTATTTTTCTTATTAATGTTGATCAAAATATTGTGATTGATAGCATTCTAAAATACACATACAAGCAGAATGGATGCTTGATCTATCATATTTGTTGTTCAAACTTTATATAAATAGCCAATACAATAAGATGAAAGGTAACTTTTTATTAAATTTTAAAATTAAATTAAGACTATATATATGTATATCTGTGTTTTGATAGCAAGTACCATTCTATAGCTTAGATTCGTCTAGAACTGCTTAGCCCTGACTGGACTCAAGCTTGCTGTAATCGTCCAGCCTTAGCATCTCTGGTACTGGGTGGAAATGAGCGACTGAGCTTGTCAAGCTTATACTTTCGTGTGGAACATTTGTAAATTTATTGTCTTCTGTCAAGTGTATCTCTTTCTGTTTTTTTTGTTCTTCATTTCATCAATCTCATACTGATTATTTATCTTAATTCAACTTCAACTAAGTAATACTGTGAGAATAATTTACAAAAGAGTCAGATTAAGATCAGTTTGACAGAATAAAATTGAGTTAGAACCCAATGTTTCTATCACAGAACATTTAATTTGTTAAACATAACTCTGTAAGAGAGTCATTAAATTAGTGTGATGCTGTGGCAATTGAGATTACACACATAGTAAATACAATTTAATCAGATATTCACTTAGTACTTTCTATGTGTGCATATGTAAATATATGTATGTAATATACACAGTACATTTTTCTGCATCATCAGCTTGTTGAGGGGTGTGGATTAGCCCAACAACCTCTGCTCTTCTATAACTACCCATTTATCTCTGAATCCACAGCTTCCATGTGTAGAATGGAAAATTTCAGTGCAAACCCAGTATTTATATGTGACAGATGCAGACACCTATTGTAGTTTCACAGACAGTTGAGAATTGTAGTTCAATTTTTTGACTATCCTTATTTTGCTAATCATTGTATTCCTTGTGCCTACAATGATATCTGAGATGTAGATAATTACTGTACATAAGTAGAAACATTGAATAAAGTTAGTGATACAGTTTATATTAAGGATTTAGTACACATGATTTCATCAAATCCATGAGTAAAGGCTATTAAGGCAACCCAGTGGGTAAAGACACTTGCTGCACACTCCTGGACCTACATGGTGGAAGGAGAGAACTCCGGTAAGTTGTATTCTGACTTTTGTGTGCTGTGCATGCATGTGCACATACACATAAATAAATAAATAAAGCACAACAAAATATTAAAAAACGTAATTTTAAATGATTTATGCAGTCTTAAGATTGTATTAGGACATAGTTCCATTTTCCCAAGTACTTAACACCTTCAGGTGAAGAAGTCTTTTGACACAGAGGAATTAGAAAGATTATCATAAGGCTAGAGGGATGCCTCAGCTGTGAAAGGCTAGGCTCACAACCAAAAATATAAGAAAGATTATCATATGTATTGTTCAGTGCCACCCAAACCCTGGGAAATTAGCCACTTATTTGTTCTGTGAGGAAAAATGTATTTCTATTCTCAACGATGAACCATCCACCAACTTTTAAATGACTCCCTTGGTGCTTTCTTCCACTTTGGCTATCTCTAGACCCCAGAGAATTGATTTTCAGAGTTACATCCCATGATATTAGTTAGCATATAGTCACATCAGGACAAAAGCTGATAAATACCAAAATATAGACAATACAGCCTCTCTGTGGGTATGAGGAGAGGAATCTCCTACCTGCTATTTGTAGGCTCTGATCATATCCAGGCTGGCAAAGTAGTTGGTAGGTGGAACATACTGATACAATATTTATATAAATCATTTTAATTTTTAGACAGCATGAATATATTGATAGGAATAACTTTTAAAATTCTGTTAGAACATAATTATGAAGCAGAAAACCTAAAGAAAGTATCTAGCATAAAGAATTGGGTGAAGTGGTGTCTGTGATGTTATATCTGAAGGTATTGGAATCAGTAACACTAGTAACTTAAATGTAAATGGGAAAAAGTCAGATATTTGCTTAAACCAATGTTGGTAGTACAGGTATTTTAAAATGAAAATTCTAGAATATAAATCAAATTAGGAGAGACTAAATGAGTTAGCAAACAGGTTTGTAAATATTTGCAATTTTTTTCTCAAACTCATTCATTCACCAATTTAAGAAATCCACTTAATTATCTACCCCTTCACAAAGTAAGAACCCTGAGCAACCCTGTGTCCAAGGAATTATGCCAAGCTCCAGCTAGATATGGACATGCTCTCTGGCTGAAAGGGGCAGAGTTTCCATTATATTTTTGCCAGAATAAAAGTTGGAATGCTATAATGTAATTAGTTAAAATCTTATTGAAGATGTGGGGAGATTGTTGCTGTCAGAGTCCAGTTAATATCTCTATGGAGCTTTCTATAAATGATTCATGCCAAAATTCAGACACTTAGAAAGAAAGCTTTCTGACTGACGCTGAGGGATTGAACAATAATGAATGATTAGCTGTCACATATGGCTATGGGTTCAGAAACCGGGAAGTTCTGGTGTACACAAGTCAGATGCTCTCAATTTGCTTTCTAAGCTGCTTTTCAGACTGTCAATTTTCAGATAAAAGGGTAGTATTTCAATACAGAGAAATATAAACAGGTATCAAATGGTAGTATTTCAGAAATCATAGGAGTGGATGATGGTTTCCATGTTGAACTTTACTTTGAAAGGGGATATAAATACACAAAAGCACACACACATACACACACATATGAATATGTATATATGTATATGAATATATATGTGTGTTTACCAACAACAATAATAAAAGAAGTTATCAGCTTGAGTAGTGGGTGGCATGGGAGGATTTTGAAGGAGGGTAGCTATGAGGGGCTGGAGAGAGGAAAGGGAAGGAGAAAAAGCAACCCTGAGCAAGGGTTGGAAATGATGTACTTCTATTTCAGTTAAAACATATTCAAATTAGCCTTCTCCAACAGAATCTTACTGGTTATATTAACCACACTGGGGTAGACTCAATGCCCAGCGGTAGATGGCTAACACGAGACAAACTCAATGATACTTTTGTAGATTCTTTTTGGTTTCATATTGCTTTGCTTGGGCATTTTTTTTTTTACCTTGCTGGTCTTTTGTGTGTATATTATGGTTTCTGATTTTGTTTTTTATGTGTATGTTTGTGTGTATTTCTTGTGGGTTTTTTTGAATTATGACTTAGACTTATTTGCCTGTTGTTTTTCTAAAGAGAGAAGAAAGATGTGGAGTTGGATGGGTGGGGGAAGTAGGGAGGATCTGAAAGGAGATGAGTGAGGGGAAAATATGATCAGAATATATCGTATGAAAAATATTTTCAATAAAAGTAAATAAAAAATTAAAAGATAAATATGTATGAAATTTTCAAAGATTAAATATTGCTGAAAATTGAAATAAAAAGAAAGGGGAATGATAGCAAAAATTTATTTCAGTTATGTACTATTATTTTAAAAATTATTTTATCTTATTTTAATATATTATATATAATATGACATATATGCTATATATATATAGTGTCTGTATGGGGTTATATGCACATGAGTGCAGGTGCCCATGGAGGCCAAAGAAGCTGGCGTTGTATGAGGATGCTGTGAGCTGCCAGTTGTGAGTGTTGGGAACCAATCTAGAATCCTCTGTAAGGGCAGTAAGTGCTCTTAACTGCTGAGCTGTTCTTCAGCCCCTCTTGCTGGGTATTTTAAAAATTTACATGCATGCATTCATTATTCTGGTAATAATGCCTCAAAGGTAGGTATGATTATTATCCCATTCTACAGAGGGACTCACTCTGACAGAGACAGATAAATGAATAACCAAAGGTTACACACCTAATGGCTGTGTTGTGGTTAGAATAAAGACACAGGTCTCCATATGTACAATGATTTTCTAACTTTATTCTTCTATTTGTATATTTGTGTATGTGTAGGTTTGAGATACATGTCAGATTAAAAGCAGAAATTCTCTTGTCTTTCTTCTTATGCTTTCTTCCTACCAAGTGTGCTATGTTTATATACACCAAGCAAATTTTGCATGTTAATATTTTCTGCTACTGGTTTATTTATAATATTTATGGTTCCCAAGTCTTCACAGACCCCTCTATATAGTGAATGTGCTTTTGCAACTCTCTCCCAATGTGTCACATAATACCATAAGCAAGCTCAGCATTCTAAGAGCAGGAAAATCAGTTTGACTTCTTTAGGTGTTGTGCATATTGACAGTGGTGAGCACACCATTACTTGTCCATATGGTCACGTTAACCTAATAATTCTTAATTTACCATTCCAGATTTTACTCTCACTGAGATTTTATTTTCATAGAACATTAAATTTTAGACAAAAAATTTTCCTTAAAAGTCTATTAAAATCTTAGCCTGGTGGTGGTGGTGCACGCATTTAATCCCAGCACTTGGGAGGCAGAGGCTGGCTGATTGCTGAGTTCAAGGTCAGCCTGGTCTACAGAATGAGTTCCAGGACAGTCAGAGCTACACAGAGAAACCCTATCTCACAAAACCAAAAAGAAAAAAAAAAGTCTGTTAAATTTCTTTATATTGACAGTGAGAAATTGTTGACAGCTGACCGACTAATATTCTCAACCTCCAAGATTTTGTTGGCTGTGCCCTACTGTAACTCCACGTATTTCAATTATTGCTCAAGACTCTGTCCCCCAAACTAGAGAACTGAGGAACCCCTGTACATTAACCCACAGTTCTTTAAACTTATTTACTTGCAAAGCTTTTGAAACATTAAAAGTATATACTGTGATGTATATGTATCTGCAGGTGATATTTAGACATTGATTAGAACTACAAAGACCAAATAATGACTAAATAATGACTAAATAATGATTTCCCCTGATTCTTCACCCCGCTGTTTTAAATGAATTATGTTATTATGCATTTTAACATCTATCAGTCTCTGAGAACAATTTTCTGTCTCTATATATCTCTACCTTCCTAATGTACTTACCAATGTTATTCCTGCCCTCTGACTTCACCCCTTTGTGAGCTATTACATCATACTACACGCTTTCCTCATTGTCCCTGTGACCAGCAGGTTTGAAAGGATAACATGCCTTCTGTCCTCTGGAGAGGCTTTTTCAGGAAAAAAAAAACACTGGAAAGGACCTGTTAATATTTTATCTTTTTGAAACACTTTAACCTACTTATTGGCAGGTGTGTAACCTATAATAATGTAATGTTATTTTCAGAAAAAAGGGATTTGTAGATTTCTTTTCCTGCATTACTACAGCATTTCCTTTCCCTTCTTTCTTTTTGTTCATTTTCCTAGTCTCGGTTTTGGCCATCATAGACTCCTCATATTCCATGCAAACAACGTGAATAGGGTTTTCGTTGTTAGCAAGACAAATTTCTGTACAAACTCTTATTTTTCCCCAAAGTATTGGTTCCCTTAAGGAGGTCTCACAGTTCACTCACCTATGGGGAAGGACTTTGTGTCCCTAGTTGTCTTCATAGGCATCCTCTAGATACTACATCCCTGAAGATTAAATAAAGAATAGACATTTGCCAAGTGTTTTCAAGAAGAGTGGGCTTTATCTAGAAATTTGGGGAGCAAAGATAAGTGGATACAAGATGGAGAAAAAAATTCTCCAACTTTTCTAGTTTTTTTTTGGTAGTAAACACTAGAATAATTACATGGCAGTCCAAGGAGAAATGCCCTGACTCATTTATGCATGATTTATCTCCTACAAAAATGGCTCACAAACATTATGATTCCTGGCTATGGATTTTTACTGGCACAGTGCCCATTCTTTCTTAGACTGTGGCAGAGCATGGATATATTTTATGGCAAGATCCAGGCCAATTGTATTAAGGTCTCAGTAAACCACCAAATGAGCCCTGTTTTACACACAGGAGATACATTTTGTAAAATTACTGTTATGATATCAACGTCTAATTAGCTTTGGTAGTGTGGCAATAGTAACGCTGAATCCACTTTAAATCCTGCCAGTTGTGTCTCCTAAATATTTTCTAAATAAGATTTTCACTGTTCTAAATAGCTGTTGCTGTCTTCCGTTTAGCAGCTCACTTTTCCCTGAAATGTTTTCTCATTCTTTTTGTCACACAGCACCTGGAGTGACAGTTCTAAAATTTAAACGTATTAAGCCATCCGCTAGAGTTTGTTATGAAATACACGAGAAGCAATTAAAACTTAATTTTATTATTGCAAGCTGCATGACTTATTCTCGGTTATATTGTTTTGCTTGTGTCAATCTTTTTTGCATGTGTATGAATGTATGATATGCATGGTGTGCATTTGTATCCATGTTTATGTATGCCAGGGTGCACATGTGTGTGCAGATATGTGCATGTGGAGGTGTGAAGCTGGCAATAGATATCCTACTTGATCACTCTTCACCTTTTAAAAATTAGCTTTGCATTTGTTTATTTTGTGTGTGCATCTTTCTGTCTTCTGTCTGTCTGTCTGTCTGTCTGTCTGTCTGTCTGTCTCTGTCTCTCTCACTGTGTGTGTGTGCTATGACTTGCTTCCTGTGAAGGTCAGAGGACAACTTGAAGAAATTGTCTCTCTCATTTCATCAACTGTATTCTGATGATTAAACTCAGATTGTCAGTCTTGGTGACAAGTGCCTTTTCCCATGTTGCATACCACTAGCCAACTGCTTTATTTATTGTGGCATGGTCTCTTGCTGAATCTTCCCATCTCTACCTCCCGAGTGATGGAATTACAGGTACCGCTACCACTCCTGCTTGTTTTTGATGTGAGTTCTGTGGATCTGAACTCCTGACTTTCAAAGTGTGTGGTAAGTGCTTTATCTACAGAGCCAACTCCTCAGCTCCAAGTTTGATCATTTACAGTTATTCTGTTTCTTCTTTGATGGAAAGTACAGAGCAGGCCACAGGAGAAATTAGATGACATACAAACCATCAGAAGTGCATTGTGATTCCCATGAAAATGCTAAAAAGCATAGCATAGCATCTTGTATTAGTGTTTACTTCTTTGAGATATTATTTTCTTTTCCTCATTGAGAGAGAAGTCATTTGATTAGGAACTACTAAATTCACCATTTTCATCTGCTTTCCTAAGAGCAGAATATCCACAGTAGGATGTGTGGGATGCTCTTTGTGGAGGTCTTCTTGATGGTCAGAAACTCTAGGTTCACTCAGCAGTAACTACAAATGAGCACAGGGTGATATTATCATTACATCCTTGCAGTGTCAATACTAGGAAGGTCGTGGGCTGCCCTTAAAAGAGGAACCACCACTGTATTGAATCTCCTGAAATACGTCATTGAGGGTTAACATGTTTAAGATGGCTTAGTGATGAAAGCTGGAATAGTACTTTTTTTTTTTTTGATTGAAATTGTTCTAAGCTGAACTCAAATTTCTCTGTTGCAGTAAGCGTGATTGATTTGTAACTCACTGAGGCTGACACTGGGTTTCCCATGAATGGAGACAGGTACATTTTGTCTAAACAGTCTCCCACTCTTGAGTTTTCTGAATATTTTTGGTTTTTCTGGAAAGCTCTGGCCTTTCTTCCTGTACCCACCTGTTATCTTTCTTTTTAAAACAGAGATGCTGTATCATTGAAAGTCACGCACTGCTTACTGTAATTATGCATAAGATGACTTAGTAGGCCCCAAGGAAGAAACGTTAGATTTCTTTAATTAACAATGTACGCAGTGTCTGTAAGAATCAGTCACATCTGTTTGGTTTGATAAAACTCTAACTTGTGTTTTATACTTACTTTCATCTAAGCAAAACTGAAGGAATACAATACTATGTAGCACACCAGGAAACACAAGTAACACCCTAGTTGCAGCTGGCTGTTGATGATGAGGAAGAGAAAGCATATTTAGAAAGCAAACATCTCATCTTCCCTCTCTGTGTTGCTGTTGATTGGCTCTTGCTCTATAACACACGTTGACCTTTAACTTTCCATGTAACACAGTCTTCCTTCAGACATGTAATATTTCTGCCTCAGTCTCCCAAGCTTGGCTCCCAAGCATATGCTACCACACTTTGGCTTGACTGTTTTCTTTTTATTTGATAGGTTTTCTTTTTCAGTAGTGCTGCACTTAATATTGAGTCTTAAGCAGAAGTTTGGGGATGATTTTCTTCTTACTTCCTCTTGGAAATGGCAGAACTAACCAGTATGATCCTGTGCTATGATGGCAAGCATACCTGTTTCTCAGGTGACTGGTCCTTCTTCCTGCCCTTTCTGAAGGTCGGCTTCACAGTGGAGGTAGTGGTGAGCAAAGAGGATTTGTTTGCAGGCAGAGGACTTTCTTTCAATTTAATGTTTCCCCACATTATATATTTTGATCATGTTTTTTTTCCCTCCTCTCCCAACACCTTCCAGAGGTGAGGGAGCTCACTTCTCTATCCACCCAACTTCACTGGGTATACTAACTACACTTCAGTCATGCTCTATGCCCAGAAGTAGTTGGCCAATACAAATGGACTTTAAGTTTGTTTGTTTGTTTTTTCCATGGGTTTGTTTCATCTTGTTTTGTTTGGGTGTTTTTTGGTATTTTTTGTTTGTTTTAATTGTCATTTTCTTTCTTTTTGAGAGGAGGGGGAGAGAGAGTATTTTCACATGCACAGCCTGCATCACTGTTTCTTTTTTTTCTGTTTACCTCTTACCAAGGCTTAAGCAGTAAAATTTTGGTTATTCATTCACTGTATATAAAATCATGGGACTGATTTTTATACAATTTAAAGTACTGGAAGCTGTGGAGAAAGCTCAGTGGTGCTTGGTGCTCTATAAGAGGACACACACACACACACACACACACACACACACACACACACACACAAACACACACCCTTGTAATTAAAAATGATAAAATAAGCTAAAAGCCACAAAGTACTGAAAGATCAATGTACTTAATACTAAGATACAAGCTTAGTTTTCCAAAATGATCTAGAGAGAAGAGGCCGCATTTACAACTGTCAGTCTAAATATTGGATAATTTTAAAAGTCAGCACACATATTGTTTACTAAACTGAGTATTTTTTTTGAGACAGGGTTTCTCTGTGTAGCTTTGCGCCTTTCCTGGAACTCACTTGGTAGCCCAGGTTGGCCTTGAACTCACAGAGATCCGCCTGCCTCTGCCTCCTGAGTGCTGGGATTAAAGGTGGGTGCCACCACTGCCCAGCTAAACTGAGTATTTAAAGGAAGGGTAGATATTTGAAGAAAAGATTGCCAATGAGTTTTGTAAAAAATAGAATTTTACTAGATTAAGGAGTTGATTTGGCTTTCAAGTATTTGACACTGTCCTGAAGTAGGTTTTTAAGTGTGTGACATATTTCATATGGTTTCAGTAATGCGTCATTTATGAGATCATCATTTACTTTCTGTATCTTGTTTTTTTAAAATATGAAATGAGGAAAGCAAAGATATAATACCATCTCTTTAAGTTTTATTTTTACGTGTGTGGATGTTTTGCTTGCCTGTGCGTCTGTCCTCCCCATGCACACCTGGTGCCCATGAAGACCAGAAAAGAAGGCTGGGTACTCTGGGACTAAAATTACAGATTGTTATTATCTGCTGTGTGTGTGGTGAGAACTGAACTGAGGTTTTTCTGCAAGAGCACTGAGCCATCTTCCAGCCCCCCATAATGCGATCTCTTAATGATAAGAATATATTAAAACTTTGATAAAATTCTAATTAAATATTGTTTGGAGTCACTACATTTCCTTTGATTTTCCATAGCTACAATGAAGAATTATTTGAAGAAATGGAGCCGGTAAATGACACCACCGTGACAGAATTTGTTCTCACTGGTCTGTCTCAGACTCGAGAAGTGCAGCTAGTCTTGTTTGTTATATTTTTATCCTTCTATTTATTTATACTTCCAGTGAATATCCTTATTATCTGTACCATCAGGCTTGATCCCCATCTGAGTTCTCCCATGTATTTCCTGCTGGCTAATCTCGCCTTTCTTGATATTTGGTACTCCTCTATCACGGCACCTAAGATGCTGGTAGACTTCTTTGCGGAAAGGAAGATCATTTCCTTTGGTGGGTGCATTGCTCAGCTCTTCTTTCTGCACTTTGTTGGGGCCTCGGAGATGTTCCTGCTCACGGTGATGGCCTTTGACCGCTACGCTGCCATCTGCCGCCCTCTCCACTACGCTACCATCATGAACCGACGTCTCTGTTGTATCTTAGTGGCTCTCTCCTGGACAGGGGGCTTCGTCCATTCTATAATACAGGTGGCCCTCATTGTTAGACTCCCGTTTTGTGGGCCCAATGAATTAGACAATTATTTTTGTGACATCACACAGGTTGTCCGGATTGCCTGTGCCAATACTTTCCCTGAGGAGTTAGTGATGATCTTTAGCAGTGGCCTGATTTCCGTCGTGTGCTTCATTGCTCTGTTAATGTCTTATGCCTTCCTTCTGGCCATGCTCAAGAAACACTCAAGTTCAGGTGAGAGCACCAGCAGGGCCGTATCCACCTGCTATTCCCACATCACCATAGTAGTGCTAATGTTTGGACCATCCATCTACATTTATGCTCGCCCATTTGACTCATTCTCTCTAGACAAAGTGGTGTCTGTGTTTCATACTGTGATATTCCCTTTACTCAACCCCATCATCTACACATTGCGAAACAAGGAAGTAAAGGGAGCCATGAAGAAGTTGGTGAATAGATATATTTTTTGTAAAGAAAAGTGAAAAATAAATGATATATTTTACATTCTGTGAAAGTAGGAAGTGGTGGTAATGTTGCTTTCACTTCTTCTTATTTGAATTCTAAGATTTATTTATTTTTATTTAGAATGTATAAATGTTTTGTTTGCATCTATGTATGTGTACCATATGCATGTCTAGTGTCCACAGAAGTCAGAAGGCGGCTTTGGATCCCTTAGAACTAGAGTTATAGAGGATTGTAAACCAGTATGTAGGTTCTGGGAACAAAATCTGGGTCCTCTGTAAGAGCAGCAGGTGTCCTCAACCACTGAGCCCCTTATCTGATTTTTTAAACTCATCAGTTTCCTACATTTCCATTTAAGATAAAACACAAATGTATTAAAATGAAAACAAATTTACATATACATCCTGAAGTATCAAGCAGACCATTATCAGAATTTAGATTTAATAAGGGTCTTCAAAAACACACATTTTTTTTTAATTGTTCATAAGTAACTACTCTAGAGCAGGTCTGTGAGGAAAATGCATGTTGTGAAATAATAAAATAAATATGACTTTGTAGATATGTTCATTACACTTGAAGAAATGGCCAGCATGTAAACATAATTTCATGTCACCAAATTAAGTATTGCCGTTGTATTTCATTCTTGGCCCAGTAGGAGTTTTCAGCAAAGTATCTTTCTGAGCCTGGAAAACATTCTTTGTTTTGCCTTTTATTTCCAACTCTACCAAATGAGAAAGAAATTGAGAATTCTGTTCTATGAGGCACCTCAACTCCTATCTCAGGCAGCATGCACTGAACAGCATTACCGACAAATCTCAAGCTTTTTTACCAATTATGGAAACAATATTTATGTATTCAGAACACAATGTATTTTGTTATAAGATTTTTCCTATTTCAAATGTATTCTCCAGTCAACTCACAGGTTTTATAGCCTACATGATAACCTTCAGAGTGAAGCCAGGCCTGAAGGTAAAGGACTCTAGGCTGACTGGGATCAGTAGACAAACAGCTGCACACTTTAGACACAAACCATATTTCTCCTTCGACGCTTCTGTTTGTTTCCCATGCTTGCTGATTTATTGTGTCATATTCAATAAATTGAGCATTACAATTAATATTTAAAATTTGCACTATAATTTAGTTATTTCCCATTAAATCATGTTTTGTAGTTTATATAGATGATACTTACTTAGGTATTATGTACTCTGTGGACTAATAAATTGTTTAGTAGGGGTTAATTTCTTATTCTCTGATGCTTAGAACTCAATTAATGACCATATTTCAGAATATAAAAGGTAGGTATAAATACATGAATGATGAAAAATAATCCCAGAGATAATATTTATTTATTATGATCACTTATTTACAGAGATGCATTTCTTATTTAGAAGATAATTCATGCCTAAACCAGTGTATTGCAAGTACACAGGATCTCCATGGCATATAATGTTGACTGTTTGGTTTGAACGTTTTTTTTCTTACATTGACCTTCTTCCATTTTCTGTGCTCAACATAACTTCTCTTCTAGGAACACAATGACAGAGTGGAGTTCTGATTCCTGAATATTGAGTTGACTTCTCATCACCTGGAAATGAATATAGCAGTGGGCTTCTATAAGTTTTGAAACAATCTAAAAGTGTGAAAATACAAAAGATATATACGTACATAATAAATAATGAATTATCTTTACACATTTTATATCATTTTTATTGTCTTTCTTTACGATCAGAAGCAGCTAACATAGGGTCAGAAGTTGTTTTTGTCTTTATAACTTATGCTTGCGTAGTTATTAATAACTTCTATAGTTATTATTAATATTATTTGAAAAGAGATCATTCACTGTTGTGGCTTTTTAATACCACTATAAGAATATTTGCTGCACATATTGAAGCTTGTAATGTAAAGGCAAAGAGGTAGTAGCAGGATAATTGTTTACTTAGAAAATTTATCTGAAGCTAAAAGTTAATATTGACAGGAAAGGGGGAACCTTTGTCAAACTACTGATTCATGACCTAGCCTGACTCATGGAAGAAATAATTAGAATAAAGAATAGGTAGAACATTTTCCATTCCCACCAGTCAGTGAGTGGAGATGATTTTTAATAGATCTGACAAAAATCCTTAAGTTTATTTTCCAAATAAACATTATGCTTCTCCTGCTTTCAGTCACGAAAAAAGTTCATTAGAAGTTCAAAATGTGTGACCACATGAATATGACATAGTGGCCTGTCCCACTGAATTACTTGTTCCCAAATGCCAATATTGCTAACACTGAGAACTAACTTAGATAATGAACAGTGGCAGGAGAGACAGGTATTACCGACACCACGCATTACCCTGGGATAGCCAGTGCCACAGCGCCATCTTTCAGTAATCCAGCACCATCACAAGCAAAGTCCCAAATTTGCCGAATGTCTTTTCCCCATGTAAATATTATTATGCATTTCCTCCTGGTTAAGGTAAACTATCCTTTATGGGTTTTTTTTTGCCCTTTTTATTCTTCCTGTCTCTGTTACTCCATTTCCCCCTTCAGAGTCTGTTATTGAAGTTCTATTTTCACAACAAGAAATATATAGACTTAGCAACTTACTCCCCTTAGCCAAAGACTGAAGTTGTATTTAATTAGATTGACTTGTGTGAAACTTTACAACCTTGATTTGATTCATCTCATATAATTTTTGCTAACCTCAATAGCATCCAGATGGACTTTACTAGATCTAATAAAAGTCCCTAGCCACTAGCTGTACTTTACATTTCTCCTGCTTGTAATTACTAAAAAAAAAAAAAAAAAAAAAAAAAAAAAAAAAAAAAAAGCTCATTAGGCTTGCAAAATATGTGATTGTATGAATAATGACACAAAATGCCATGTGCAATATTTTGAAAAAACATATCCCAGATATCCATAGCTTTCTTTAATAAAACATAAAGTTCATCCAGCTCTATTAAATCTAGGTTATTTGACCTACCATGCCTTGTTTTGTAATCTAATCGACCATTTCTATGTAAATGGGGGAGGTGGGGTATGAAGTAAAAAACTATTTGCATAAATAAGTGTGACTTTCAGATTTTATACCAAAATTTTTTTATTTAATTTACTTAAATCTTTATTTTATTTTATTATTTGTTTAAACAATATTGAAGAGTTTCCAACTGTGTGATGAAAGTCTAGGAAGTTGTTTTCAAGAACTCTTTTCAAGAAATTACCAGGGAATAACTAATAATATAAAGTATAAGAAACTATAATGAAAGACTGATATTATGTATTAATATTTCATAATTCATAAAATGTTAGTTTTATTAAGATATGTTTGTGTTGGCTATATCTTGATAATCAACTAAAAATCAAGAGCTGGTCACACCTGTGAAGGATTTTTCTTGATTAGATCATTTGAGGTCAGGAGACTCATCTCAAATATTTTGGTGGGAGCCCACATAAAAGGATTTGAAAGAAGGAAGTGTTTTGTTTCTTACCTCCTTACTCTCTCTTGAATTGGCAAGTTCATCTGTCCTGTTGCTGAGGCATTCCTTCATTGGTATTAAAATATTTCATCAGGATTCTAACAGACTGAAGACCAGCAGCACCAGAATGGTACTGCTGAGACACTTAGTCTTATAGATTGAAAAATGCAAAAGCAAAAAAATAAATCATTGGCTTTTCCATTGGGAGACATCTGTTGTTGGACTACTCTCATAAGCCACTCCAATAAACCCACTTTTTTTTCTTGAGACAGGGTTTCTCTGTGTAGCTTTGGAGCCTGTCCTGGAACTCACCAGGCTGGCCTCGAACTCACAGAGATCCGCCTGCCTCTGTCTCCCGAGTGCTGGGATTAAAGGCATGTGTCACCACCGCTTGGCTACTAAACCCACTTTGAATTCATTCTATCAGTTCTGTTCCTCTAGAGAACCCTAGATGAAACAATATTAAACTAATAACATATGACAAAAGTCTAGAGAGGGATGACAAAGTGAAATAAAATGCCATGAAAGCAGAATTATAGCATTTAACTTCATTTACATCCTGAACATTTCACTAAAAACAGATACATATGTTGGATAAACATCTTTAGACATTATCTAAATTAAACCCATACATCATACAGAATATTGATAGTCTAAAACTAAAATGAAATTTTTTGAGTTCAGAGTGATAAATGAAGAGAAATTGCTATATAGAAAACTTTTCTGTGAATGTATGTTCTGTTTTTCAAGGCTGGAAAGAAGGAATAGGGGTGAAAATGTATAGGTGATAAAGACCAAGGCCCACATAATGATACATTTGCAACCAGTAGAGGTCACCAAAAGATTCATTTTCAGAGTGGAAATAAAGCTTCTTTATAAATCACCCAGTAATAAGATGTAAGAGAGAGAGAGAAAAAAAAAAAGACTCCTGAACCATATGGGTGTAAATAAGACTTTCTTTTCAGTTTTTGTTGATATTTATTATACCAACCACTGACTTTCATCGTGATATATTTATGTATTTAGGAGAATAAAGGATTTATTCCACTTTACATTTCACACTCCTTCACAAAGGAAAGTCAGGGCAAGAACTCTAGGCAGGAACCTGGAGGCAAAATCTGAGCAGATGACACGGAGGAATGTTGTTTACTGGCTTGCTCCTCATTCCTTGTTTAGCCAACTTTCTTAAACAGCCAAAAGGACTTAACAGACATCTAGAGAATATTATATTTGTTATTTTTTTTACCAGTCCACTTTCTCTTTAATCATTATTGAGTGAGTAGATTACATGAGATTGTATGAGTTCTGGTTAGTTAGTTAGTTAGTTTGTTTTTGTCAACTTGATACAAGATTGAGTCACCATAATATTTTTATACATGAATGTAAGTTGGTACTTTGTTCCTTCTTTGAAGCCAAACCTACCTACTAGTATGGGTTCTCTAGAGAAACAGAACTAATAGAATAATTGCATATCACAAAAAGGGGAATTCTTTGATTGGCTTGTGCTATATCAGCTGGCTAGTTTCATAATGGTTGATGGCCTATGAGAGCGGTTGAGAATATGGAAGGGCTCAGTCCATGAGGCTCGATGCCTTAGCAGTCCTGGTTTGGCACCTACTCTGTAGATTCATAGAGAGCTGCTGGTCTTTCAGTCCAGATTAGAAAGCCAAGAAACTGGGGTTTAATGGCATGAAAGGATGGCAGCAGCAGCAGCAGCAGCAGCAGCAGCAGCAGCAGCAGCAGCAGCAGCAGCAGCAGCAACCCTGGGATAGGTGCCCCACGCCTGCTAGAAACCACGTCAGGGAATCAGGCAGCACTGATCTCCCCCTGGACTCTGAATAGTTGGGTTGCTGGAGAACAGTGTGAGCCAATTTCAGGCAGAGTCTTCCCACCCCAGTTAATCCTTCTAGGAAATGCTCTGACAGACCTGCTCAGATCCAATCAGGAACTCAAGATTAACCTTCTAGTCTAGTTAGATTTGGGTTGCTGTATTAAAACACTGACCAAAAACAGTTTAAAGGAAGAAAGGATTTATTTGGTTTATACTTCCATGTTACATTCTCTCATTGAGAGAAGTCAGGGCAGGAACTCAAGCAAGAACTTGAAGCTGAAATCTCAGAAGGAACACTGCTTGCTGTCTCACTCAGATATCCATATTTGGAGTTCTTTTTTCCCCAAAAATATATTTATTGATTATTTGAGAATTTGCACATAATGCACCCTGATGACGCTCACCTAGACCTCCCAGCTCTGCCTCCTAACCCTTATCTCCCCACCCTTCCCCCGAAACGGAGAAAAAATTCCATTTGTGTTGTGTTGCACATATACTCAATGGAGTATAGCCAAATTCCCAGTGACCAGCCCCTTGGGGATAGGAACAGGAGGATCAGGTGAGTGGGGAATAAAGAGAGAGAGTATTGGGAGAGACAAGTGTAATTGGTGGGCATTTCGGGGACAAGGTAAAAACCCAGTGCAATGGAAACTCCCAGGAATCTATGGCCATGACCCTAGTGAAGGCTCCTAGTAATGGGGCACACAGAGCCTGAACTGGCCATCTTCTCTAACCAGACAAGACTTTCAGTGAAGGGATTGGGACACCAACACAGCCACAAAACCTTCGACCTACAATTTGTCCTGCCTGAAAGATGTGCTGGGGTAAAGATGGCACAGAGCTTGTGGGAATGGCCAACCAATGACTGGTCCAGCCTGAGACCTATGCCACTACAGGGTTCCACACCTGATATTGTCTGGAGGGCCAGGAACAAGAAACTGGATAGCCCAGAGACCTAGGGTAGAACCAAATATGACTGACAAAAATGTCAAAGAAATGATTCCTAATGATTCTCTGCTATACTTGTAGCCTGGAGCCTCACACTGTGGCCATCAGAGAGGCTTCATCCAGCCACTTATGGGAGCAGAAACAGAGACCCAAAGTCAAACATTAGGCAGAACTCAGGGAATCCTGTAGAAGAGGGAGAGGAAGATTGTAGGAGCCAGAAGGTCAAGGACACCCCAAGAAAACCCACAGAATCAACTAAACAGGGATCATAGGGGCTCACAGAGACTGAACTGACAATCAGGGAGCCTGGGTGGGTCTGACATAGGCCCTCTGCATATATGTTATAGTTCTGTAGCTTGCTCTTCTTGTGGGACTCTTAACAGGGGGAGCAGTGGTTGTCTCTGACTCTGTTGCCTGCTTTTTGGACTCCTCTCCTCCTACTGGGTTGCCTTGTCCAGCCTTAATATGAGGGAATGTGCCTAGTCTTATTGTAACTTGATGTAAGGTTGATGTTCCTGGGAGACCTGATTTTTTTTAGAAGGGAAATACAGGAGGAGCAGAAATTACAGGGCAACTGCAGTCAGGATGTAATATAAGAGAGAATATTAAAAAAAGAAATAAAGAAAACAGTCCTTTCCTATCCCTTTCCTCTGCCAGAAGCCATCAACTGTGGAGAGCTACACCCAAGCATCCTTACCACAATTTGTAGGAGTTCCTTTTGATGGCCTTCTGTATAGGCTGTTACTTCCTAGGGGGGAGGGGGAAGTGGAGTGGAGTTAGGGATTGTGACAGAAACCTTCTATGTCCCTCTTTCTCAACTGTGAGTCTGCAGTCATCAGTCCCTCTGCAAAGGAAGCTTCCTTGCCCTTTAAAGTCAGCGGAGCAAGGATCACGGACTTCCTACACAGCCCAGGACCCCCTGTCTAGGGATGGGGCTGGCTGCCCACAGTAATCTAGTCCTTCTTATATCAATGATAATGAAGACAATCTCCTACAGGCCAATGTGTTCTGGGTATCCCCTAAATGAAGTATCTTTCTCAGGCAAACTGAAGTTGTTTCAAGTGGAGGCTGTAGGATACCTAGCTTGTCAACTTGTCACTCCACTGTATCTCCTTATGCCATGCTAAATTTCCAAATGAAGACAGTAAAGTGGTCATAACCACCTCCCTAGTAATGTCCAGTAATAGAAGGCAAAGTCTTTTGAGGAATAGGTGGTCTTTTACTATCCCACGAACTTAACTGTGTTAATATAGATTTAACAATATTTAACTACAGATACTATCTTAAACAATGTTGTGTTACATGGTAAATAAATAGAAAAAAGGAAACGTAAATACCTGCTTAATATTGTTGGTAGTCAGCCTGTTCTCACCCAAGAGAAGGAGACCAGGACTAGCTACTCATGACTTTGAAGTTGTTATTGAGCCACACAGACCTGGCCTTGGGCCCACACTCCTGTGACTACCATTCTAAAAAGAAAGCCCCAAGCTGGGTGAGCAGGGGGCTTACAAAGGTAAGAACTGTAAGTCTGGAAAACCCTGTTGACATAGCTGTGATGACTGCCAGCAAGCTTGGGTGGATACAAATTTTTAATAACAGCGCACAGTTGTGTTACCATGGTGTTTCTGTTTGTTTTGGGAGCAGAGAGCCTTGTGGTTACAGAGGCAGAACAACGTAGGTTAGCAAAAATTTCTGTAAGTATTGTACAAGCCTGAGAGGGTCAGGCTGACTTCAGTTTTACCAGCGGTCAGGTCATAGCAAGTATGTTTTACACACACACACACACACACACACACACACACACACACACACACACACACTCACACACACATGCACACATGCATATTCTTAACAAAATAGGCAGAAACACTCATAGCAATTTTAATTCTTGTTTCTGTAACTAGTCATGTGGTTTTATGTGCTGGTTCATTTTCTATAGTTCTATAGTACCCATTCTATATTCCAGCCACACTTAGTAAACACCTCAGCAGGTCTTTGTTAATTAATTGTTTTCTCTGGTAGAAGTATCTATAATGTCTTCCATTTGGTTTTTAAACCACAGTAGCCCCTATTCTACAGGTCAAGGGAGCATTATGGGACTATTTTATCTTCTGAGTATATATAATCTCTATATATCTATCCTATACTTATTAGGCTTCCAGGACCAAGGAAATAATCATGGGGTGAGTTTGGGTATCCAGTGGACTTCTTATAAGGATTGAAAAAGTACTTAAAAGGTTTCTAATTCATTCCACTTCTGGCAACTCTATGATTAAAGGATAAAGGTCTCTAGGAGTCAGACAGTTGTGCATTTTCCTTGCCTGTGATGTCCATTATGATAAGTATACACATCTAGCCTCCAGTGGTTTAATGTTGCCACTTAGCCCTTGCTACTCTGTGGTCTATTTAGAAACACTGTGCTTAAATGATCCAGTTTAGCATTCATGGCTCCTATTTTGAGTTTTGACATATGAAGGAAGATAATGACAGAGATCACTAGGTAGCTGGGACCCTTCCACAGATGTATTTCGTAGAGTATAAGTGAAGGGCTTGTCTTCTAGACACTCCCTTTGTGGACGATTGAATTTCACATGGCAAATCCGTTCTAACATTCTAGTTTCCCTAGGCCTTTGATTCTTTTCATTAATATTAGGTCATGAGTTATCAGGCATCTCCAGCTCATTTTCAGGAGGGCATCTTTTCATTCCTATTTTAGACAACTAATCAAATTTTAAAAACTGGGCTGGAACATTTAACTTAAATTCCATTATCAATTAATTGATCCGTATCAATACATGCAGCTTAATCTAGTTTTATGATCCTTTCCCCATTTTGCCACACTTTCAAAATCCATTCCCACACATTTTCTTCAAACTTTTGCTATATAAATTAGAAAACTCAAAAAGATTTTTGTGAGTTTAGCATATTCTCATGGGTCACAATTTGTACCTCACTGCTAGAGATGCTTATGGTTGAGTCGGATTATAGATGTAGAGGCAAAAAGAAATAGACAATGTTAACATGAGGCCCCAGGCCTGGAAAAAGAACTACAGTCATCTAAGGAACACTGAGAGTGAGATAAATAGTCTTCCCCAGAGGAGACCCCCCACCCCTTACTGATTATCCAGTACCATGCTCAGGTTAGAGGTCTAGTGAGAAAGGGTCTGGAATAAGTGTAATAGTAAATTCTTTTGCAAAATACATGGGATTTCTTTCATAAGAATGGGTTCTATGGACTGGGAAACAATGCTCAGGAGTCTGGGATAATACAATAGTCTTGGGGATTTAGGTGAGGTCTGGTTCTACAGATAGCAAAAGTTCACTAGATTATTAACTACATCCAATCCCAGCTTTCTGGGTGGAACACAGGTGTCAATCTTTTCCATGGAAGAGAAAGCCTGCAAGTATAACATTTCTGGTTTCCTTTGTGCTATCTATGAGCATGAGGAGGGAGGGAGGAAGATAAATATAGAAGGGAGGAGGTTAATTAAAATAACAAAATGTATTACTGAAAGTGCTGCAATAAATCATAATATTAACTATTTACCAAGGTATTAAAAACATGCCGGGCGTTGGTGGCGCACGCCTTTAATCCCAGCACTCCGGAGGCAGAGCCAGGTGGATCTCTGTGAGTTTGAGGCCAGCCTGGGCTACCAAGTGAGCTCCAGGAAAGGCGCAAAGCTACACAGAGAAACCCTGTCTCGAAAAAAACAAAAAAACCCAAAAAAACAAAAAAAAAAAAACAATGCATGTAATTCAGTGTATAAATATACACATATGCTTTTTAATAAACTTTTATCATCTGGGCTGAGGCTGTTCCCTACAAGAGCCAAAGACAACATAAGAAAAATCCCCATACCGGACACAAGAAGTCCTTTTAGAAGTTGTTGGCCAGGGCTGTCCAAGAGTCTCCCAAAATATATAGCCTCTTGTTGCCCTTGGTTACTACCCCCTCCACCCAGTGGTGGAAGGTAAGTCCCTATCATAGAGGACATCACGCACTTCAGAAACAGTGCCCAAAGGCCCTTGAGCTGGAAATGACATAAACACCCCCTCCCTGAGGATAGTATTCCTGGTACCAGAAGTTACTACGCAAGTCTCCAAAGGAGGAAACCAGCCAGCAGTCTGTGCAGTCGATGATGCCTGAGCACAGCAGCAATGACCTGCAAGGGTGCAGTCATCTTAGGGTGCAGTAATCTTAGAGTGCAGTAATCTTAGGGTGCAGTCACCTTAGGGTGCAGTAACAGCACACAAATACTGGTGGTATCAAAGAGCACTCTCATAGAACTTAAGACCAGCTCAGCCACAGAGGGAAACCACACCTGGTACTGGAGATTGAGCACACTAGTTTGTGCTTCTTTATTTATATAGAATTCAGTAAGCATGAATAGATTCATGTTGTTCCAAATCATAGATCGTACAATTTTTACAGCTCCTTCATTTTGATGCTTATGTTATTACTGCTTTATTTATTTAAATTTGTTTATTTTTATTTTATGTGTATGGATTTTTTTTACCTGTACATATGTATGTGTACCATATGTATCCTAGTGCCCACAGAAGTCAGAAAAGGGCATCAGATGATTGTATAGTATAGTGATTGTAAACCACATGTAAACCACATTTGCTGGGAACCAAATCTAGGTCCTATGCCAAAGCAACAAGGGCTCTTAATCACCTAGCCATCTCTCCAGCCCCATAACTTACAGTGTGCATATGTGGGCTGGTGAGAGGGCTCACTAGGTAAAGGTGCCTACTGCCAAGACTTACTACCAACCCAAGTTTGCTTCACTGGCCACAAACGGAAGAAATGGAGAAATGACTCCCTGTAGTCATTCTTTGACTTAAATACATCTTATGTGGAATGAACACACACACAACATATATGTAAATGAAGGTAATGAAATGTGACAAACTCCTTGATATATACTTCTTTCTACGGACTTTTACCAACTTCTCAGAAACCACTCTTGTATATTTCAGAGAATCCGAGTCAGACTCAATTTCTACCACACTGCCAATTAGGTATATTAAATGACTAAATTTAAATTACTCTGAAAATATTCAAAACTCTCATATTTTATATTTCTTAAATTGTTTGATGTTGAGGTGTTTAAAAATATACAAGATAGTTACTTCTTTTTTTGTGTTTTTTTTTCCTTTTATTTTATTTTATTTTACAATACCATTCAGCTTTACATATCAGCCACAGATTCCCTTGTTCTCCCCCCTCCTGCCCCTCTCCCCTTCCCCCCAGACCATCATCCCCCATTCCCACCTCCTCCAGGGCAAAGCTTCCCCCCCAAGGACTGAGATCAACCTGGTAGACTCAGTCCAGGCAGGTCCAGTCCCCTCCTCCCAGACTGAGCCAAGCGTCCCTGCATAAGCCCCAGGTTTCAAACAGCCAACTCATGTAATGAGCACAGGACCCGGTACCACTGCCTAGATGCCTCCCAAACAGATCAAGCCAATCAACTGTCTCACCTATTCAGAGTGCCTGATCCAGTTGGGGGCCTCTCAGCCTTTGGTTCATAGTTCATGTGTTTCCATTCATTTTGCTATTTGTTCCTGTGCTTTATTCAACCTTTGTCTCAACAATTCTTGCTCATATAAACCCTCCTTTTTCTTGCACTGGACTCCCGGAGCTCCACCAGAGGCCTAACCGTGGATCTCTGCATCCAGATCCCTCAGTCGTTGGATGGGTTTCTAGCATGACTATTAGGGTGTTTGGCCATCCCATCACCAGAGTAGTTCAGTTCCAGCTGTCTCTTGACCATTGCCAGCAGTCTATTGTGGGTTATCTTTGTGGATTTCTGTGGGCCTCTCTAGCACTTTGTCTCTTCATTTACCATGGTCTCCTATTCCTTGTTCTCCCTCTCTGTTCTTGATCCAGCTGGGATCTCCCGCTCCAAGAGGCTCTCTTTCCCTAGATCCTCGCCCCTCATTACTCCCACTCATGTCCAGGTTGTTCATGTAGATCTCAGCCATTTCTCCGTCATTGGGTGATCCCCGTGTCTTTCTTGGGGTGCTGTTTTCCAGGTAGCCTCCCTGGTGACGTGAGTAGCAGTCCAGTCATCCATAGGCAGGACCAACATAGTAAAAATGGCAATTTTACCAAAAGTAATCTACAGATTCAATGCAATCCCCATCAAAATATCAACACAATTCTTCACAGACCTGGAAAGAATAATACTCAACTTCATATGGAAAAACAAAAAACCCAGGATAGCCAAAAGAATCCTGTACAATAAGACAACCTCTGGAGGCATCACGATACCTGACTTCAAGCTCTACTATAGAGCTACAGTAATAAAAGCAGCTTGGTATTGGCATAAAAACCGACATGTGGACCAATGGAATCGAATTGAAGACTCTGACATTAATCCGCACACCTATGAACATATAACTTTTTTCTTTTTTTGTTAAGACATTTTGTATTCATTCCATATACCAGCCACAGATTCCTCCTCATCCCTCCTATTGCTCTCCCACAGCCTTCCCTCCCAACCCATCTCCATCCCCTCCTACAAAAAGGTATGGCCTCCCATGGGGAGTCAGCAGAGGCCAGCACATTCAGCTGAGGCAAATCCAAGCCCCTCACCCCGCATCAAGGATGTACAAGGTGTCCCACCATAGGCAATGGGCTCCAAAAGCCAGTCCATGCACCAGGGATAGGGCCTATATTTTCCCTACCCCCTGTTTTCACTTCTACAGGCCATTTTGTTTTCACGACCATTTTTAAGTTTAGGCATAATATTCCTAGTATCTATAGCATGAAAATATTGCATCAAATGAAGAGAATGGGAAAAAAATCAGAGTCATATCACAACAGCAAATAAACTTAAAATGATCTAGGGATTTGTTTTTTGCTAGCCTTCTTGACTACACAGTCTTCTGTATATCAGATCCTAGGAAAGAATATTACTAGCAATGTGGTATAATATTTTGCCTTCACATAAAGGAAATGTGATGCTTGTTAACAGGGAGATCTGTGAACTAAAGATCCCAGCAAAAGAGCCATACCTTAATTAATAATTCTAGAAGCCTGATTGACTGATTGCAGAGAGTTAAACTGTTACATTTTAACTGCCAATCCCTGCATGTGACCTTCCATTCTGTGACTATTCAATATAACCTTTAAAATGTACAAATAGACTTCTAGCTTCTACCTTAAATACCAATATGACTTACCATTTTAGCTGATTAACAAGAATAATTTACAATTAGATGTCTAGGTTTTCATGGCAAAAATAGGTTATATGGATTATAAATTTTATAACAATCCTAATAGATTTTGCACTTTGCATGCTTAACTGCTGTGTTCATTTTTATTTCTTCTTTTTATAGTATCCATCCCCTGATGGCCCAGCAACAGTCTAAATCTGTCTGGGTCCTCTGGCCACACTGCAAGGACTGAAAGTCAGCAAGAGCAAAGATGTTAAACTTCTATTATCAACGAAGAGAAAAGCGGCCAGACCACCTCAATGACTGTCTCCTAAATGATTTTAGGTCTGACCTTTTTAGTGGGGGAAAGATGGGTGGCTCAATGGACATTAGAAGACTTGAAGGTCTTTGAGAATTAATCCCTCCCTTACATTTGGCTAAGGATCCAACCTCAAATTTACTATTTGAAAGGAGAAAGTTTCAGGTCTTTTGAAAGGTCTTCAATGACTGCAACTTCTGATGGGTCAATGCAATGGAATCTGAATTCTAACTCTGGAACTGGGTGAAGACATATCATTTTTATCTGCTCCAAATGTTAGAACATTGCACATTATTATATTATAACCCCCTCACTTCAGAGCCTGACCCAGCTGGGCCTGTCAATCAACTAGTCAGTAAATCTGTATTGCTCAAATTATTTGTTTCCTTTACCTCTATCTTCACCCCATTAACCAGAAGAGTGCTCTTAATTATTTTAATTTTTGGCATAGGACTCAACATATTTCATATATTCTATCAAGTGGGCCAGTTAAGCACAATAGCAGGAGGTCATTCTAAGAAAAATCTGAATTACCAAAAGAAATGCTGAGAATATGGGAAGAATACTTTTATGTTCAGTAAGAAGTGCATTTACACTTCCCAACAACACCTCCCTTCCTGCTTTTCCTACTTGCCCTGTGCCTTTTTTTTCTGAGTTTTAACTCAGAAAATATAACTTTTTCTTTTTACTCTTTCACTCTTTCAATTTTGTTTTGGATACCTAACCACAATCCTAAACAAGTTTACCTTGTTACTCTGGGATACATCACTGTCTTCTCCAATGCTCCCTTCCCTTTAGGTAAGTGCCAACAGGTCTCCATTGTCCACCTAATACTGAAAGTATGAGTTTCTTCCTCTTCCCCATTTCTCTTCTCTGATAAGCTGCTGGGAATTACTATTTGAATGTCTTGTTACTTTTCTTTCAAACTCTAACAAAATTGTCCTTAATATTCATTCTAATAGGGGAATCTCATAAGGCTGCAACCCTAGACAATGAGAAGTAAGGAAAGCTGAGAGCAGGAGCAATATGTTCATCAGGGAACAGTCCTATAATTAGTTATCCAAGGACAATTGGTCAGCCCTCAAAATTACATACATACAAGTAACATTATACAGATGGTGCAGATTATATTTATATATTTAGTAGTGTGTGTGTGTAATGTCAAATAAAGAAAAAGAAGCCATGAGAGACAGCAAGAAGAAGGGACTTGGAGGAGTTGGAGGAAGTAAAGGGAAGAATTGATGTAATTATAATTTTAAAAAATAACTATTTTATAAAAACAAAATATCCCTCCTAAGTCCATTTTTAAGTTTTTGCATCAACAGGCCTAAGAACCCACAAAAGGAAAACCAACTGCCTAGGAACATACAATCTGTATTACCACATAATATCCTTTCTTGTTGAAGCAACAATTTCTTTTTCCTCCATTTCCCATTCCTCCGTACAAACCCTTCCATATATCTGTCCTTGATCTCTTTCAAATGTGTAGCCTTCTTTTAATTAACTGTTGTTATCTCTTCCTACATACATACATACAACCTGTTCAGTCTGTATAATATTACTTCTACGAATGATTTCATGGATGACTATCTGGCATTAGATAAACAATTGGTGTGCCCTTTTCATGGGAAGGCTGTTTTTCCCACTCACATTTTTTAGCTGCCTGTAGTTCTTTGTGTAGGGTTGAGGCTTTGTGGGATTTCCTATGTCCACATTAGCATGTTTATTATTATTGTCCTTGGTCAGCCAATGTTCAGGCAATCATATTGGTGAGATATTTGTGTGTGTGTGGCTTCTGAAATTTCTATGAGACACAATCTCACACAACAAATTTCCTGTGACTCTGGTTTTTAGAATCCATTTGCCCCCTCTTGTGAAATTATTCCAGAGCTTTAGATGTGGGAGTTGTATTGTAGATATTTTTTTTGGGCTGGGCTCCACAACTTTGTATATTGGTTGTGGTTTTTGTAATGGCCCCCAACAGTTACACAGAAAGTGATTTTTTCTTTTATTTTTGATATTATAATATAATTACAACATTTCTTCCTCCCTCTTCCTTCCTCCAAACTCTCCCATATATCCCTCCAGGCTCTCTTTCAAATTTAGTGACTCTTTTCTATATGCATGTTATTGCATGCATATATGTGCATATACATATATTTTCTTAATATACCCTGTTCTGTCATAATTTTACTGGTATGTGTGTTTTCAGGACTGACCATTTGTTATTGGACAATTGGTGTTTCTTCTTTGGGAAAGACCACCTCTCCCACACCCAGATTTTCTCAGTTACCTGCAGTACTTTGTGCAAGACTGAGACCTCATGGGCTTTCTTTGTCTACTGTGGCATGGTTACTGTCATCCTTTTGAGGTCACCTTTGGGCAGCCATGGTGGTGAGACTTTATGGCTCTAGCTTCTGATATTACTAGGTTACCCAATCTCACAGGAAACCCCCTGATTCTTGAGTTCTTACAAACTTTCTAAGCCCTCTTTTGAAATGTCCTCTGAGCTACACACATAGGGGTGTTTTATAGAGGTATCAATGAGGATGAGCTCCATAGATCTGCAATTGAATTGGTTGTAATTTTCTGTAGTGGTCTCCTTCTGTTGTAAAGAGATGTTTTCTTGATGAGGAGTGAGACTACACTTATCTGTGAGATCAAGGACAAATGTTTACACATTGTTGTTAGGGATTGGACTGCTTTAGTAAGTGTATAGCTGTAAATTCTCCTCCAATGACCATGCATTCACAAGCACTGATTAGTTAGCTAGACTTCCAGCACCAGACATGATTTCCCTCTTGTTGAGTGAGTCTTAAGTCCAGTTAGAGGTTTATTTGTTACCACCAAGGTATGCATGCCACTACAGCATACTGGACATTGCTGTGGCTCATAGGCATTATAGCTGGGTAGGACTTGTGGCTGCGTCCCTCCTTTGGAAGCTTGCATAGTGCTTCCTAGTGGCATGAATGGTTGTCCTCAGAGAGAAGAGCATTCAAATTAGTTCCAGTTCAAGGGTCTCTAATCTGTCAGTGATAGAATATTTGTTTTAGAACCCACTGCTTATCTTGTAAATCTTGACTGACATTTATTTGGACATCTCTGTGTAATAAACCCCTAGTTTCATTCTTTGTCCATAACCTGTTGGCATTTTGACAATTCCTACAGAAATTCCCTACAGTTTACTTAGCCTTCAAATTCCCAAGGCCCATTTTTCATTGCATCACAAATTGTGTATGTCAAACTGTAAAAGGCCCCTCTCTTAGAAGAAAAAAATAAGAATAAAGTTGGAACAGTCAGGTATTGCCTATTTCATTGGAAGAAGGAGACGTTTGCTGTGTGAGAGTATTGATGGATAGTTAGAGAGGTAAATGTTCTTACTATTCTTCATATTGATAAAGAATAAAACTAAGGGATACAAAAATGCAGTACCTCATGTTTTATACTTACTATTGAATGCAAAGAAATATAGCAAAAATAAAATGATAAATTAATGCCAAATTAAGGTGCATTCTCAATAATACACTTCTTTCTTCTGATATTTAGAGTTGTTTTATTAGGATTGCATAGTGCTTATTAAAATACAAATCATTTTGATGTCTACTCCTAGCCATAAATTTATAACTACTAACTGAAACAAGTGAGAGAAAATAACCATTCATCAATACAGAAATGTTATGCTGAAATTTTAGAAGAAAATCCAGATTTTGAGAAAGATAAACTGACATAGTTTCCCACACAGCTGGGAAAAGAGGTTCTTCTTTTACAAGTAATACTGAGGAACACTGAATTTGGGATTTGACACCAGGCTGATGTTAAATCCATTTAAGTTTTGATTTTGTAATCTCAGATTCATGCAGTAAACAAACTCAACAATTTCAGTCTAAAATTAAGGAAAAGAAAATATGTATCACATCTATTTACTTCTTAGAACTTAGAATACCTAGTGCATTTGTACATTTATACAAAAGCTAATGAGCATCTCCATCTACTAGTACGTCTTTGACTCCCCCTTTGTGCCTTCCACATCTCCCTTCAAACTACATGTCTTAATTTTAGTGTTTATAATAATAATAATAATAATAATAATAATAATAATAATAATAATATCAAGTTCAGTTAGTGCTGCCAATGAACACATGTGTATGTGATCATCTACTGTACACATTTTGAGCTTTGTTTTGCTTAGGATACAATGTGTATGTATCTATATATTTATTTTTTCTAGTAAACACATACACACTAGTGTGTGTGTATGTGTGTGTGTGTGTATGTGTGTGTGTGCCTGATCTAATGTGCTTTTTCTGTAATTCTTAGTTTAACAAAATATGGAAATTAGTGTCATTATTAAATCTATCAATATAAGGTTAGAGTAGAGATGAATGAGAGACATAGAAATAGAGAAGATCTTTGATATTTAATAGAGGTATAATTATACATAATTGAACTGATTTTTAATTTGAGAGATTTGTTCTTTTACTCCTTTTCTATTTCACTCTGTCTTTCTTTTCAGTTGCCCTCTTGCCTTCAACTCTATTCTCAAAGATATTATTTTTTAAAAAGTGCATTTTGTAAGCAAACTGTGTAAAACATCATTCTCTATCAGACTGAATTATTTTAATGTAATATCTGAGCCTTTGGTTATTCAAATTGCATCTAACTCACAACCTATTTCTGGTAAACACAAATATCTTAAAGGTTTCTTTGTATATTTTATAGTCAACAACCCAGAATGATGCCATAAAAACCATAAAACTAAAAGACAGGCCTTCAAAGACTTGGATAAAAATATACATGTCATGAAATTGTTACAGTTATGATAACAGTAAATTTTCACACTCATCCTGTTACAGAGCACAATCCTCACAGGGAGATTATATGTAGAAAATTATCGGTTTTCTCTTCGCTAACTGCCCCAAAGCACCTGTATTCACACATGATTAATGGCTACATTTTCTGTAAGGAAAAATGTCTTCAGGAAATGTTTTTGTTGTTGCTGTTTTTTTTTTGTGTGTGTGTATTTAATTAGGCCAGCATTCTTAAGGCATAATTGATGACTAAAAAACAAATTTCAACTGGTAATATAGTTCAATAGTTTTGATAAATAAATGTACAATTACATTATAGCTAAGACATTGAATGTGTGTATATCACTCCTCTTGACTATCAATCTTCATCTATCCTCTTGTACAATATATACATGAAGACTTTAATATATGTAAGTAGGTTGGTTTCTTTAAAAAAAATACCTCAGGGCAATGAGAAATAAACTCAGGACAATGGCAGCTTTTTCCTCATATGAGAATCAAACAGAAGTTCAGGAGTAAAGCTGGCAGGAAGGTGTGGCTAAAAGAGCAGAATGTTTGGTAGTAATGAAATGTAGACGCTAAAGTACAGAGGAGACAGTTTATATGTGGAAAGTGATGGGATAATTTACTTGTGTCTAACTAAGCTTCTAGAAGGAGAATATCAATGATCTAAATGGAAGAGATGGAAAGAAATGTTTGATTGTTATGTTCTATAGGGACTGGTAATGGAGGCAGAAAACAGGACAGTTGTCACAGAATTCATCCTCATAGGACTGACCCAGTCATATGACATCCAGCTCTTGGTCTTTGCTCTGAGCTTAATTTTCTACATCATCATCTTGCCTGGAAATGTCTTCATCATCCTCACCATCATATCAGACCCTGGACTCAATGCCCCACTTTATTTATTTCTGGGAAATTTGGCCTTCCTGGATGCCTCCTATTCTTTCATTGTGACTCCCAGGATGTTGGTGGACATCTTCTCTGAGAAGAAGATAATCTCGTATAGAGCCTGCATCACTCAGCTATTTTTCTTGCATTTCCTTGGAGGAGGGGAATTTTTACTTCTGGTCGTGATGGCCTTTGACCGCTACATTGCCATCTGCAGGCCCTTACACTATTCCACTGTCATGAGCCCTAGAGCCTGCTATGGGATGCTGTTGGCTCCGTGGCTTGGAGGCTTTGTTCACTCCCTTATTCAGGTTGTCCTCATCCTTCGCTTGCCCTTCTGTGGGCCAAACCATCTGGATAACTTCTTCTGTGATGTCCCACAGGTCATCAAGCTAGCCTGTACAGATACCTTTGTAGTTGAACTCCTAATGATCTTCAATAGTGGCCTGCTTACCCTTGTGTGCTTTCTTGGGCTTCTCACTTCATATGCAGTTATTTTATGCCATGTTCACAGGTCAGCTTCTGAAGGAAAGAACAAAGCTATATCCACGTGTACCACTCATGTTATAATCATATTTCTTATGTTTGGACCTGCAATTTTCATCTATACACGTCCATTCACAGCCTTGTCTGCTGACAAAGTGGTTTCTTTCTTCCACACGGTAATATTTCCATTGATGAATCCTGTGATTTATACCCTTCGAAACCAGGAAGTAAAAACTTCCATGAAAAAGTTATTTATTCACAAAATAGTTTGTTAATTGGGTTTTAAATGAGAAATCAGGCAGGGGTAATTTGGCATGCATTTATTAAGTTACAAAATAAATAGCATTCTTTTTGATTAGATCTCATTTGTCAAGCGCTATTATAGGCAATTTGATTGATTTTTTCCTTTGTCCTAGTGCTTTATTTTGTTTTTCTTTAAAAAATGATTTACACATAGTGAGGAAATAAAATTCATATGCTTTAAAAGACGCAACAGAGATAATAGATTTGTTTAAGTACAATGGATGAGTGTAATAGATATAGGGATTAAATTTTAATTGATGTAAGAGTAAAAACACTAAAGGACTTTATGGTAAAAACAATAATTTCAGTATCTCCATAACCATAGTAATAAAGTATTAGCATTTTAAACAAAAGAACAACTAACCCACAGATTTGTCCATTGTGTAATGTGCCATCACCATAAGATTCTATGAATAAATTAATTCATATTCATACATGGGATAATAGGTTGCAAAATATCAAGAGCCAAATGGCAGAGGGCTTTCTGCTACCTTACTGTTGCTATTCCCAACATCACCTGGGATGAATTAGAAGCAACTGCTGGACACTTCTTTTCTTCTCTCTTTTCCTGGAGTTAAGACACAGCTTCCTTTGATCCTTTGAGATGTCATTCTCTATTTCACTGCTCACACTATAGTCTAATGCCTTTCTCATCATCTAGATCGTTGGAGAAGCATCTAATTTTCAGCATCTCATCGTACTACAAGACAAATCTCCCAAAGGTCATTTTTAAACATTTCATCCCCTCACAGTCAAACTAAGTGATGTTTCTCCTTGCTTCTGTATAAAAGTGAGACTGGCTAACTTTGTACTTACCTGACCTTCTCCACATTACCCACTTTTCAGTTTTATCACCGGCTGTGCTCTCCATGCAAAGGTAGTTTCTCCAGTTAACAGGCTATCGTGGCTCTCCAAGAAGAAGTGCACTTGCTTCCTGGCATTCCTTTGCTCCTGCTTCTGATTCACTTTGTCCACACCACCGTCTTAGCTTTCCTTTCCCATTTTCTTTTACTTTTCCCAACAAAAGTATAATGCCATTTGTAACAGATCCTCCTCACTGCTCTCACTTTTCCAAAGCACTTACAAAATGAAATATTGCCATTTCAAACATTTATTTCTCAGACTATTGTGAAATATAGGAATGCAAAGGAAATTCTCATGATGTGACAGTTTTAACAGTTACACAGAACATGATGAACATACTGAGAGCCAAGAGGAAGTCATTGGAGTTCATCTTTCTTTAACTTAGATGCCCAAATTAGACTATGTCTCCATATAGTCAGTTCTCCATGATGTTTTAGCAGTCTGATGGCCACTGATTATTTCTTGTAGTCATTATTTTGATTTAAAGAATTATTTCATGTACGTGAGTGTTTGCCTTCATGTGTTTGTTCACCAAACCTGTGCCTGTTGTCCACAGAATTCAGAAGAGGATGTCATGTCCCTTGGAACTGCAGTAATGAATTAGAACCTATCTGGTACTCAGAATTGTGTTCAGCTTCTCTGAAAGATCAGCAAATGCTCTTAGCCACAGAGACACCACTCAGGCCTCTAGTCAACACTTTACATCCACATCTATTTCTGCTGTGCTGTCTTAGACACAGGCACTACATCAGTGCTTACTGGACAAAAGAGAACACCTCTTATTTCACTTCTCAAGTGTTTAGTCTCTGTTCAACTTCCTTGTGAAAATGTTCATCTGAAAGGGAACCCAAGGCAGATCCTGGCTGATTTCATCCCCATTTGTGTGTCCTGTCAGGAAGCATCTGTCTCTTTTTCCTTCATATCACCTTCTTTCAAAAAATATATATATTTCTTTCAGCTTGCCTTCAACAAGCCCACAAACAATTGATGCTGTTTGGTTACATTACATAATTTTAAATGTTTATTTTTGATGAAAATATAGAAAAATGAGAAAATATAAAAGCTATTTATTTTTAAATTTTAAGATTATATCTTAATTATAAATTTTTCCTTCCTTTTCCTCCCTCCGATTCCTCTGATATACCCATCCTACCTCTGTCAAATTCATGGCCTCTATTTTGTCAACTGTTATTGTATTCTTATATGTATTTGTATATACATACATATTTCTAAATATCAGTGTTTGAATTCATATAATATTATTTGAATATATGTAATTGGGCATGATTATTTGGCACTGGACAATTAATTGCTATGCTCTTTCCTTCAAGGATCCCAGCTTCACTTAGTTTCCTATAGTTCTTTGGTTCTTTGTGTAGAGTTGAGGCCTCATGGACTTTTCCTCTTCCAGTTTGGCATACTTGTTAATGTCATCCTTGTTCATCTCAAATTTTGGCAGTCATGCTCATGAGACTTTACCTCTATAGATTCTTGTGGTGGTATTGTGTTCCCCAAAATATCGTGTACCTTAATAAACTTATCTGGGGTCAGAGAACAGAAAAGCCACTAGTTAGGCAGTGATAGCACACGCCTTTAATCCTAGCATTCCAGAGGCAGAAATCCATCTGGGATCTCTGTGAGTTCAAGGCCACACTGGAAACAGCCAGCCATGGTGACTCATGCCTTTAATCCCAGGAAGCAAGCCTTTAATCTTAGGGAGTGATGGTAGAAAGCAGAAAGGTATATAAGGCGTGAGGACCAGAAACTAGAAGCATTTGACTGGTTAAGCATTTGGCTGGTTAAGCTTCAGGCTTTCAAGCAGCAGTTCAGCTGAGAGCCATTGGGATGAGGACACAGAAGCCTCCAGTCTGAGGAAACAAGACCAGCTGAGAAGTTGACCAGGTGAGGTTAGCTGTGGCTTGTTCTCTGATCTTCCAGTTCACCTCAATACCTGGCTCTGGGTTTGATTTTATCAATAAGAACTTTTTTTTTGGTTTTTCGAGACAGGGTTTCTCTGTGTAGCTTTGCGCCTTTCCTGGGACTCACTTGGTAGCTCAGGCTGGCCTCGAACTCACAGAGATCCGCCTGGCTCTGCCTCCTGAGTGCTGGGATTAAAGGCGTGCGCCACCACCGCCCGGCATCAATAAGAACTTTTAAGATTCCTGCTACAGATTCTGATGTTACTAGAAGACATACCTCATAGCAAACTCCCTGATTCTGTGGTTCTTACAATTTTTTCATGCGTTCTTCTACAATGATCCCTGAGCCTTAGTTGTGGGAGTGTTTTGTAGATGTATCAATTGAGACAGCATAATCCTTAACTACAATCTAAAAATATTTATTCTTATACCCACACACAAGTGTAGTCTTCACTTCTCATCAAGAAAACCTCTTGGCAACAGACAGAGAACACTACAGTAAACGAAGCCAATCAAAATGCAAAGTTGTAGAGTCAGTTTTCAAAGGTTCTACTTCATGTTTTGTCTATCTAATAGTTCTTTTTTTTTGTTTTACTGTTTACATGGGTACACTGTCTTGCTGCTGACTGCTTCTGGAGTTGATTTTCTTGATTCCCTCTATTCTGTTAGATGGCTTTGACATCCCTATCACCCCTACCATCCATACTGATCCTTTTCTGGAAAGTCACTTGTCCTCTGGAGAGTCATCTTCATTTTCTCCATGGGAGAGTAGAATAAAAATTTCAGGGTAAGAAAATATTTATGAGAAGCAATACAAAGTCTTTCCTAATATATATTAATAAGTGACAAATGTAAGAGTACATCTCTGAAAGATAGTTGATAGAATGATCTTGTAGAAATAAACCTCAACGAATGAATGGTAGTCTTTAAGTCACTTTTGTGTTTGCTCAAGTTATTGATTTTTGGTAAGAAAAATAAATTTTGGTCACAGAGTTATACATCATGGATACTTTGATAATATTGTTAAGAAATAATGGTTTTCTTCAAAAGCAGTTAATAATGATACTAACATTAGTGATATCAAGAAACAAGAAAATTTTGGCTTCTTTGTCAAAAATCATATGTTCATAGATATGTGGATTAATGTCAGGGTCTTCAATTCGATTCCATTGGTCCACATGTCGGTTTTTATGCCAGTACCAAGCTGTTTTTATTACTGTAGCTCTATAGTAGAGCTTGAGGTCAGGGATCATGATGCCTCCAGAGGTTGTTTTATTGTACAGGATTCTTTTAGCTATCCTGGGTTTTTTGTTTTTCCATATGAAGTTGAGTATTGTTCTTTCCAGGTCTGTGAAGAATTGGGTTGGGAATTTGAGAATGGGGATTGCACTGAATCTATAGATTGCCTTTGGTAAAATTGCCATTTTTACTATGTTGGTTCTGCCTATTCATGAGCATGGGAGATCTTTCCATTTTCTGACATCTTCTTCACTTTGTTTCTTCAGGGACTTAAAGTTCTTACCACACAGATTCTTCACTTGCTTAGTTAGAGTTACCCCAAGGTATTTTATATCATTTGTGGCTATTGTAAAGGGTGATGTTTCTCTGATTTCTTTCTCAGCCTGTTTGTCATTTGTATATAAGAGAGCTACTGATTTCTTTTTGAGTTAATCTTGTATCCTGCCACATTACTGAAGGTGTTTATAAGCTGTATGAGTTCCTTGGTAGAATTTTTGGGGTCACTTATGTACACTATCATGTCATCTGCAAATAGTGAAAGCTTGACTTATAAATTGTACAATGGAAAAAAGAAAGCATCTTCAAGAAATGGTGCTGGCATAACTGGATGTCAACATGCAGAAGATTGCAAATAGATCCATATCTGTTGCCATGCACAAAACTCAAGTCCAAGTGGATTAAAGACCCCAACATAAATCCAGTTACACTGAACTTGATAGAAGAGAAAGTAGGAAGTAGTCTGGAACATATTGGCACAGGAGACCACTTCCTAAATATAACTCCAGTAGCACAGACACTGAGAGCAACAATTAGTAAATGGGACCTCTTGAAACTGAGAAGCTTTTGTAGGGCAAAGGACATGGTCAATAAGACAAAACAACAGCCTATAGAATGGGAAAAGATCTTCACCAACCCCACATCTGACAGAGGGCTGATATCCAATATATATATATATATAACTCCAGAAATTAGATTTCAAAATATTCAACAGTCCAATTAAAAAATGGGCTATAGAGTTAAACAAAGAATTCTCAACAGAAGAAGCTCAAATGGCTGAAAGACATTTAAAAAATTTCTCAACATCCTTAATCATCAGGGAAATGCAAATCAAAACAACTCTGAGATACCATCTTACACCCGTCAGAATGGCTAAGATCAAAAACACTGAAGACAGCTTATGTTGGAGAGGATGTAGAGCACAGGGAACTCTCCTCCACTGTTGGTGGGAATGCAAGCTTGTACAATATGGCACTTTCTTAGAAAACTGGCAATCTCCCTGAAGACCCAGCTATATCACTCTTGGGCATATTCCCAAGGAATGCTCAATCATACCACAAGGACACATGGTCAGCAATGTTCATATCAGCATTGTTTGTAATAGCCAGAACCTGGACAACCTAGATGCCCTTCAACTGAAGAATGGATAACGAAAATGTGGTATATATACACAATGGAATACTACTCAGCAGAGAAAAACAATGACATCATGAGGTTTGCAGGCAAATGGATGGAACTAGAAAATACCATCCTGAGTGAGGTAACCCAGACTCAGAAAGACAAACATGGTATGTATCCACTCACTCATGAGTGGATGCTAGATGTAAAGCAAAAAATAAACAGACTGCAACTGACAACTCCAGGGAGGCTACCTAGTAAAGAGGACCCCAAGAAAGACACAGAGATTGCCCAGTGACAGAGAAATAGATGAGATCTACATGAGCAAACTAGGGGTGAGGGGGTGGGTAATGGATGGCAAGGGCGGGGTGGGGGGGTGGGGGAAGAGAGCTTAGAGGAGCGGGAGATCCAGGCTGGATCAGGAACAGAGTGGGAGAACAAGGAAAGGGATACCATGATAAATGAAGACTCCATGGGAATAGGAAGAAGCAGAGTGCTAGAGAGGTCCCCAGAAATCCACAAAGATGACTCCACTATAGACTACTGGCAATGGTCGAGAGAGTACCTGAGCTGACCTACTCTGGTGATAGGATGGTGGAACACCCTAACTGTCATGATAGAACTCTCATCCAGTGAGTGATGGAAGCAGATGCAGAGATCCATGGCCAAGCCCCAGGTGGAGCTCCAGGAGTCCAATCGACGAGAGAGAGGAGGGATTGTATGAGTGAGAATTGTTGAGACCAAGATTGGAAAAAGCACAGGGACAAATAGCCAAACTAGTGGAAACACATGAACTATGAACCAATACCTGAGGAGCCCCCATGGAACTGGACTAGGCCCTCTGGATAAGTGAGACAGTTGATTAGCTTGAACTGTTTAGGAGGCCCCCAGGCAGTGGGACCGGGACCTGTCCTTGGTGCATGAGCTGGCTTTTTGGAACCTAGGGCCTATGCTGGGACACTTTACTCAGCCTTGGTGCAGGGAGGGGGATTGGACCTGCCTCAACTGAATGTACCAAGCTGACTCCTCAGGGGAGACCTTGCCTTGGAGGAAGTGGGAATGGGGAACAGATTGTGGGGGTAAGGCTGGGGTGAGGAGGAGGCAAGATAGGGAAATTCGGGGCTGATATGTAAAACGACTAGAAAATCTCTTATATAAAATAAAAAAAATTGAAAAAAAAAAAGAAACAAGAAAACTATTCAGTGGATTATTCCATTTTTTTTTGGTATGTATTGAGTTTTGCTTTGTGATTGAGTTTGTGGTGGATTTTAGAGAAAACCCTCTGCATGAGGAGACAGTTGTGTAGCTTGATCTACTTGGGGGGGCCCCCTGGTGGTAGGATCAGATTCCATCCCTGGTGCATGAGCAGGCTTTTTGGAGTCCATTACCTATGATGGGACACCTCATGCAGCCTCGAGGCAGGGGGAAGGGCTTGGACTTGCCTCTCCTGGATATGCCTCCCCATGGGAGGCCCTTGCCTTCTTGTGGGGAGAGTGGGGGGTAGGTTGGGAGGGGGAGGCTGGGGGCCAGGAGGAGGGAAGAGGGGGATCATTGAATGGTGTGTAAAATGAATTTGAAAATTTTCTTAATAAAAAAAGAAACAAGAAAAATTATTGAATGTGCTGTATTTAATGAAGAATATAATTAAATAGCATTTCTAAAAATAAAGAACCTGTCAACATTATGTTAATTAATTGTGAAAATCTTGGAACAAAAAGTTGTCATTATTATTTTGCTTATGTGAAGCAAAGATTATGTAGTACATATCTACGATGACAGAACATTAGTTACAATCCTTGGAGTATACTCACCATAAAGGCCACGAGGAAACTGGTGACTATGTGTAGCAAAGGGGATTCTTGTACACTTTCATGAGACTGTAAAGTATAGACATTATAGGAAATGGTAGAGAAGTTGCTCTAATATTGAAAAACTAGAGTATCCACATGACCTAGCAGTCCCATTCCTGGACATTTATCTGAAGCAACTGAATCTACAACTTTAACAAATATCACAGCTGCCATGCTTAATGTAGCATTGTTCACAGTGACTACTGTATAAAAACAATGTAAGTGTCAACTGATATATACATGGGCATACACCCAAGAATATTATTTAACAAAAAAAAGAATTAAATATTCCTTGTGACAATATATGTGAACTAAGAAGACATTTTATTAATCTAATCCAAAACACATAAAAGAAGATGATCATTACTTGTAGTTGTAATTCAAGAAGTGGAAATCGTTAAACCAGATACCATAATAATGCTTATCAGGATGTGTCTGAGATTGAAGAAAATGGAAAGCTGTCAGAGATAATTTTCTGATATGAAATGAAAAATTTCTGAATAATTCCTGAATTTCTGGTGTTCAATACCATGACTATAACAATACTCTACTGTTGACTTGAAATGTAGTAATAGAGTAGATTTTTATTGTCCTATCTTTTTCCCTTCTCATAATGTATATGTGTGATGTGACGATTGTGCCATGTGTCTATATAAAGAAAGATTTCTTTTTGTACCTCGAATATTTTTACCATCATTTTTTTGAATAAACATTTAAGAATTAAAGGACTATGAACCCTGTGACCTACAATAGCAACAGCTCTGGCAAGATATTTCTATTTATATAATAGTGGAGGCATTATTGTGTGATTCATCAACCATTTTTCTGATTGGATTTACTTTCTCTCCATAAAAGGAAACACTTAATCATTATTGGGGCCATGACAGTGTGTCTACACCTATCATAGGCATGTAAGAGGACCTATTAGAATTATTCTGCTGAGTAGACATGGTACTAAACCATTTACTAAGGATTAATTCATCTTTCAACCCTTAGGAGAGAAACTTCTTTTTGTAGTATGTGGTGATTAACCCAGAGATCCACAACTAGTCAATGTACAGAGAATTAGAAAACATTGAGTACTCAATGCTCAAATGGACATCTGTGTGCTCCTCCAAAGACTCAGGGATCATCATGAAATAAGTGGCAAAAAAGTATAAACAGCAGAGGAACTGGATGCATACAAGTCAACAGTGTCCTCTGAAATCAAGGAATTCATCCATGTTCTTTTAGCTTTTCCAAATTAATGGAGTAGAGGTTTTTAAGAATTACCCTCTAATAGTCTGTATTTTTTTGGTGTCTGTTGTAGTGTTTCCTGGTTCATTACTGATTCTGTTAGTTTGAGTCATTTCTTATTTTTTTTTTTGGTGAGTTTGGCAAAGGGTCTGTCATCTTGTTTATCTTCTCCAACAACCAACTCCCAGGTTTATTGATTCTTTGTGTTGTTATCCCTTTATATTTCTATTTCATTAATTTTTGCTTCAATTTTTATTAATTTTTCCATGTTTTTCTTTTTCTTGCTTTCCAAAATCTTGAGTTGTATCATTCAGTCATTTATTGTACTCTGAAATTTTAATGTAGCCACTTAGGACTTTAAACTTCCTTCTTAAAGTGATTTTTAATGTGTCCCAGAGATTTTGTTGTGCTGTGTTCTCACTTATTTCTTGAACTATATAGATTGCTTTCTGGATTGATTCTTTGATTCAATCATCATTCAGTAATGAATTAATCTCCATGAGTTTATACACTTACTACAGGTTTGTTTGCTCTCAGTTTTTAAGTTTTTTTGGCATGATATTTTAGCATTGGTCTATTTTATAGAGGCTTTCATGTGCCGCTAAGTAGAATGTATGTTTTTTTTACATTTGCATATAACATTAGTCCAATTTGATGTAAGGTGTCACTTAATTCTTAGGTTTCTCTGTTTATTATTTGTCAAAATGATCTATGTATTGAAGAAAGCAGGGTGGTGAGATCACCTATAGTTTTTGTTAATCTGTGTCTTCAATTCCATTAGTAGGCTTTTTATGAATTTGGGTGCATTAGAATTTAGTGCACATATGTTTAATATCGTGATATTTTTCTGATTCCATTGATCAGAATGAAGGCCCTGTTTGATCCCTTCTAACTAGTTTTAGTTTGAAGTCTATTTGTGAGATATTAAGATGAGAATGCCTGCTTGATTCTTGATCTCATTTTCTGGGAATACTTTTTCTATCCTTTTACTTTTTAAGTGCTTTGGCTGCTCATTGTTTTGTTTGGGATGTGATTTTTAGGCTGTTTGGATTATGAAAAGATTCTTTTCCAACTCTGACACAACTGCCAATCAAGATTACTGTACACAGGAATACTATCTGTCAGAGTGTACTGTTGCAGGTTCTTCTGGCTTTCTGAGTTTCACTTGAGTAATCAGCTATTAATTTTATGAGTTTTCCCAATATATGTGACTTGTGCTTTTTCTCTCGTAACTTTCTGTAATTGAAATTTTTTTTGAGCCACTAACCAGCTCCCAAATAAAGACAAGGAGACATTAATTATGGATGCTCGACCTTAGCTTAGGCTTGTCCTTCTAGCTCTTTTAGCTTAATTTAACCTGTTTCTTTTCATCTACATTTTGCCTTGGGGCTTTTGTCTTTCACTCTGTATGTCATACTTTCCTGCTTCCCCTGTCTGTTTATCTGGCCCTTGGTGTCTCCCTGCTGTCTCTTTCTTTCTCCCCTCTTTCCTGAGCCTAAATTCCTCCCCCTACTTATTCTCCTTCCCTAGACATCCTACCTATACCTCCTCTATTGATATTGGCTATTCACCTTTTTGTTAGACCAATCAGATGCCTTTGGCAGGCAAGGTAAAACAGCAAAACATCTTCACATAATTAAACAAATGCAACACATTTTTACATAGTTAAACAAATACTCTGCAACATTTCCCTCTCATTTGTCTAAATAAAAAGAAAGGGTTTAGCTTTAACATAGTAAGACTATATACAATAAGAACAGTTATCAATTAAGAATTACATTTACAATATCCAGTCCAGTGGCACTTGGCAAATTCACAGAAAATACTCCATTATCTATCTTATCTTGATGAGTCCAAAGTTGTGTACCTAATTTACTTTCTATCCTAACTTTTATTACTAGCACAAAATTATTTTTAGACCTCAAAACATTTTCTTAGATAAACAATTTAAGCTTTTATGTTTCTCAATTTTATAAATTTTATGTCTCTTATGTAAGTTTCTTTTCTAAATTTGTTAACAAGACAGCTATAACTATAACTATCTCATCTCCAACTCCAACAAAGACCCAAGGAGAATATAATATTACATGAGTAGACAGGAAGTGCCGAGCAAACTTCCAAAACCATAGAAATGACAAAGACATCTGGCTGCTGGACAGTGATCCAAGTTTCTTCTGCAATGTTGGGGCATCCATTTTCGGCCTATGGGCATAGAATATCTGACAAACTTTTCTATGAAGCAGGAATTTTGAAGGACTGTTGTACTTCGTCTTGGCAAAGTTTAGCGTTTTTAATCATTAGTGTCCTGCTTGTCTAGTTTGTACAGTGTACTGTCAAGGCAAGAGCAGCTTCTTGCCCAAATGGCTAGCTTTGCCACATGAAAGTGACCTCCATGTGGAGGTTCTTGATACCCATCATCCATCTATGAAGCAGATTGGTGCTGCTGTCTCACTGTCATGAAAAGCCTTAGGTTATTTGTGGGATGACTCATCCTTAACAGGCTTGAGGGCCTGCCAGCCCAAACCAGTAATAAGATACTTTCTGAGAGCCAGCCTGGGTCTGCCTAAGGGCCTTAGCAACAGCAGCTGAAACATGATCTGGAGATGACCTGGACCAATGAGAGGCAGCCATGTCACACCAGCAGATGCATATTCATCAGACCTCCCCCCAGGGTGGGGTAGAGAGTATATAAGGCTTGCCTCTTACTGAATAAACTGAGCTTGTTTCAACATTCTCCCAGAGTCTGTGTTGTTTATTCTGTGCATACTTGGCCCTCTCTCCCAAAGGGAACAATAGCATAGGACCCTGCCTGTTATTAAAATCTTAAATGCCAATCTACAGATTCAATGCAATCCCCATCAAAATACCAACACAATTCTTCACAGACCTGGAAAGAATAATACTCAACTTCATATGGAAAAACAAAAAACACAGGATAGCCAAAAGAATCCTGTACAATAAAACAACCTCTGGAGGCATCACAATCCCTGATTTCAAGCTCTACTATAGAGCTACAGTAATAAAAACAGCTTGGTATTGGCATAAAAACCGACATGGGGACCAATGGAATCGAATTGAAGACCCTGACATTAACCCACACACCTATGAACATATAATTTTTGACAAAGAAGGCAAAAGTGTACAATGGAAAAAAGAAAGCATCTTCAACAAATGGTGCTGGCATAACTGGATATCAACATGTAGAAGGCTGCAAATAGATCCATATCTGTCACCGTGCACAAAACTTAAGTCCAAGTGGATCAAGGACCTCAACATAAATCCAGCTACTCTGAACCTGCTAGAAGAGAAAGTAGGAAGTACTCTTGAATGCATTGGCATAGGAGATCACTTCCTAAATATAACACCAGTAGCACAGACACTGAGAGAAACAATCAATCAATGGGACCTCTTGAAACTGAGAAGCTTTTGTAGAGCAAAGGATACAGTCAACAAGGCAAAGCGACAGCCTACAGAATGGGAAAAGATCTTCACCAACCCCACATGTGACAGAGGGCTGATATCCAATATATATATATAGAACTCCAGAAATTAGACATCAAAACGACCAACAGTCCAATTGAGAAATGGGCTTTAGAACTGAACAGAGAATTCTCAACAGAGGAAACTCAAATGGCTGAAAGACATTTAAGGAATTGCTCAACATCCCTAATCATCAAGGAAATGCAAATCAAAACAACTCTGAGATACCACCTTATGCCTGTCAGAATGGCTAAGATCCAAAACACTGAAGACGCTTTATGCTGGAGAGGATGTGGAACTAGGGGAACTCTCCTCCATTGCCGGTGGGAATGCAAGCTTGTACAACCACTTTGGAAATCAATATGGCGCTTTCTTAGAAAATTGGGAATCAATCTCCCCCAAGATCCAGCTATACCACTCCTGGGCATATACCCAAGAAATGCTCAATCATACCACAAGAGCACTTGCTCAGTTATGTTCATATCAGCATTGTTTGTAATAGCCAAAACCTGGAAACAACCTAGATGCCCTTCAACTGAAGAATGGATAAATAAATTGTGGCACATATACACAATGGAATACTACTCAGCAGAGAAAAAACAATGACATCATGAGGTTTGCAGGCAAATGGATGGATCTAGAAAAAAATCATCCTGAGTGAGGTAACCCAGACTCAGAAAGACAAATATGGTATGTACTCACTCATTGGAGGATGCTAGATGTGGAACAAGGATGACTGGACTGCTACTCACATCACCAGTGAGGCTACCTGGAAAACGGGACCCCAAGAAAGACACGGAGAAATGGATGAGATCTACATGAACAGCCTGGACATGAGTGGGAGTGATGAAGGGCGAGGGTTGAGGGAAAGAGAGTGGGAGATCCTAGCTGGATCAAGAAAAGAGAGGGAGAACAAGGAGTAGGAGACCATGGTAAATGAAGACCACATGAGACAAGGAAGAAACAAAGAGCTAAAGAGGCCCACAGAAATCCACAAAGATACCCCCACAAAAGACTGCTGGCAATGGTGGAGAGACAGCCAGGACTGAACTACTCTGGTGATGGGATGGCCAAACACCCTAATGGTTGTACCATAAACCCCATCCAATGACTGAGGAATCTGGATGCAGACATCCACGGCTAGGCCCCTGGTGGAGCACTGGGAGTCTAATTAGTGAGAAAGAGGAGGCTTTATATGAGTGAGAATTGTTGAAACCAAGGTTGGATAAAGCACAGGGACAAATAGCCAAATGAATGGAAACACATGAACTATGAACCAAAGGCTGAGGGGCCCCCAACTGGATCAGGCCCTCTGAATAGGTGAGACAGTTGATTGGCTTGATCTGTTTGGGAGGCATCTAGGCAGTGGTACCAGGTCCTGTGCTCATTGCATGAATTAGCTGTTTGAAACCTGGGACTTATGCAGGGACGCTTGGCTCAATCTGGGAGGAGGGGACTGGACCTGCCTGGACTGAGTCTATCAGGTCGATCCCAGTCCTCGGAGGAGACCTTGATCTGGAGGAGGTGGGAATGGGGGGTGAGCTGGGGGGAAGGGGAGGGGGTCAGGAAGGGAGAGAACAAGGGAATCTGTGGCTATTATGTAGAACTGAATAGTATTGTAAAATAAAAAATAAAATAAAAAAATATATATATAAATCTTAAATGCTATATATTCTGTACTTCCCTGAAGTTTTGAAGATCATCTAAAATATCTAAAATATATCTAAAATATATGTTTAACCTTGAAAATGTACCTAACATGACTACAAATTTGATTGTTATAGATGACTAATTACTAACCTACATTTCTTAATTATCTTAAACAGTGTAATAATATCTTTCAAGGACTAGAAAGGACTTGAACTTTGAACATTTTTAAATGAGCTACATTAGTACAATACCTTAAACATGAGTAGAAACATATATGGTATAACAAAAATAACCTTAAATTTATATCAATACACAAAAACTATACCAATGTAAAATATTTGAGATAAATAGTTGTCTTCTTGTCCCATATTCCTATATCCCCACTAAATGATGACAGACATCCCTAAAACATCAAATAATCAAAAACCAACCCACCTCTTGAGAATGTGGGCATTGTGTTCTCTAGGCTGCTTCCTGTTGTCTGGGAGCCACAGCATGCCCAGGGGACACTATGAAATTTGAGATAATTGTCAAGTTCTAAGAAATCCAGCTATAATATGTGTTGTCCAGTCCCTGTGCAATGGGAAAGTATAAGGCTTATCTGATGTCCTGACTAGAATAGTCTGTGAGGCTGGACCGTCTCAGCCAGCAGCTTTGAAGTTGTTCTGAACAGAGAACTCTAAGGAAATTCAACGGAGGCACTCTGAAAGGCTAGACCACCTGGGCCACCCATTTTCATTGTATCTGGTCCCCTTACTCTGAAAACACCAACTTTCAAAAGTAACATACATATCTGCGTTAACACAAGTATGGGCTGTGCTGCATTTAACTGCCCCAGCTCTGGGAAGTTGATGCTCACACTGTGGCAGGCATTTTTACTTAGTTGCTGTTTCTACTTAGCTTGACTGATGCCCAAGTGTTCTGCTGCACAGCAGTGCCTCTTAAAGAAGTCATATCTGTTTTCTTCTCCTTTTCTTCAGCTTTCTCAGGCCCTATGTGGAGATTCAGGCCCCATGTTGGTCACCATTTATAGCTGACATTTTCTTTGAGCAGCCAGCCAGCTCTCAAATAAAGACACAGGGACTTATTAACTATGAATGATTGGCCTTAGCTTAGGCTTGTCTGACTAGCTCTTTTTTTTTTAAACTTAATTTAGCCTGTTTCTCTTCATCTACATTATAGCTCAGGGCTTTTTTTTTTTGGTTTTGTTTTTTGAGACAGGGTTTCTCTGTGTAGCTTTGTGCCTTTCCTGGAACATACTTGGTAGCCCAGGCTGGCCTTAAACTCACAGAGATCTGCCTGGCTCTGCCTCTCTAGTGCTGGGATTAAAGGCATGTGCCACCACCGCCCAGCCTACTTCAGGGCTTTTTTCCTTTCTTTCATTGTGTATGTCCTACTTTTCTGCCTTTGTGTCTGTCTGTCTGTCCCCTGACATCTCTTTTTCCTTTTCCCTTCTTTACTGAGCCTAAAACTTGCAATATTTTTTCTTTGTTTCATGTATTTAATGCTTAGCTATGATATGTTGTAGTGTGTTGCTTTTTTGGTTTTGTCTTCTTTGTGCTTCTTGAATCTGTATGACTATGTCTTTTCTTAGTTTGGAGAAGTTTTTTTCTATGATCATATAAAATATCTGGTCCTTTCCACTTCAGAAGGATTCTTCTTCCTCTTCTATGCCTATAAGAATAAGATTTGATCTTCCATGATGACCAAATGGTGCCTTCATTTCATGATGACCAAATGGTGCCTTCATTTCATGAATTTTCCTATCTTATGCTTTAAAATAATTCATTTTCTTTGCTTATTTTATCTAAATCCTCTGCTTTTCTTTTGAGTTCTGATATTCTGTCTTCTATATAATGAATTCTTCTTTTCAGGATTTCCTCTGAGATTTCTAATTAAGATATTGAGTTTTTCAATTCCATCTCCATTCTAGTTTATGTTTTCTTCAATGTTTCTACTTCCTATTGAACTTAGTTTCTAAATCCTGAATTGTTACTTTATTCAGATTTGTATTTCCTTATCCATCCATCCATCCATCCATCCATCCATCCATCCATCCATCCATCCATCCATCCATAATCCACTCATTCATTCTTTCTTTTTCTTTTTTGGTGAATCATGAGTTTTGTTGGGTTACTTAAAAGGATTTAGGGAGGAGCTACTTGCAAGAGCAGAAATGACACAAAGACAGCTGTACCATCAGAGCCCACCATATCATGGTGACAGCTATCAAAGCTAGGAACCAGGAGCACCCTGGACAGCCTGCAGGCATCTCAACAGGTTGGAGGGAATCCTTTCCATGTGCTCAGTTGGTCTAAACATCTTTCCTGCAGGTCAGCTAGTTTATGGCATGCACCACTAACATCCCACAGATTTTCTGGATTTTTTGTTAGTTTTTTTTTTTTAAAGATTCAACATTTTCTTTGACCAATGTATCCATTTCTTTTCTCACATCATCAAGGCCCAAGGTCTCCCAGTTCTTGTATTCTTTTGGTGAAGCTTGCTTCTGTTATTCCTGTTTGATTTCTTAAATTTTTCATTTCCATAATTCCCTCAGTTTAGTTTCTTTCTTGATTCTATTTCCATTATCAGGTATTAACAGTTTCATTCATTTCCTTTCACCATTTGTTTGTGTTTTCCTGGACTTCTTTGAGGAATATACCCATTTCCTCTTTAAGAACTATTATCACATTCATACAGGCTGTTTTAAGGGTTTTTTCTTGTGCTTCAGCTTTTTTTTTTGAATATTCTAGGCCTGCTCTGGTAGTTTTGCTGGGCTCTGGTGGAGACATCATTCTGTCTGTTTTTGACTGTGTGTTTATGCTGGCCTCTAGGAATCTATTTCCCTGCCTTGCTCATTTGGTGTGTTTCCTAGGAATGCCTGCTGGTGTTGTAGGCTGAGACAATGGGATGAGTTGGGGAAGGAAGGCTGGAGGAGAAGATCTTTGTGATCCATTGGGGGATGGGGTCAGAGAGGAAGAGGAGACTGCAGCAGGTGTTCTGATACAGACCTGGGATGAGACTGAGGAATTGGATTTGAAGGAGCAGAAGGAGAGGTGAAAATCTGCACTCAGCCTTTGTGCTTTCTTGGCAGGAATGACCTGTGGTTTTGCAGGAGATTATTATTTTTTAATTGAAAAAATTATTTTGTACAATATATTATGCATATTCTTTGCCCTCCTGAACTCCTAGATCCTTCTCACCAACCAATCCATCTATTTTTACGTTCCCTTATACACACTCACTCTATATATACAACAAAGAAAAGACCCTCCAAAAACCAAAAAAAAATATTAAAAATCATAACAAAAAGACTAACAAGAAAAATTGTTGAGACAAAAAGTTCTCAAAGAAACCATTGAGAAAGAGGAACTCAGTTTTGTCCAGTAGTGTTTCCGGGTATACACTCCTGGACAGGCCCCATGCCTAGAAGCAATTGGCCAACATAAACAAAGATTTCATTAACTATGACTTTGTTTTAGTAATATTTATAGCAAAAGCAGGCCCAGAAAAACCAGGACCTTCTTTTCTTTTTACAAAGGGAAACATTAAAAACCTAAGATTAGAGTTTTTATTTGTTTTATATATTTCCCATGACATACACTTTGAATTCAGATACCCACTGCTTTAACACTTGATGGGACAGTCCTAGTAAATGACGTAGTGAAATTGAAATTCATTTTAGTGGAATAGTTAATATATAATTATGTTTATAAAAATTGGCCTACTAAATAAACAAAACACACTAAATATGTATGATAATTGCCTAAATCTTTGTCTGCCTTCTAAAGTTTCCCCCTTTACAAAACATTCATTATTTTCATATAACTATTTGGCATCTTATAAAAAATAATTAAAATTTATATGCCATCTCTATTAAAGAAAAACATGGAGTGTTGTAAAGGACTTTTCATTACAGTAACTAAAGATTCAAAATTAGTTACAAGTTCTTTCTGTAATAATAAAGAGAACCAGAATATTCCACCAACTAAAAGAATAAAAAGGTCATCACGCAAAAGACCATATTCTGACCTGAGTGAAAAGATTACTATGTGGTTCTCACCTCCTGCTGTACTACAAATCTCAAGGTGATGGACTTTCAGATTCACATTTCTTATACAAATATGTGCCAACTTCATCTAAAAACACATCTATGTGGAATTAAAATGCTGGATGATACTTACCTTCAACTACATTCACATTGAACACCCCACGTATCTGAAGGTTTCCTTTGTTTTTTTATGTTTCTCCAATCTTTTTATAATTAAATATTTTAAGAATGTGTTCCTGATCTTTAATATTTCACTTAGCATACTCCAAAGTGGTGAAATACAGCTAATCATTATTTAATAAATTACAAATGAGTTTATTACTTTCTTTCATTATTCATGATATCATGTGCCCTACCTTACTTGAAAATATTTTTCATGTTTAAAAGTTTTCACTATCCTAGTAATTTCGCTGTTATTTTCAGTTCATTTTGGATAAAATTAATCTAGATTTTAATTTAAGAGAATGTTTTTTCAATCTTCCAAAAATCTGTTTTGAACACATTTGTAATTTTAAGTACAAATTCTTCTAAGACAAATTGATTGATATTAGAAATATTAAAATATAATAAATTAGTTGTTCTACTAAGGTATATAACAGGCTCAAGTGTTTTATAAACTTGGTGACTCTAATTCTATTTGCTCTAGCTATACATGCCCAAGGATTTAGTTTAATAGTTTTTATCCAAACTATACAAAAGTTAAGTTCTTTTAAAACAAATACAGGATAGTGGTATTGTATTTGATTATATTTCTTTAGTCACCATAGCTTCTTAATCATCTCAAATTTCTCAGCTTTACTATGCTTCTTATGATAATGAGATATTCTTGTATTGTATACAAATATAGTCTCATAGATCATATGTAAAAAATAGACTTTATGTTGCACATAGTGTAATATAACCTCAGGCTATTTCTAATTATTTAGAATATACCTTTGTAAGCACCTATATTTTTTCATATGTAATAAATCTTAAGATAGAAAATTAACTGAGTTTTAATAAAGATTTGAGGAAAGGGGAAATACACATCTTAGCACAGGGTAATTTTCTAAATAATATATATATATATACATATATATATAAATTTCTAATATATTACCATTTAACATGTTTTATACATTAGTTTTATTTTATACCTAGTTTAATTCTTTGTCCATAACCTGTTGGCATTTTGACAATTCCCACTGAAACTCCCTGCAGCTTTGTTAGCCTTCAAATCCCCAAGGCTCATTCTCCATTGCATCACAAATTAGCAGTGTATTCTCAAACTTTAAAAGGGTCCTTTGTGAGAAGAGAAATTTAAGGATAAATTTGGAGCCATCAGGTATCATCTATTTCATCAAAAGAAGTTGGGATGCTTGCTGTGTGAGAGTATTGGTGAACTGTTAGGTAAATGTTCCTATTCTTCTTCAAATTTACAAAAAATAAAAATAATACAAACAGATATAATGATATAGCTCTTCAGTTGTTACATTTACTGTCTTCAGTTCAGTTCAAAGACATATAGCAGAAATAAACTGGTATATGAATGGTGAACTAAAATGCATTCTCAATAATATAGTTCTCTCTCCTTCTGATACTTACAGTTGTCATATTTGGAATGAATAGTGGTCAATAAACTACGAATCATTTTGATGTTTATTTTTAGCCATAAATTTATATACAACAACTGCAACAAGTGAGTATATAGAACCAATAAACAATATAGAAATGGTATAGTGAAAATGAAAAAGGATCCTGGTTTTGCAATATCCTAGTTTTCTTTCTACAAGTAAGGCTGGTGACACTGATCTCGGCCTTTGAGCTCAAGCTGAAGAGAAACCTATGTAATTTTGATTCTGTAATCTTTGATTTATGTAGTTTCAAACTCAAGAATTTCACTCTGAATATCGGGACAGACAATCTTTACCACATATTACTTTTTAGAACTTAGAATATTGTACATTTGTACATTTCTACAAAGTATATTGATGATATCCATCCACCACTATGTCCCTCTGGTTCCTTCAGTGCCTCCTTCCTGTCTCCTCCAAATACATGTCTTCAATGTGCACATGGGTGTGTGACCATCCAATACACACATTTTGATTTTGCTTAGGATACAATGTATATGTATGTATTATGTATTTTTTGAGAGAACATATTTGTGTGTATTTACATGTGTGTTTGTATGTGTCATGTAATGTGCTTCTTTCTTGTCAGTTTAACAATGTATGGGAATCAGTGTCATTATTAAATTTATCAAGATAAGGTAAGATGAGAGATAAGTGATAGAGATAGAGAAAATTTCTTGATATTTAAAAATATTTGAGCTGATTTTTCAGTTTGAGATATTTGTTCCTTCATTTCTTTTCTCTTTCACACTGTCTCTCTTGCTACCTGTAGGTAATGCAGCCTTCTTTCCTCCAACTCTATACTTCATTATTAACGATACTATTTAAAAAAACAATGTATTGTGTAACTAAAACTTTATAAAACATTTCTTTCTTAGATTGAAATACTTATGTAACTTATGAGTCTTTGGTTATTTGCTATTCAAATTTCATCTCACTCACACCTATTTGTGGCACATACCAACAGCATAACAGTTTTTTCATATATAAAACACACCATGATGCCATATAAACTAGACAACTAAAGACAAGACTTCAAAAAATCAGATAGAAATATACATGCCATGAATTTGCTGAAGTTTTTATAATAGCAGTTTATCATGCTCACTCTGATTGGATGAGACAATTGCCTCATAATGACATAATGGCCATAGAGCATGATAATTAATTACACAAGTCAGTATCAGCTTACCATTCTCAAACTGAGCAAAAGGTCTATATTATACCTGGTTTATGACTACATCTTCTGCAAAGAAAGATAAAATTTTCTCAAGAATTGAGTGGTTTCTAGCATTCTTAAGGTGTAATAAAAAATAAAGATAAACTAGTACACAGTTCAATAGTTTTGATGAATCTATACATATAAAACAATTATAATTAACAGATGCATCATTTCTCTGTGCTATTAACTAAATCAGTAGTAAATTGTTTTTTTTTCCTCTCAGGGAATCAAATAATCTCTTTCAGGGCAATGAGAAATAAACCCAGAACAATGATATATTTATTTCACAAGAGAGTCAGGCTGAAGCCGTGCATTAAATCTGACCAGAAGGTGTGGCTTCAAGAGCAAGATGTTGACAATTATGAGATGTAAAATCTAAAGGACAGAGGAGATGGTTTAGGCATAGAGTGAGATGAAATAATACACTTGTGTCTAACCATGCTTCTAGAAGGAAAATAGCTGTGATCTACTCAGAAGAGAAAGAAAATTGCTTTATTTGTTATGTTCTGTAGGGACTGATGATGGAGACAGAAAATAGGACAGTTGTCACAGAATTCATCCTCATAGGACTGACCCAGTCATATGACATTCAACTCTTGATCTTTGTTCTGAGCTTAATTTTCTACATCATCATCTTACCTGGAAATATCCTCATCATCCTGACCATCAGGTCAGACCCTGGACTCAATGCCCCACTTTATTTCTTCCTGGGAAATTTGGCCTTCCTGGATGCCTCCTATTCTTTCATTGTGACTCCCAGGATGTTGATGGACATCTTCTCTGAGAAGAAGATAATCTCCTACAGAGCCTGCATCACTCAGCTATTTTTCTTGCATTTCCTTGGAGGAGGGGAAGGGTTACTTCTGGTCGTGATGGCCTTTGACCGCTACATTGCCATCTGCAGGCCTTTACACTATTCCACTGTCATGAGCCCTAGAGCTTGCTATGGGATGTTGTTGGCTCTGTGGTTTGGAGGCTTTGTTCATTCCATTGTTCAGGTTGTCCTCATCCTTCGCTTGCCCTTCTGTGGGCCAAACCATCTGGATAACTTCTTCTGTGATGTCCCACAGGTCATCAAACTAGCCTGTACAGATACCTTTGCTATTGAGATTCTAATGGTCTTCAATAGTGGCCTGCTTACTCTCTTGTGCTTTCTTGGGCTTCTGATTTCCTATGCAGTTATTTTATGCCATGTTCACAAGTCAGCTTCTGAAGGAAAGAACAAAGCTATATCCACATGTACCACTCATGTTATAATCATATTTCTTATGTTTGGACCTGCAATTTTCATTTATACACGTCCATTCACAACCTTATCAGCTGACAAAGTAGTTTCTTTCTTCCACACGGTAATATTTCCATTGATGAATCCTGTGATTTATACCCTTCGAAACCAGGAAGTAAAAACTTCCATGAAAAAGTTAATCATTCGGCATGTAGTTTGTTAATTGGTTTTTGAATGAGTGTCAAGGTGATAATTTTGCATGGCATTTATTGTTATAAAACAAATGCTACTTTTCTGAGTATCTCTCTTTTTTTTCAGGTACTGTATAGGTTTTTTGGTAGAGTTACACATAGTGCAGGATTAAACATTGTATGTTTTAAAGGTTGCAAAAGGATTAACAGAGTGATTGAAGTATATTGGATGAGTGTGATAAATGTGGAGGCTAAAATTCACAAGATGTATGAGGCAAAACCACTAAAGGGCCCCGTGTTGGTTTGTTTTAAGTCAACTTGATCTAAGCTGGAGTCATCTGAAAGGAGTGAACTTCCATTGAGAAATGTCCCATAGAGTCTAGTTGTAGGGCATTTTCTAGTCACTGATTGATAGAGGAAGGTCCAGAAGATTGTGAGTTGTGCCACCCTTGGGCTGGGGGTCCTGGGTTCCATAAGAAATCAAGCCAAGGAAGCCAATACTTTCAGATTCTTGCCCTGTTGAGTTCCTATGACGACTTCATTGATTGATGAGTTAAGATGTAGAAATGTAAGAAAAATAAACCCTTTCCTCCCCAACTTGCTTCCAGTCGTAGTGTTGTATCATAGAATTACTAACCCTAACTAGGACAGGATTTAGGTTGAAACAAAGAGTTTCAGTATTTGTCCCCTAAATCTACTAATAACATCTCAATATTTCAATTAAATGAATAACTAACCCACAGTTCTGTCCATTGTGTAGTGGAGCATCACCCTAAGATTCTATGAATAGGTTAACTCATTTTGATTCGTGGGCTAATATGTTATAAAGCATGAAGACCCAAATGGCAGAGGAGTTTCTATTATCTTGCTGAGGTCCTCACCTGTTGGTATTCTCAACATCATCTGGTATAAAACACAAGCAAGTTTTTTGACATTTTTAAAAAATCTCTTCTTTTTTTCCCCAGAGTTGAGACACAACTTCTTTTGATCCTTTGGGATTTCATTCTCTATTTCACTGCTCACACTATAGTCTAATGCCTTCCTCTTCATCTAGACCATGGGAGAAGCATCTTATTTTCAGTATCTCACTGTATTACAAGACAAATCTCTCGGGTGTCCTTTTTAAAACATTTCATCCCCTCACAGTCAAACTAAGTGATGTTTCTCCTTGCCTCCGTATAAAAGTGAGATGCTAATGTAGTACTTACCTGACCTTCTTCACATTACCTACTCTTCAGTTTTATCATCATCTGTGTTCTCCACACAAAGGTAGTTTCTCTAGTTAACAGTCTACTGTGGCTCTCCAAAGAAGAAACACACTTGCTTCCTGACATTCCTTTGCTCCCGCTTCTGATTCAAACATTTTGTCCACACCACCGCCTTAGCTTTCCTTTCTCATTTTTTTACTTTCCTCATCCAAAGTATAATGATGGTTGTAACAGATTCCCATTGCTCCTACTTTTTTAAAGCACTTGCAAAATGGATTATTGCCATTTTAAACACCCATTTCTCATACTATTGTGAAATATAGGGATGTAAAGAAAATTCTCCTAATGGGGCAGTTTTAACTATTAGTAACACAGACACATGGTCACTATACTGAGAGTCAACAGGAAATTTCTGGAGTTTATCTTTCTTTGACTTATAGGCCAACATTAGACCATCTGTCCACATAGCCATCATCAGTATAGCTGATGGCTACTGACTAATTGTTTCTTGTAGCCAGTAGTACTTATTTAGACATTTTAAACATGTATTATCTACCTACCTACCTACCTATCTATCTATCTATCTATCTATCTATCTATCTATCTATCTATCTATCTATCTATCTATCTATCTGGGTGTTTTGCCTAGTGTCTGTGCACTACATCTGTGCCTGTTGCCCACAGAATTCAGAAGAGTGGATCGCATGGATCTGCAGTTATGTGTGGCTTTAATCCAACAAATGGGTTCTCAGAGTTGATCCCAGGTCCTCTGCAAGAAGAGTAAATTCTCTTAACCCCTGACACATCACTCTGGCTCCTAGTCAACAGTTTACATCCACATCAGTACCTGCCCTGTTTTCTTAGACACAGCTACTACTGAGTGCTTACTGGACAAAGGAAGGCAGCTCCTATTTCACTTTTCATGTGTTTTAGTCTCTGTTCAACTTCCTTGTGAAAATACTCATCTATAAGGAAACTCAAGAAGACACTGCCTGTTTCCACCCTCCTCTTGTGTGTCTTGTACAGGAAGCACTTATCATTTTTCACTGTTTTCTTTCATGCAACTTTCTCACAAGTTAATAAACATCTCTCACTACTTGGATTAATCAAGTCCACAAACAATTGTGGTGTTTTGTGATATTATTTATATTATACCACTTCAAAGTTTATTTTTGATAAGAATTGAGAAAAATGAGAACATGTAGATTAGTCAAATTATTTTGCGGGCCACATCTCCTGCTCACAATGGCCTGTGGTTCTTATTGTGGCGCTAAGATCTTGTGCCCATTTCTCCATTCCATTTGTCCTCCTTGTTCTGTTTATACCAGCTGTCATGTTGGTGAGACTTTATCTGTATCATTTCTGATGTCACTAAGGAGACATAATCTCATAGCAAGCTCCCTGATACTATGACCTTTAAAATCTTTTTGCCTCCTCTTCCTCAATGTTCACTGAACCTTATCAATTGGAACAGCATAATCCCTAACTACAATCTAAAGCATTTGTCCTTATACCCACAGATAAGGGCCGTCTTCACCCATCATCAAGGATACATTTGTCCAGCTAGGTGTTCCTTTTTGGTTGTACTGTTTACTTGGGAACATTTTCTTACTCCTGACTGCCTCTGGACTAGTTTTCTTGATCCTCCTTATTGGGGTAGATGGCTTTGACACCTCTATTACCCATATTGCTCTGTTCCTGGAAAATCACCTCCTTCTTCTCTGGATATTAGTCATCATTTTTCTCCATGGCAGAACAGGGCAAGTTTTTTTTCATGGTGAGAACATATTTATGAGAAACAACACACACTCTTTCCTAATATTACATAAAGGACAAATGTAAGAGTACAACTCTGAAAGATAATTGATGTATTGATCTTGTAGAAACAATTTTCAACAAATGCATGCTAAGCTTTAAATCACTTTTGTGTTTGTTAAGGATATTGATTTTTGGTAAGAAATAATAATTTTGGCAATAGAATTATGCACCATGGATATTTTGATGAAATTGTTAACAAGTGGCTTTTTTCCCTGAGGGTAGTTAACAATGAAACCAATATTAATGTTGTCAGGAAATAAGAAAAATTGTTGAATGTACTGTATTGAAGAATATAATTAAACAGTATTTTTAAAAATAAATAACTTGCCAGCATTATGTTAGCTAATCGAGAAAATCCAAAAACAATATGTTGTCTTCATTATTATGCTTATGTGAAGCAAAGATTATGTGGTACAAATCTGTCACGACAGAATATTAATTACATTTCTTCGAGTATACTCACCAAAAAGGCCATGAGGAAACTGGGCAGCGATGTAAATATTTTGTGCAGTGTGTGATTCATGGCTTCATGATACATATTAATTAATGACCCATTATATACTGGTGACTGTGCAGAAAAGGAGACAATTGTATACTTTAATGGGTCTGTAAAGTACAAGCATTACAGAAAAATGGTACAGAAGTTGCTCTAATATTGAAAAACACACGACCCAGCAATCACTCCCATTCCTGGGCATTTATCTGAAGATCCAGAAATCAGTACCTTTAACAAATATCAGGGCTTCCATGCTTACTGTAACATTTGCAGTGGCTATTGTATGAAAACAATAAGTCAACTGATAGATACATGGCTAAAATGTGCTTTATGGGCATACATTCAAGAATATTATTTAACAAAAGAGGATGAGATATTGGTATTTGTGACAGCATAGATAAATTGAGATTTCATTAATCTGATCAAAAACACATAAAGGAGGATGTCCTGTACAACTTAATTGCAGTTATAATTTAAAAAACAGAAATCACAAAACCAGATAATGTAATAGTACTCACTAGGCTCTGAAACTGAAGAAAGGGGAAGCTGCTTGTCAGAGTCAAACAGTTATGGTATCAAATGAAAAATTTCTGAATAGTTCCTGAAGCTCTAGTGTTCAAAACCGTGACTACAATAATACTCTACTGTTGACTTGAAATATAATGATAGAGTTGATTTTTAGTGTTCTCACTACCCTTCCCCTCCTCATAATGTACATGTGTGTGATGCAGTGTATCTGTACAAAGAATGATTGCTTTTATACCTTTAATTTTACAAGTAAATGTTTAAGAATTAAAGCTCTATGAACTCTGTGACCTACAGTGACAACAGGCCTGGCATGATATACCCATGGATGTAGTAGTATTAGGAATATCATGGGATTAACCAAACCCTTGCTGAGTGGATTGAATTCTGTCTATAGAAGATGACACCCATACCTAACACCATTGTTGGGACTAAGAGACTGTGTCTAATAGGCACGTGGGAAAACCTATTAACATTATTCTACCAAATGGACATACTATTAAATGACTTTCTAATGACTTATAAACCTATACATTTCTCAACTCTCATGAGAAAAGCTTCTATTTGCAGAATATGATGTTTAACCCTGTGAATCAGAACTAGTCAAGGTACAGGGAATAATAAACCACCGAATGTTCATCTGTGAAATGGACGTCTGTATCCTCCTCATAAACCTCAGAGATCATTGTGGAATAAGTGGCCAAAGAACATAAAAGGCAAAAGATTTGATGGAACACAAAGAAACTGTGTCCTCCAGGTGTATCAAGGCAGGTGTATACATGAACTCCCAGTAACTGTGAGATACACAAGCCTGCTGAGAATTAAAGCCACACCAAATCCCATCATGGAGAAGAGAGAGGGACATGAAATTCTACCCATAGCCAAAGGAGATAACAACACTTAATACCTGCTAGGTGAAAGATAAACTTCTTTTCTTGTAGAGTGCTGCCAAACTCCATCAAAAGCCACACATCCATGGGAAGAAACAATCATAATTGTTCTATGAAAACAGAAAAGAGGACACAAAGTTGAGTGGGAAGAGAAAGGGGAGTGTATTTGGGAGACGTGAGGATGGGGTAAATATGATCAAATTCATTGTAGGAATTCTCAAGTAACTAATAATGAAAAAGAATAAAAAACTATCAAATTGCCACTAAGTATGCACTTACTGCATATAAATTATACCTCAGCCACACAGGTGTTTTCATGTGTAAAAAGATACCGTTGTGTATTAATTATAGAAAATGATAGATTTCATTTTACCATTTTCATAATTTATCTAAAGCATTTTAGCTGTGTTTGGCCCCATTGTCCTTCCATTCATTTCCTCTTCCCCTCACCCATTTTCTTCTTGAGACAGTCCAATGTAAATGTTTATGACTGTTTGTCCATATGTGCTCTACACATGAGAAAAACATGTGATGCTTGTCTTTCTGAATCTGGTTTATATCATTATGGCTAGTGAACTAAACATAGATTATTTTCATGTAATTGTAAATATTACTTTAAACATTTTAATTTTTATTTTGTTTCATTAAGTATATTATAGATTTTTATATTGACCCTTACTCTTACTTTGATAAGCCCTAGTTAATTATTTTTTCTCATTTTATTAAAAGTATCATTTGCACTTTGTAAGAGTTATAGTATAATTCAATATATACACACAGTGCATAAAATGATCCAAGTAAAATAATTACTGTCTCCTCAGAACTTAGACTTTGTATTGGTAAACATTTCTCTTTTTTATTTTATTTAGCATTCAAGTGCAGAAATAATGCCCTTACTCCGTCCCTGCATCCCTCCCTTTCCCCTTCTTCCACTGCTCCTTTCAAAACTGTCATCAAATGAAGACAGTGGGGGCAGTAATAGATTTTTTTTTTTGAATTTTTTTGGGAGGACTCACTTAAACTATCTCAATTATATTAGTATATTTCTATACATATTTTCTATATGAAATTTATAAGATTTATAAAACTGCCTTCTGTTTTTCATTTTCTCAGAGATTCATCTGTTCGATTCTTGGTACATTGTTGGTGCATTGATTACTTAGGTGTTTTTTCTTAGGTTGTAAATATATCCTATTGTATATATTTATATGCCCTAAATATACACTGGGTTACAAGTCTCCATCCTGAGGACTAATTTAGACTTTGAAATTAGTTTTAGATTATATTTTGGATAAACATTTAGAAATGAAGGAGTTCCTGGATTAGGTATATAATTATGAAAAACACACACCATTTCTTCTTGAGCCTTGCTTTTGTAAGAAAATTCTAGCCTACTTCTAGTTGGGGATAATCAGTATTCAAATACCTGTCTGACCTTATATATTTTTTCTTACTTTTCTTTAGCTTTCTTTATCATTCATTTCTTTTTTTCTGGTGATATGATTACATGGATAGAGCATTCTTGTGGACTACTGTCTGTCATTTCATTTTTTAACACCACATGATCAATCACCTTTCTATTCATGCCTCTGCTCTTCCATTGACCCTCCTTTGTCCTGGTTTGCATTTTGATGACTCTAAACTGTGCTTTGCTGCTTCTTTCTCATTTTCTACTCTTTTCATTCAACTTTTATTTATTCATTCACATCTCACGCAATACATCCTGACCACACTCTCCCCTCCTTTCACTCCTCCAGACTTCCCCTCCAACTATCCCTCTCTCCCAGATCCACTACTTTACTGTGCCTCCATTTCCCTTCAGAGAACAGGCCTCTCAAAGATATCAACCTACCATGGAGTAACAAGATGCAATAAGACTAGGCACAAACCCTTCTATCAAGGATGGGCGAGGCAACCCAGTGGGAGGAAAAGGGTCCCAAGAGAAGACAAAAGAGCCAGAGACACCCCCTCTGCTACTTTTAGGAGTCCCACAAACACCCAAGCTAAGCAACTTCAGCATGTATGCAGAGGACATAATGTACACCCATGCAGACTCTGTGATTGCTGCTTCAGTCTCTGTGAGGCCCTAAAATCCCTGTTTCTTCTGTGGGCTGTGTTCCCTTAGTGCCCGTGACCTTTCTGGCTCCTTTCTGGCTTCCTGCTACTCTTGTGCAGGGGTCCCTGAGCTCCACCTAATGTTTGGGTGTGGGTTTCTGCAGCTGCTTCCATCAGCTGACAGATGAAGCCTCTTTGATGGAAATTGATCTAGGCCCCAATCTATGAGTATAGAAGAATGACATCAGGATTCTAACCTTGGTCTCTAAGCCATCCAGTTTCTGGTTTCTGGCTATCTAGGCAGTGTTGGGCACGGGTGCCCTCTTGTGGCTTGGATCTCAAGTTAGACCTGCCATTGTTAGTCATTCCCACAAGCTCTGAGCCACCATTGTTCTAGAACAATTTTCAGGCAGGACAGGTCTAAGGTTTTTGTGCTGGGTTAGTGTCCTAGTCCCACCACTGGGAGCCTTGCCTGTCTCAAAGATGGCCAGTTCAGGCTCTATTCAGGACTCCTACATTATTAGGAGTCCTCACTAGGCTCACCCTCGTATATTTCAGGAAGCTTCCACTGCACTAGGTTTCCTCATAATCCCCGAACGCTCCCCAGTCTTTGCTTGTACTCTCTCCCAAACACTTAAAGAAACATTCAACATCCTCATCATCAGGGAAATGCAAATAAAAAAGACTTTGAGATTCCATCTTATACCTGTCCGAATGGCTAAGATCAAAAATACAAATGACAGCTTATGCTGATAAGGATGTAGAGCCAGGGGAACACACCTCTGTAGCTAGAGCTTTCCTGCCTTGCCCACAGTCAGGACAAATCTTTGTCACCCGACACTTCCACAGCCGCTCAGACCCAACCAAGTAAACACAGAGACTTATATTGCTTACAAACTGTATGGCTGTGGTAGGCTTCTTGCTAACTGTTCTTATATCTTAAATTAATCCATATCCACAAATCTATACCCTGCCATGCGGCTCGTGGCTTACCGGCATCTTTTCATGCTGCTTGTCAGGGTGGCGGCTGGCAGTAACTCCTTCTGCCTTCCTGTTCTTTTATTTCTCCTCTCTGTTAGTCCCGCCTATACTTCCTGCCTAGCCACGGGCCAATCAGTGTTTTATTTATTGACCAATCAGAGCAACTTGACATACAGACCATCCCACAGCACAGCCAAGTGCAGACCATCTCAGACACTTGTACTCAGGCCTGTGGTCCTAATCATCCTCTATGCGGACCTGCTGGGTAAAGCCACGAGGAACCCGAGAACGGGCTCCCACAGGACATGCAGAACATCCCACAGTACTCCTCTATTGCCGGTGAGAGTGCCAACTTGTATAGCCATTGTGGAAATCAATATGGTGGCTTCTCAGAAAATTGGGAATTGGTCTACCTCAAGACCCAGCTATACCACACTTGAGCACATACCCAAAAGACACTGCATCCTACCACAAAGGCACGTGTTCAACTATGTTCATAGTGGTTTTATTCATAATAGCCAGACACTGGAAACAAAGTGGATGTCCCTCAACAGAAGAATGGATAAAGAAAATGTGGTATATTTGCACAATGGAGTGTTACTCAACTGTTAGAAAAAAAGTAACATCATGAAATTTGAAGGAAAATGGATGGAACTAGGAAAAAATCATCCTGAGTGAGGTAACCCAGACCCAGAAAGGCAAACATGATATGTACCCACTTACAAGTGGATATTAGTTGTTAGCTGTTAAGTAAAGGATAATCATGCTACAATCCACAGATCCAGAGAGGCTAAGTAACAAGGAGGGTTCTAGGCTAACACATGGATCTCCCTGAAAGGGGTAATAGAATAGACTTTGAGGGTGAACTGGAGTGGGTGGAGATGGAAACATAGTTTTTCTTTGGAATGAAAATAATTACACATGTAATTATGATATATGATTATTTCATAAAATGTGTTTATTATTTTATGCTGAATTTGTTTACCAACTCAATTTTGCCCTTAAGAACAGAAAAATAAAAATAAAAATAAGTTTGCAAGATGGACTCATTTAACTTCTCTTGTTTGATTAATATTTTTAGTAAAAATCTGTAGAAACATGAAAAATGTTCTGTATTAAAATTAAGCAAAATAAAATGGACAAACAACAAATACTGAGATCAAAATTTGTCTCTCATACCTATTTAGGTATCTACTGCTTTTCAGGCAATGTTTTATTGCACATTAGCAGATCATTTTCTCTGAGAAGAATTATGATTTCAATGTCATTTTTGAGGTCTTAAATCATCTTTAACCAGCCTTTCTGCTCACATCATTATCATTAGCAACACCATGCAACCAAAAAGACAATTATGCAAAATTTGTAAAAAACAAACCAAGAACTAATGAAATAAAAATTTAGTCAATGCAAGAAGTATTGAAAGAGACATCTGACAAATTCAGAATACAGTAAGGGGACACTTTAAAATCCTGGACATCATTGAGTTAGAAAGCTTTAAAAAATGGGATGAATTTCAGGCAAAACACCAAAATTGAACCAAGAAGAACTAACCACCAGAAATAGACCCTTAACAAATATGGATATAGAAATGGTAGTAAAAAATCCACAAATTGTACTTAATTTTAAACAGTGGCAGGAACTGGGAGGGGAAACTGTAATCAGAATATATTATGTGAGAAAAAAATCCATTTTCAACGAAAAGAGAAAAACTAAATTAAAAGTCTTCCAGAAAAAGGGATAAATAAATAAATAAATAAATAAATAAATAAATAAATAAATAAATAAATAAAAAACCAGAAAAGTCCAGGACCAGACAAACTCACGGCAGATTTTTTTTTATGACAGAGTTTCTCTGTGTAGTTTTGGTGCCTGATTCTGGATCTCGCTCTGTAGACCAGGCTGGCCTCAAACTCACAGAGATCTGCCTGGCTCTGCCTCCTGAGTGCTGGGATTAAAGGTGTGCACCACCATTGCCTGGCTCAAGGCAGAATTTATCAGATGCGTATATAAACATTAACTGAAAAAGGAGGACACCAATGATAGACATGCCCAGGGTCAAAAAGAAGTCCACAAGGCCTCAACCATATACCAAGAACTAAGAGTAGCTAAGGGATGCTGGGAGCAAGAGAAGTAGTCTTTCCCAGAGAAGAGGAAAAAAATATTATCCATTATCATATATTCAGCCTTGAAAACATACATAGTATTAACATTATACAGACTGAGCAGTTTATATTTAGAATACATATATATTTACATATACATACATACATAACTACATACATGCTATATCAATTAATGAGAAAGGAGGGCATGCATTTGAAAGAGATTAAGAAAGTGTATTTATATATGAGAGGCTTTGTCAGGAGAAAAGAGAAGGGTGAAATACTGTAATTAGAATTTAAAAAATAAAAACACAATGTGGTACCAGCACTAAATATGTAGATTAGTGGAAAAATGGAAAATGTATATGTGAGTAAACATAACTTCAGACATTTAATATTTGAAAAGACCTCAAAAACATAAACTTGAGAAATGAAAGTGTCTTCAACAAATGGTACTGGGAAAACTAGATATCCATATGCAGAAGAATTAAATTAGACTCATATTTGTTACTGGACTATCACCAAATGGATCAAAGGCCTCAGCAGGAAACCTGAAATACCAAAACTGCCAGAGGAATACTTTTGCAGTACCTTATATGATATGGGTGTATGGTAGGACTTTCTGAATAGGACTCCATTTGACCAAGAGTTGAAGCCAACAACTGATAAGTAGGAATAGATACAACTACAATTCATGTGCACAGCTAAAGAAACAATCAACTGAGTGAAGCAGAAGCCCACAGAATGGCACAGAATCTTTCCCACCTCTACCTAACAGAGGATTAATACCTAGATTATATAGAAGACGATAATAATTGCTGGTCTGTCAATGTATTCCCCAGTAGTACAATAATGACATGGATGTTATGGAATTAACCAACCACCTCACACATGGATTTAGGTCCTGTTCTACAAGATGAAACCCACTATTGACCATTATCAGACAAGAACCTATGGCTAAATATATTATTGACTTTACAAGAAAAACTACTTCTAATATTCTGCTAAATGTACATAATATCATACTAACTCCTAATGACCTATCATTATTCCTGTAGAGTAAGGCTTTTTTCAACCCTCATCAAGAAAGCTGTGTTTGCAGTAGACGAAGATCAACAGAGAGCCCACATTGGCCAAAATGTAGAAATTGAGAGATTTTCAGAATGTTCAATCTCTAAACTGAACATTTATACCATATCTTCCTCCAAAGGCTCACACTTCACTGTGGAAGCGTGGTCATACTCTTATCACCTGATACTTTAAATAACTCTTATGTCTGGGATCAAGAAGATTCAGAATCACTGTGTACCTCTTAAGTAAGAAATGTTTCCTCTTTACTTAAATTAATACAAGTTTAAATCTTACATTATTATGTCTAATATATATTATTTAAAACATAGATTCAGTCTAGCCTTAATTAAAAAATATATTGCTGCTGGGTGGCAGTGGTACACACCTTTAACTCCAACACTCAGGAGGCAGAGCCAGGAAGATCTCTGAGTTTGAGGCTAGTTTGGCCTATAGAACGAAATCCAGGACAAGCACCAAAACTACATGGAGAAACCCTGTGTTGAAAAACATATATATATAGCTACTAAAAGTTAAAAATTAAAAAATTTAGTTATAAATGATGTGCTTGATAAAAAAGTCCAATTCATGCTACAGATAAAATAGTCTCAATCTCTAAGTAAACTTCTCCATTGTAACTCTAATCATCTAATCATCTTGTTTATTGTTTCTCTGAGGAAAGGAACAGAAAAGAATCTCTTTAAGGTCCAGCTCCAACTACTGATATAACCGATCTATGTTTTCTTTGGTCTCTCCTGAGACTGGTTGTCTTGGTTTTGGGTCTACAACAAGGCCATTCCACTTGCCCCCAAACTGGAATCATCCTCTTCTTCCTGCTGCAGATGGTAATTCTTGATTGCTTTCCTTTTCCTTCTTTATATTTTTGTTCTTTTTAACATTTTTTATCAATTTATTTTTAAAGATAGATTTTTAAAATTATGTGTTTGTGCTCATGTGAGCAAATGAGCCTGTCAAGTTGAGAGGAGAGCGTTGGATCCTTTGGAGATGGAGTTGTAGGCAGCTGTAGAGTCAGTCACCTGATGTGGATGCTGGGAACTGAACTCACAGTCTCTGCAAGAGCCATACATGTTCTTAACCATTGAGTCATCTCTCCAGTCTTTATAGAGTCAGTCACCTGATGTGGATGCTGGGAACTGAACTCACAGTTTTTGCAGGAGCCGTACATGTTCTTAACCACTGAGTCATCTCTCCAGTCTTTGTTTTTAATTTTTTTTTACTTATTTATTTAGTTATATTTGTTTGTTTGTTGTGTGTTTGCATGCACATACATGGATATTTATTCATGTCGTGTGCACGTGTAGAGGTCAGGGGACAATCTGTAAAAATTGGTTCCATCCTTGCATGATGTGGCTTCTAGGGATCAAACTCGGATCATCAGGCTGGATGACAAACACTTTTACCCCTGAGTCATCACCCCCGCCCACCTCTTTCCTTCTCCACAACACTAACTGTGTCCTCTGTTTTGATATTACCTTCAGCATATAGTCACATTCTTATTACTATTAAAACTGATTGGACATTTTCCCCTCTACACGTAACCTTATTCTCCCCCTTCCCTTTGCATTAATGATTTTCAATAGTGACTTGCACTTCTTTTTAAGCTAATAAGGTTTTTAAAAGTAGTTTTAGGATTACAGAAAATAAAGCTTGTATATAAACTTTTAAGTTCACATAAGTACACATGTTTTTTTTACTATGAACATCTTATATTAAAATAATGCTTGTTATGACTGATGCGCATGAATACACTATTATATATTAATATATTATATTAAATATTATATTTATTAAATAATATATATTACTATATTTTATTAGGACTTACTATTTGTGCTGTGCAGTTTTATGGGCCTTAAGGGTTTTGCTTGTCACAATTACATTATCCTAAAGAAGAGTTTGTTCTAAAACTTCCCTGTACTCCTCTCTCTTTAAGTATTATCTGATCTCTGATTATCATTTGCCACAGTGTCTGATTCTCTCCTCCTTGAACCAGATTGGCCTTTTATAGGATTCTCTGTCCTCCCACCTCCTTTTTACCTAATCAGCTGGTCCTTAATTCCTTTTTGAGACTTTCTACTTACTACTCACCTTCCTTTGCTTTAAAATCTATCTACACTCCCAGAACTTCTACATTTCTTCCTTTGTGGGTAATTAAGAGCCATGGTTCGATTTCCTGTCATCGCTTCCTTTCTCTTCCAGCAAATCCTAGCATCTCCTGACTCCTCAGCATCCTCCATTCTTCAGGGCACCAACTAATCTTAGCTAAATAAATTCTGTCTGTTTAGTATCTTCTCCAGAACTTTGGACTTATAATATTTTGAGAACAAGTTTCTCATAGTCTACAAAGAGTTTGTTAGCAAGTCAAACTGGGTTCTGCCATCATACAATTACCATATAAGATAACTCCTTCACCTTGGTCCAAACCACCATTATCTCTTCTAATCCTGAATATAAGCTAAACCTTAAGTCTTACTCTACTACACTTGTGCAGATTAACATATTCTGTCAATTTAATATTTTACCAACAATAATTGAAATTATCTGTCTTTTAAAATTAATGTTGTATATTCAATTTGCATGTATGCTCTTTTATTTCAAAAACAGGCATTTTCATTTTTTTTCTATTCAGTAGTAACATCTGTAGACACATGAAGCAAATTGACTTTGTTATTTATTTCTTAAAAATGTTTAACATTCATTAAGTGTGTGTGTGTGTGTGTGTGTATGCGTGTGCGCGCCCGCGCGTGCACATGTGCCTCAGTGGATATGTGGGAGCTGGTTCTCTTTCCATCATGTGGGTAATAGTAATTGAACTCTGGTTATGAGCCACATCTTTACTCCCTGAGCTGTTTTACTAGCCAGTATTTAAAGTTCCTGAGTAAGTCTTAAAACAAAGTGTATTTCTGTTTGTGACCATGGTAGAGTAACAGGAACTGAATTTACTCCTTTGGCCCGAACAATACAAAAGGAAAAAAATCTATAAAACAATAGATTTAAAAATCTTTTATCTACATTTGTTCTTTGACAATTTCACACACAAGCAGTACTTTCTGATTACACTCTCCTCTCCTCCCTCTCTTCCTCTGTTCCCATGCTTATTCTCTTCCCTGTTAGCCCTTTCCCACACACATGTCCTTCTCTTTTGTTTTGTGACACATTGGATTTAACCAGCAGTGCCATCTATGGTTTGGAGATATTTAGTAGAGCCTGATGAGCTCATCAGTAGACAGACAACCAAAGACAATGTCTGTTCCTCCTTCAGAAATTCCTTCAGAAATTATCTAGCAAAGAGGGATATGGCCCCATGGGCCTCTTTCTAATCTATAACTGACTGATTTCAGGCCCAGTTTTCTGAAAGTCTATTGCAGTTAGTCACAGCTAATGTGAGATTATGTTTGTGTTAGACATATCATGCCCAAAAGAAAGGAATACACTGTTCCTCTCCATATCTTCTGAATCTTACATTGTTTCTACTGCACCTTCCAAGATATTCTCTTAGCCTTAGGTGATATAAATGCTCTGCTTAGGGCTGAGAACTCAACTATCACTTATTCTTAGTACTTTGAGCTATATGTCTCTGAATTTACTGTTGTTCATTGAAAAGAAAAGCTTTCCTGATCAAGACTGAGAGAAAATTTATGAAATCTAACTTTTTCATCAATTTGTCCAGTTGTGGTCACCAGCCCCACGCGGCTTTAGGACATGGATGTTCTGTGTACACTGGCTTGAGGCATGATTTAATACATATACATCTGCTTTGAAGGACTGAGTTTGAAAGAAGAATTTTCTATATAAAAAATAATAGTTTGGATTTTGTTTTTATTTGTTTTATTGAATGAATAAAACTAGTGTTAATTTTATCAGTTTTTTTCTCTTGTGAAAAATATGCTTATAAATCAGACATGGTGACTCATGCCTATAATCCAGGCACTTGGGAGGATAAGGCAAAGCATTACAAGTTCAAGGCCAACCTGTGATATACAACAAAATACTGTCAACAAAATAAAAAATTTAAATGTAGGTATGATAAAACATAGATTTACATTTATGGATCATATTTGTAAGCTGTAGTGTATGTTTTATTCCGTGAAGTACATTAAGGATAAATGCCACTTTTGTTCTTGGTCTTCTTCCATTGTCTCATCTATACCCAGATTATTTGGTAAAAATGTTTTTATTATTTTATCTATCAAATTTATTAATAATAGATTCATAGTGAATATAATTTGAGATAGCTGAGTATTTCAAGAGATGCCAGCAGCCTGGGCAAAAAGACTATTACTAGGAAATCTACCAAAGCTGTGTGAAGACAAATTTTACAGAAGGAGTTCCTGGTACCTTCTGGCAGGACAACTATGAGCCCTCTAACAGGAAAAGACACAGCTGTGGGAGTGGCTCACCAGCTCCAAAGTGTCCGTGGCTCACAACACAGCCATCCACAGCTCCGGGGGCACAAAGCAGCCACAGCTGGGTGGAGTTTGACCTGGCTTTCCACAGCTCACAGAAGAGAGTCAGGAAAACTCCACACACAAGGGGAACTGAAAGTCCACAAGTGAGGAATGAAACTGATAAAACTCAGCACAGAGTTTATTTCAGACCAAGGCAAGGGAGACAAAGCAGTCCAGCTTCTAAGGAGACAAAAGCCACTTTTAGGCCACTGATCCCATCTTCTTATATCTCCACCCAGGTCTCCTTATCCTTTACAGCTATACTGTATCTTTTGATGATTTTACTATGTTGCATATCCACCCAGCTATTCCCCAACTCTGTCATGTATTCTATATAGTATAGTATGTCAGTGTATCATTCTTACACAGTCCTCTGCTATTCATGACTTTTACTCTTTTGCTCTTTTTTTTTCTCTCTTCCTGTACCCATTTCTCTTACTGTTATGTCTCCCAAAGCCCCCAAACTCACCTGGTTTATATCTAGGTATATAATCACCTCACCCTTTTTAGTTTACCCTAACCCCACCCCCACATTTCCATTCCAGGTTTTCCTTTGCTTCTAGCATTCCCAGTCTGATGTAAATTATTTTCCTCTACTTTCCATCCAACAGCCTCATATTAATTATTTTATCTCACTGTGACTCTTTAACATTTTTCTTTTCTTTCCTTTCCATTTGTGCTCACAATTGCTAAGATATTAATATGACCAAGGTCCCTCTAGTCTCTAAACCAACTGGTACTTAAAACATGCCTCTTACCCTTTATCAGAGTAGTTTAGCTGCTAGATTAGAGACAGAGCCTGGTTCTTGGAAGATTAGTCAAACATTAAAATATCATCATGATTGCACTACTATCTAGTCTCTTTTGAACACCGAAAATATATCCCATGTAAGAAAAGAGGCAACCTGAATTAAAAGAACAATAACAACAACAAAAATTTTAGTCAATGATCTAATCCCAAGATGGGCAGATGCCTGTGCAAAAAACACAACTAACAACAAAAAACCCCCCAAAAAACAAAACAAAAACAACTTGTCCTCTCTAAAATTTATCAATCCTATAGTAATGACCCTAGGTCAAAATAGCTTAGATGAAACTCTAGACCAGTGATTTTCAACCTTCTTAAGCTGCGACCCTTTTGGGTCACAGTTCTTCATTATGTGGTGACCCACCCCCACCATGAAATTATTTTGTTGCTACTTCCTAACTGTAATTTTGCTACTGTTACAAATCATAATGTAAATATCTGTTATGCAGGGTATCTGATAATTGACACCTGTGAAAGGATTGTTCTATACACCCCCAAAGGGGTTGTGACCCACAGGTTGAGAACCACTGTTCTAGACACATAATTTGAAAGAATGATTATAAATATAGTCAACTTCAATAATACATGAAATAAGGCAGCCAGTTTATAACATGGAATTGTAAGTTAGTAAAAAGAGAAGAACTGAAGAAAATTCAAATTGAAATGATGATGGAAAGGAAAACTATAGTCGATCAAACAAAAACTTTAGTGGAAAGCCCCATAAATAAAACCATCAAGTACAAGACAGACTATCAATGTAGTAAGCCCAAATAGAGGAAGTAGGTTATTCAATCAAGGTGGTGATAAAGCTTAAAAATCTATGAGTAGAACATACTAGAACTATGAGACAGCATGAAAGGCAAAATTGAAATATTATAGGCATATAAAAAGAGGGAGAAGAGTTTCAAGCAAAAGGTAAAGAAAATATTTCTAATCAAATCATAGTGGAAATTTTCCAAAATTGAGAGGAAAAAAAGCCCATCCAGATTTAGTAACCACACAGTACAGTAAACATATAGGGCCAAAAATACAAAAACAAAACAAAACAACCAAAAAAAGAAACTCTCTGCATTACAGTATAGTTAAAACATTGAAAGTACAGAATACAGAAAGTATATATAAAACAATAAAAGAGAAAGGCTAAGTCACACACAGAGATATGCCCATTAGAATAATTGTTAACTCCTAATCCAAACCACAAAAGCAGGAGGATTTTGGACTAGTTTCTTTCAAATTCTGAAAGAGCACAACTGCCAATCCAGTTTAAAATGCCCAGCAAAACTGTATGTCATAATCAAAGTGAAGAAAATCTTTCCATGGTAAAAGCAGTCTAGAGAAATATATGACTCCCATCAAACTCAACAGAAGACACTGAATGAATTCCTCAGTCTGAAGAGAAAGATAAACACACCCAAAAGACTACAGGAGAAAAAATTAAATAACACTAACAAATACTTTCTATAAAGAACGCCTAAGAAATTCCCAAGCACTATAAAAATTAGCAGAATGACAGAGGGCAAAATACAAATCTGAATAATAACTGAATTTTTATGGTCTCAATTTCCTACAAATGACACAAACTAAAGCCTGTGGTGGTATTGTCTTCCCCAAAATATTGTGCATGCTAATAAACTTATCTGGGGTCAGAGAACAGAACAGCCACTAGATACAGAGGCTAGAAAATGGTGGCACTCACGCCTTTAATCCTAGCATTCCAGAGGCCGAAATCCGTCTGGACCTCTGTGAGTTTAAGGCCACATTGGAAATAGCCAGGCATAGTGACACACGCCTTTAATCCCAGAAAATGAGCCTTTAATTCCAGAAAGTGAGGGCAGAAAGCAGAAAGGTATATAAGGCATGAAAACCAGGAACTAGGCTGGTTAAGCTTTTAGGCTTTTGAGCAGCAGTTCAGCTGAAATTTATTTGGGTGAGGACACAGAAGCTTCCAGTCTAAGGAAACAGGATCAGCTGAGGAACTGGTGAGGTGAAGTAGCTGTGGCTTGTTCTGCTTCTCTGGTCTTCTAGTATTCACCCCAATACCTGGTTCAGGTTTGATCTTATTAATAAGAACTTTTTAAGATTCCTGCGACAAAAGCCAGTGTTGCTGGAAGCCTATCTCCAGACAGGTCCAATGACGTGGGACAGATGTGTGAAGTCAGCTCAATTAAGAAACAGTGACGACCTGTTTCAAACAGGTGGCCCGGGATAGACTGCATGGTTTTTATTCATACAATTTTAATGGTTTGTTTGAACAGTTTTACAATCAAATTTGTCTCCCTGAGTTTCTAAAAATGGTTACTATAATTGCCAGTTCATTCCCTTTCCGTCCCCCAACTTTCCTACTGGTAACCGTTACCTATTTGATCCATAGCTCTACTCTTAGAAGTATAAGCAGTATTGCAAGCCACAAAAGGAGTTTTCTAACGAGGCACACCTACATGTAGGACAGTGTGCCCAGTTGGCGGCATTTGTGGTTACAGTGTCATGGGGGGGGAGAGACAGTTTTGTCTCTAGTGGTTAATATTTACATCTGGTAGGGTCTGGGTTCTCACAATCAACTCACCAGCCAAAGCTGGATTAATTTATTCTACTTTCTATGCTGCTCTATCTTTATCTCCTTGGGGATATACCAGGTTTCCCCTTTTATCCTATAAGCAATGTAACTAGGAAATTTACTCTTATTGTTTGATCTCTTGTTCTCATCTCCTTCTTTCGTAACTTCTTAAGATGTTGGCACAGCAATGAGAGATCTGTGGGCTTCTATGATTCTGCTTCATTTCCTGTCTCTAGACTGTTCCCATAAACTCCTGACCTCATCTATTAATCAGCATTATCCCCAGAACAGTTACGCAATATGCAATATTAACTTCATGAACTATTGTGACTCTTTCAGGCTAGTTACAGGGTACATTGGAAAGGCAACATCCTGTTCTTAAGAACTCTAAATTCATGGTCACACTTGAAACATCAAAGGCGTTAGGGGCAGAATCAGGTCCACTGTATATTTTTTAACAACATTCCCTCTGGCTCACTCAGAGGAGAGTCATCAGGGGGAAGTTTTCCTTTTGTAACAGCTATTTTATCCATGATTGAGAAAGTGAAACTAAAGATAGCCAGCAATGTGGCTAGCCCAGTGAAAGCAGGTAGCACATCTGCTCCGGGGTTCAGGCCCAGAATTATGCAATGAACTGTCCACGCTTTGGCAAATGGGCCAGAGTTTCTTCAGGGCCTCCATACAAGGAGAACTTGTTCATGCTATTCTCAGGCCTTGGCCCTTGAAGAAGTCACATGGTTCCTGCCAAATGTGGTGGCACATACCTCTAACACCAACATTTGGGAGGCAGAGTCATGTAGATCTCTGTGAATTCAGTGCCAGTCTGGTCTGTATAGTCAGTTCCAGACTAGCTAGAGCTACATAGAGAAAGCTTGACAACTAACTAACAACTAACTAACTAACTAACTAACTAACTAATAGTAAAAAGATGCAGACTAGCAGTATTAGAAATAAGAATCCCTCTTTTTTTTGCCTTCCAAGAAACATTCCTTGCTATCAAAGATAAACATTATTTAGGGCAAAAGATGAAAAACACTATCCCAAACAAATCATATGAGGAAATTGACAGACATTGCTATTCTAGCATCTGACAAAATGCAACTCAAATAAAATCTTGTAAAAAGATAAAGAGGATAGCATATACCTATGGAAAGACAACCATCAAGAGGACATGAACAGATCTGAGTGGATCTGCATCATCGATTTAAATATCCTGCTTTCACAATTAGACAGACGAAGTGTGCAAAAAAAATTGACTGGAATTAAATGCACTAATACATCTAAAGGACTGAATTTTCCACCCAAATGCCAAAGAATAGATATTCTTCTCAGCAGTCTATGGAACCTTCTCTAAAATAGATCATGTATTAGGATACAAAGTAAGGCTTAACGATTTCAGCAAAATTGAAACATGGTTTTATATTGTATCTGATCACAATGGAAGAGTTGGAAATCAAAAGCTGGAGAAACTACAGAAAATACACAAACTAGCACATAATTCTACCAGATCTTCCAAGAAGAATTAATGTAAATGTTCCTCAAATTATTCTACCATTAGATAAGGAAAGGGGCTGGAAAGATGGTTCAGCAGCTTAGAGTACTTTCTCTTTTGAAAGACTGGAGTTTGGTCCCTAGAACCCATGTTGGGTGGCTTACCACTAGAACCCATGTTGGGTGGCTTACCACTACCTGTAATTCCAGCTAAAGGGTATGCAGAAATTACTAATAAAATATTTGCAAAATAATTCAAGGTCCCATTCTAAAGATCATGCAACATGATTAATTTAGCTTCATTCTAGGGATGCAGAATGTTGGTTAAACATACTTAGGTCAATAAAATAAATAAACTCAAGGACATAAATCCCATGATAATTTCAACTGATGCAAAATTGGCCTTTGACAAAATCCAACATCCCTTCATGGTATGAGTCCCAGAGAGATCAGAAATGGAGGAAACCTATCTCAGCATAATAAAAGTTATACATGACAAACCTATAGCCACCATCATATCAAATGGAGAAAAAAAAAGTCTAAATCTTTACCACTAAGATCAGGAACACAATATGGGTGCCTATTCTTCCATTCTTACTTAATACAGTGCTTGAAGTCTTAGCTACAGCAATAAGAGGAGGAACTAAAAGGGATAAAAATAGGAAAGGATGTTAAAATATCTCTGTGACAATGATGTGATTCTGTCCAGGAGAGACCCCCAAAGGCTTTTTTAACAGGACACTCCTAGGGCTGACAAACAGGGCAAAGTGGTAAGTTAACAAGCTAATCCAGCCCAGCCGGTAGTTTTCTCACATGCTAAGTATAAACATATTGAGAAATAAATCATGGAAAGAATCCTGTTCACAATAGACGAATAAAATAAAACAAAGCTCTGAGCAAACCTAAAAGAGAAAGTGAAGGACCCCTATAATCTCCAGGATCAATCTTGTGAAAATGGCACTTTACCTGCAGCAATCGACAGATCCAATTTAATCCCCACCACAGTTTTCATGTAAATTGGTGGAACTGGAAAATTACATTGCATAATACAGTGCAGACACAGAAAAACAAATGTAGCGTAATGTCTTGCATATGTGAATCCTGGCATTGGACCTTTAGCTTTGTGTGTTTAATTTTGAGTTTAATTTTGAGTACTTGTGGATACCGGGGAACTATGTGGGGATCACTGAGGCTTCCTAGGGAGGAGGATATCAGAACACTGGTGATATTGAGGTGGCTTAGGCAAAGCCATGTTATCCTGACCATATAACCCCTCCACTCTGGGGCCTCATTTGCTTTTAAACACACAGTTCCTCACTCCTTTTGATTAAGTGTTTTGCAACACCAAGAGGGTGCTCCTTCCCTGCTGAGAAAGGATCCTGATGTGTACAAATTGTTCCTCTGGAAGAATGGCCTTATCTGATATTTTACACGACCCAAGGTTGCATTGTGAAAAACCCCTCAGCCTGCAAATGGTATGAACTGGTTGCAGCCTTCTGACTTAAAAACATACAGGAAGACAAGAGACTTTCCCTGGGCATGAGCCTGCACTTGGTCAGCTAGCTGGAGGACTCATCAAACTCCCGATTGGCTTACTACATGTGGTGGTCTGTAACTTGGAAAGGAGGATAATGGGGGGCAGTTTAAGTGGAGGGGCAAATGGGAAGGCAGGACCAAGGAGGGTGTAAGGCCACACTGTGACTGGAGAGACAGTTCTGCAGTTAAGAGGCCCTGCTGCTCTTGCAGATGGCCTGGGTTCAGTTCCTAGCAACCACATGGTAGCTAACAATAAACTGAGGACATTAGGCACACGTGGTGCACAGCCATCCAGGCAAAACACTTTTGTGTGTGAAATAAAATGAAATAAATACATATTTAAAAGTTTTAAAAATTTAAAAAAGGAAAGGCCCATGGAAACCTATTAACCTATTTTACAAGCTTCAAATACATTCTCTCTCTCTCTCTCTCTCTCTCTCTCTCTCTCTCTCTCTCTCTCTCTCACACACACACACACACACACACACACACACACACACACACACACACACACACACATGACAGAAATACATACAAGATTTTATTTGAAATTATTGTACACAGATACTTTGGACTTTGTGATATCCTTTAGACTTTACCTATTCACAGAAACAGCCAACTTTATATTTATTTGACTTTGCTAAGTGTTTAACATCTTGTACAATACTTTAATTCAATGGTACTATAGAAGCATGTATCTCTTGGAGATAAATTGGTGTGCCTTAAAAGAATAATTTCCAACTTTGATATTTTGAACCTTGGAGTGTAATATGGAAATATCTCTGGAATTTTGTTCTTTGTCTTCCTGTCCTAGGCAGGCTCTAGTTATACTGTTTCTCTAAAGAACACTGATTCATCATGAGAATGCCTCCCACTTTAACTAAAGGAGACACACCCACAGTTCTCCCTGTAACTCTGAAATGACAGTTTAGCATTTTAATGACTCCCACTGCAAGTAGATTGTAGGATCTAATCCCTGATCTCCTAAACGTCACTGCCTTCTAAAGGCTTTTATATCAAGACAGAAGAAAAAATATATTCATGTTCCTGGCTACTGATGCTGAAACCATCATGATTTCAGTTGACTTACACAGTGTTTAGATTGTGGTGAACCATAATCTGACTGCATAGCTGGTATGTAGGTTAAAAAATGGATATAGTAGTGAAGATCTTGAAAGCATACTGTGGCTTGTGTCTTCTGGTAGGAAAAGTCAGCACTTGTTTGTTAATTATATAAAGTGTAAATAGAGATAATAAAAAATGTATATTTATCTTGGGGCAAAAAGATAGACTATTCTATTGCATAGTGATTAGAGCTGCCTATCTAGAGATGAAGAGGTGAAAAACTTATTTATGGTGGTTGTAAGAGTGTTTTCCATCATTAAATTAAATCATTGTTAGGGAAGCCTAAGAAATAATAAATTGTGTAGGTCAAACTTTTTAGTATAAATTAAATAGTTTTATATGAAGGGAAATAATTTAGTTAAAAAGACCTAATTACTTCTGTAACACGGTGTTTACTGAATCCCTAAACTGAAGCTAGATTATAATATTTTGTTGTATGATGCCGTATCAATTATTTCTAATAAAATTAGACAAAGGATAATTTATGAACAACATTTTTATTTTCAATCTCATAAATGTCTTTGACCATCACCCAGGAACTCTCCAAGAGCATTATATAAATCATATAATCTAACTCTCACAATAAATGAGGTCAGAAGGAGAAAGGCTGCTTAGATATGATCTAATTCAAAAACATCATTGCCACTCTTAACTACTGAGTGATGGTCCATTTTAAGAATTTTACAATATCATTATTTGAAAAAAGTAACAATGTTTATTAATCATGAAAAAATGAATATATGCAGCTAAACAGTGTACAAATGTTCTTCAGGAAGCAACTTATATTAAAAATAGTATTATTGGTAATGGTTTAAATTTGGGCCTTGGATGTGCAGTAACAATTAAAGATAAAGCAATGAAGAAGATTGTAATTTGGAGAGTAAAATTCTTTTCTTTTGTACATTATTTAAGATATGAACTTGAGATTTTATTCCCTTTTGTCATCTTCCTGCTTCTAAATGGACTATGGGGTATACCACAACTGAATAGTCGACACAGGAGTTTTTCTCTGAAGGCAGAAGATGTAGTGAATGGGAATTCTGTGTTAAGTGCTCAGAAGGGAAGCCAAGTTATTTTGGAATCATTACTTCAATTTTTATTAAGATTTATTCTTCAGCTAGAAACCATAATATCACTTTAATTGTAAGCACATGACTGAATTGTTAGTTCAGATGAAGGAGACCATTGTTCATTGATTTGATACATTGGTATCAACAGGAGGGTTCTCTCTCTCTCTCTCTCTCTCTCTTAATCTTCAGTCAAAAGCGATTTAAATCCTAGTCTCAAATTTTCATTTGATGCTTTTTTAGTACGTGTTTTATTACTATTTAAAGCACATTTTGAGGATCATTAAAAGTAAATCAGTGAAAGAGAAATAGTGGAGAAATTCAGAGCTTATTGATTCTATTTTCATTCGAGCATCCTCTGAATTTATGACAAAGACTTCATTCTTTTCTACCTCTATAATTATCAAGAATAACTTAAATGTTACTATTGAAAGACACTTCACATTTCTTGGTACAGAGCCACCTTGTTTCATTCACATATTTAAAATTTAATCAACTTTAGTTTACTCAGATAATTTAGATAATTTGCTCAGATAAAAAGTAAAAAAAAATCACAGTTTCAAAGATGGTTGATATATAAGATTATATATTGCATATATATTACTAGCTAAATTATTATCTAATCATAGATAAAATATAGTGACAAATATCAAGTGATTTAATGCATGAAGGACTCATAATTTTACTTGTAAAAAAGTGGTTTAACTAAAAACGAGGAAAGAAGTTGTATTGGTGCCATACAGACTTTTTTAAATCTCTAACTGAGCTGAAATAACATTAGATTATTGTTTGCTTGATTGATTTATAGTTGATGAATTTTTGTAATTAGCATGCACTTTACAAACAAGTCAGTTATACTTTCTTTAGTCAGACGTCTGCAGTGAATTAGGTGTCTAGAGGACTAAACCTCATCCCTCACATTAACTTTCATCAGCCAGATCAATTTCTATTTCATTTCTACCATGTTTTTGATAATTTGTTAGACATTAGTATATAATAAAATTCTGAGAATGTAAGAGAACTCTAAATGGAAAAAAATTGACCTAAAAAGATTCTGAGTCCGGAAAATATGTTTCTAAACATCTTATCTCAGTTTAATACATTAATTTTGTGCTGCATAGAGCAAAAGAGGAATAGATTATAGCATGATATAAGTTGATACTACCTCTCAAGTATTTACAAGTATACTTTTTAGTCACTGATAATTCATGAGCTTAAAAATACAAAAGAAAGTAACTTGTCACTCTCACAGGGTATTGAGTGAATTTTTTGAAATCATATTGTTTTTAATTAAATACACTGGTTGATTCAAAATAATTCTACTTCTGCATGAAAAATCTTTGAGAGCTCAAATCTTATTTTTTTCATATTATTTAAGCACATCCCACAAACTTAACACACCTTTCGATAAATGTGCATCCTGAAGCACAGGTGCAGTTAGACAGATGTGTTGTGGGGGCTATGATGCTCAGCCTGACATGTACTGTGCTTGCCTGCTGGACAGATAGATCTAAGCTATTCTTCTCAAGTGTTATCCAGCATCAGTTGTCTTAGTGGTCCCCAAAGGAAAATATCTTGCACTTAAAATCATTTTTAGATGGATCCTGGGTAACCAGTGAGCTAGATCATTATTAAGTAGTATCATAAGTTCTTCATATGTAGTTATGGAAATATTGTATGCTCCCAGCACTGTAATTGTGTGTCTTTTATGACTACAGAGCAGAGTCTACGGATAGATGGAGAGGCTTAACTATTCCAGAGTACCGGAATTCGTGTTACTTGGACTCACTGATTCTCCCGAGCTTCAGATATTCTTCTTTGTGGCATTTTCCATTTTCTATTTAATGACAATGCTTGGGAATTGCCTGATTCTGTTCACTGTCCTCTCCACTTCACATCTCCACTCCCCCATGTTCTTCCTTCTCAGCAACCTTTCTCTGATTGACATATGCCTCTCCTCCTTTGCCACACCAAAGATGATCATGGACTTCTTTGCTCACCACAAGACCATCTCTTTTGAGGGGTGCATTTCTCAAATCTTTCTTTTGCATCTTTTCACCGGAACTGAAATTGTACTGCTGATTTCCATGTCTTTTGACAGGTATATTGCCATATGTAAACCTCTCTACTATTCAACAATTATGAGCCAAAAAGTATGTGTTGGGCTTGTGGTAACTTCTTGGATGGTAGGCTTCCTGCATACAATGAGCCAATTAATTTTTATCCTGTATTTACCCTTCTGTGGTCCCAATGTAGTAGACAGTTTCTTCTGTGATCTTCCTCTGGTAATCCAACTGGCTTGTATAGATACGTATGTTCTTGGTATCTTCATGGTCACAACCAGTGGCGTTATTGCTCTTATAAGTTTTCTGCTTTTGCTCATCTCTTATATTGTGGTGCTTGTAACTATCAGAGACCACTCCTCAGTTGGATCATCTAAAGCTCTTTCTACCTGCACTTCACATTTCATAGTTGTGCTAATGTTCTTTGGACCTTGCATTTTCATTTATGTGTGGCCCTTCACAAACTTTCTGGTGGATAAAATTCTCTCTGTTTTCTACACCATCTTCACCCCTTTTCTGAATCCACTCATCTATACTTTGAGAAACCAGGAAGTGAGGACAGCAGTGAAGAAAAAAATGAGTAACCAATATTTTACTTTTGGGAAAACAACTCCACATTATACAGTGAAAGGACTGGAGAGATCCTGAGAGTGAGATCAGGTTTTCTAACAGAATAGCAGATAATTAAATGAGAATCTGCTCATGATACCAAGACATCAGGGCCGAGGGATATGCAACAGCTTGCTTTAAAATTAGTGCTGTGTTTGGTAGCATTTTGTGCTCATGGATCCATTTGATATTATGTTGAGGTTTATAATGTGTTTTCATAGAAAAGTTATGTTGCCAGAATTTTTAACATAGATTCCTTTTCATGTATTTGTAAAAATCTATACACATTCATACCAGGATTAATACTCTGTAAGAAGCTTAACATGAAATATATTCTTGTTTTCTAATTTAGAGCACTCCTCTTTGGCTTTCCTGTGATATTTTATGGTTTCCACTTGAAATTAGAACTTTAATTAGGAATTTGGAGCACAACAGGCTTTATTCATAACATTAGAAAATTTTATATTATGCAATGATTCTCTTAAATAACACAGAACAGTTTTAATCAGTGAGTCAAACTGTTTGAATTCTAAGACAATTTTGAACATAACAGATTAAAACTTTAGCAGTATAGATTCTTAGTGTGCAGATTACTGCTATGAGGTAATTGATATAGGAAATAACTAACAAATTGAGAGTCTTTGGTATTTAAATCATCGAGTAGAGTGCTTAAATAGACTGGCTTTTAGAACTTAGCTACAAATAATATGTTTAATGGACTCATTTGCTATTAAACTTTATTGTATGAGAATACTATTAACTGTTGAATTCATGATACACTTAAAATAAAATAGTTCAAACTATTATTACCATTTTATTAACTTGCATCTAGGTTTTTTTTTTTTTTTTGGTTTTTTTCGAGACAGGGTTTCTCTGTGTAGCTTTGTGCCTTTCCTGGAGCTCACTTGGTAGCCCAGGCTGGCCTCGAACTCATAGAGATCCGCCTGGCTCTGCCTCCCGAGTGCTGGGATTAAAGGCGTGCGCCACAACGCCCGGCCTGCATCTAGTTTTTAATATCATATGGTTAGTGGGAAGAAAAGGTGAAACTAATTTTAAAAGTTCATAGTTCATTTCTATCTAATTTGGTTTATTACCAATAAAGGTAAGTAGATATTTTTTATCTAACGTAATCTTTGAAATTCAGATAGACAATCCATTTTCTAAATTGCTGAAGAAACAAAGGCATAGAGAATTTTTACTACTTTTTTTTTAAAACTAATTTTTATTAGTCATGATAGGACACAAAGAACATTGACAGAGACCAGAGGATTACTGAATTAGATCTTGGAAGATTCACTTTATCCTTTTTTTATCTCTAACATGAGAATTATGAAAAGTAGATTAAAATTTGTATGGCAATATTTTACAAAAAGTAGACATGTCACTTCCATTTTCCTTGAACTACCTCAACTATGTCTTATTTGTAATCAATATACGTCTGAATAGTAGCTTCATTCTGGAAATAGTACTAGCAAAGTTACACAATGCTCTAATTTTGTGTTGTTTTAAAAACTATGGTTTGTTAAAACATGATAAAACCATTTTGATTTCCATTTGAAGTCTGGAATGTGTGATCAAGCTAGGTTAGAATGCCTAGTATTTTGATATACTATGAGATTGTTTCTCCCTGACTTAATGGATATTAGGGGTTATGAGAGTAAACTGTCACCAGAGACTTAGAGCATTAGAATCATGTAAAAACATAAGCTATTGTCTCTCAAAGAAGCAACATGTTTTTGTGATAACAACTTCAAAGACAAACTTTAATATCTGAAGTTTAGTAGTGTGCAGAAGTTTATAAAGAGATGTGCTGTTGAAACTAGGTGTATAATTACACATTTAATTTGAGAGCTAGTTTATTTTTAAGTAAATTATAAACTCATTCTTATTGCCTCATATAAGCAAAACATACAGAAAAATTTTGGTGTGGAGAGATACTTTTGCCTCACTTCTATTCCTATGGAAAAATACCTTTATTTAAAAATATGAACTCTGGCTCTAAAAGTACCAACGTTTAGTTCAATAATTCATCGTTGAGCACTTCTTGTGTTTCAAGTCCTTGTTGGCTTCTGAAGGCCCATTCAAATCCACAGTCTGTTTCCTTGTTACACACACACACACAGATGTCTATCCAGTAATTAGATAGTATCAGTCTGTTTTAATGCTGAATTGTGATCTCAGAACTTTGTTCTACCTCCGAAAGTTTGAGCAAATTTCTTTAAAGTTTCTTGCCTATAGATTTGTAGTCATTGTGTGTAACCACTACTGATGTTGAAATTAAACAAAAATGTGTGAAATATCTAGCAGCAATAAATAGTAAGTAATAATGTTGCTAATTTTGATGTTTGGTTAAAAAATTACAAAAGCACAGGAACTGAAATAGAAATGGAGGATCTCGCCTGAACTTCCATTACCCAGTTTTACATTAGAAAAAGTGTGTTAATTTCTCTAATATTAGATATGTGTCAATTACTTTAGTCTGGATTCATTTATACTGTTATTGTTACATTTGCATATCTGTGTTTTTCTAAACAAGTATTATGTTTTGCAAGTTTATCTTAAATTTAAACGTATTCCATAACTGTATCGAAAAGGTAAGATAAGTATACTGTGTCTGATAGGTCAGAGTCTTTAACAATGTTTTCAACTACAAATAAATATAATTGAGAAGTTTCAAGTCTGGTCTGTGTATTTTGTCTTTGTTCACACATTTGAAGATATTAATGGAAATGTTTTAAATTTTATATGATATTATTTGTTTAAAATATTAACTGGGAATAAATGATGGTTTTGTATCTATACTTTACATCAAGCATATTAAAAACAAATTTAAGTATAGTCATGGAGACTTTGAATTTTCAGAAATATGAAGACATTGTTTGAGGATATGGTAGAAAGTACTTTTAAAGAATATGTTCAAAGCAGATAGTTCATCCAGAATATTAGTCTCTGAAGCTAGAAAATAAGTGTGTAGGCAGGTAGCTTGTTCCTGGATAACCAATTCAGTCCTGAACTTTACCCCACAACTCCACAGACTGAACCTAGTTAAGATTATGCACTCATACAATATAGCAGGGTGGGCTTTTTTAACATGTCACTTTTTCAAATGTCTGAGGTCAGCTGTCATCATTGTATTACCCTTGACTTTCTATTTGGCTCATTATACAATATTTGTTGTTGAAGAATGAAGGTGAATCAGAATTGGAAGAAGATCTGCACTGGATAGTAAAATAGATTCAGTAGTATAGATATTTAACAAACATATTCACATTTTTAATTCAATATTTTATTCTAATCCACCAACCTTTACAATTCCTAAAAGAGACCTATTGATTTGTTTTTCATTTTTACCTGTTTGTATACATTTATTGTATTCAGTACTAATTTTCATGATGAAAATTTAAGTATGTTATATACTTTGACCTTATTTGCCTATCAAACCCCCTTTATGTCCTCCTCTTGCTCTCTCTCTTCTTTTTCATTCTTTTAGTACTCCTCTTTATCTATCTATCTATCTATCTATCTATCTATCTATCTATCTATCTATCTATCTATCTATGCATATATATGTTGTGCATCTAAAGTCTAGAATCCACAAAGGAGAAAAAATATGACAATATATATATTGACTTTATCTATTCTCTCACTTTTGTAGACCAGGATCAAAAATACTAAACTAAAGACAGATTTCAAGAGGAGGCAAGCACACATTTTTGTCTTTTTTTCTATAGATTATATTATTATTGAAAGTACACAGAGTATAGCTTAGTCATTATTATTGTATCAACTTGATAAATAACTTTCCCATCATTTCCCTAAGGATTATTCAATGATTGAGGAGAAGTAAGGGAGATAAAGGTAAAATTGATCAATGGACTCTAGTCATAATTAATTAGAATTCATAAATTTCGGTGTAAAATTGAATGATAAAACCCTATTGCTCATGACACCACATATTTGGGGCATGTATCTTGGAGGAACCCAGCTATAATTGACCAGGAAGTTTCCTCCCTGATGATTCATTCACATAGAATCTGAAGGTGCTATACAAACTACTAAGGAAAAAAAAAAAAGAATCAATAGTATCAATAGTCCTGCCCAGCCATAAAAATCTATGGTCTGTAAGAATGATCAGCCTTCCAAGACATCTCCAGTAGTATAATTCTGGCACTTCTATCTTAGAAATAGCCAACAGCTGTCTAATTGGACTTAAGAGGCACTCAACAGGAGGAAGTCCATCCCTGGTACCATAAATCCAGCTTACTATGTTTGATGAGGCTATGAACCCTAGAGGATAACCCACTACTACCACTTTCCTAATTTCTAACTGAATTTTAAATACTTATCTTTATATCCACAGATAATCATGACTCCTACCCCTCATTAAAGAAACATCTTTTTAGAGCAGAGAGAGGCTATCACAGAAATCTACAACTGGTCAAAATGCTGAGAACAACTAGCTTGGGGAGTCTCATCTCACTCTATACATCTACAGCATAGCCTTATACCTAAAGATCAGAGAACATTTCAGAAGCTGGCATATAACGACTGTAAGAACCAGGATATTATATTCTAGCACGACAGCGGAGCTATACCCATAAAATTTAAACAATATTGTTGTGTAAACAAGACCAGCATAATAAAACCGGTTGGCATGCCAAAATGTTTGAAGGAAATCTCACAAGGCTCCATCACTGGATGAAGAGCTACATACAGTCAGTGGCTGATGAGAGAAGGGAGAGGTTAGTCTTTTTGGAGTATTAGTCTACATATATATATATATATATACACACACACACAGTCCCAAGTGCTATGCTAATCCTTAAATACATATATACATAAAATCATACATACATACATACACACACATATATATGTGTGTGTGTACATAAAACACTAAATGAGTTCAGAACACTGTGTGTGTGAATCAATAATAAAGAAGCGAAAATCACGAATTTAAGAGGGAGGGGAGGGCAAATGAGGAGTTGTGGGGAGAGAGGGAGGGGTGGAAATGATGTAATGCAGCACTTGTGTATTCTATTCTTAAAAGAACAAGAAATTTAAATAAAAATTATATAACATAAAAAAGAAATTTTGGTATGAGTTGCAAAGTCAGATGACTATAAACAATGATAATGTACTACTACTATACATTTGACAAATACTGAAAAGAAGTTTGTGAATTTTTATACCATGAAGAGGTGATGAACAATGATAATGTACTACTACTATACATTTGACAAATACTGAAAAGAAGTTTGTGAATTTTTATACCATGAAGAGGTGATGAACATTTGAGGATACAGAACTACTTTTTAAAAGTATATTACACAGTACATAGGTTGCATCAATTGCATGGTTCCCCATAAATATGTACAACTTTTATGTTCCTATATGTTCATGAAACAATATCTAAGCCAAGAAGCATATATGAAAGAGTGTGCAAAGGTTGAGTTCTGAATTTGTAGACCACAGATTCCCAAAATATAAAAGCGGGAGTCTAATGTGTTTTTTTTTTTTTTTTTTTGTTTTTTTTTTTTTTGGTTTTGGTTTTGGTTTTGGTTTTTGAGACAGGGTTTTTCTGTGTAGCTTTGCGCCTTTCCTGGAACATACTTGGTAGCCCAGGCTGGCCTTAAACTCACAGAGATCTGCCTGGCTCTGCCTCTCTAGTGCTGGGATTAAAGGTGTGTGCCACCACCGCCTGGCTTCTAATGAGTTTTAACTCAGATGAAAAAATACATATTTCCCATTTATGAATCTCTCATATACCTTTTCAGTCAATCATAAATGCAGACATCTTTATTAATACTTATGATTTCATCATCACTGATATTTTATCTGTTTTATTTTTATTTTACCATTAATTTGTTCTATGACAGTTTCAGACATATACATAACATATTTCTCACACTCATTTCTCTACCCTCTCTGTCACCTCATACCTTAACTAGTTCTCCACCCTTGTTCTGATTAAGTTCCTCACTTCTATAATTTTTTCTCTTTTTGGGGGTGGGTGTTATTTTGCTTTATGACAAATGAGTTTAACCAGGGCTACTCAATGGGCATCAATGTGAAACTATCTAGTGACTCATCAATGACTACATAACTGAGGACAATCCATATTCTCCAGTAGCCCTCCAGTGCCATTGACCTCCTCGTCAGGGAGATGTGCTATGGGCCCCTCCTGTGTTTATGACTGAATATTTACTGGTTCAGTCTTACGCAGACCCTATGCAGAGAATAGAAGATATGTGAGTTCATGAGTCTTTTACTCAATATAAAGACAATATTCCATGGCATTCTTTATATTGTTTGGTTTTTATGTTAGTTTTTGTTCACTGTTCCCTCAGCCTTAAAGAAGGTGATACAGGGGTCCCATTTAAAGCTGAGTACTCAACACACACTTGTTATCAGTACCTTGATTATTCATGAGTTTCTTCACTAAATGCCACTCAATAAAAAGAAAATATCCCTTCATCGAGACTGAGAACAGCTCTCATTTATAAATATAAATGTAAGTATTTAACAGGAAATTTGACCACTTGTTCATCTAGTGAAAGAAAAGTAGTAAATTCAACCCCAGTCTCCATGACCTCTCCAGCCATGGGCCTACATTATAGGACATGAATTCCCCCTGCTAGGCACTCACTCCTTACATTTTTGCATTGTAGTCTGCATACAAGACCATTGCAGGATTTTTCTCTCCGCTGCCCGAACAAGGCTAGCTACTAGAGTGAAAGCTTCCAACTCAGTTCCAGTATTTTTTTTCTCTCTGCAATCTGCAACTAAGGTGTGTGGTGTCTTTTAATGGCAGTAGGAACAATAATCATTGGGAAACTTTCTCAAGTAACTTTCTTATGCCTTTAGGGATTCCTTGGGCTTGATAATGCATATACCACTGTGAACAACCTATTTTATGGCTTGGTGGGTCAGGTATTATCAAGCTGATAATTAACAGTTTGTTTCATGGTAACTTGGTAGCCCCTTTTCAAGTGGTCACCTTCCACTAAGGTCCAAGAGCATGCTAAGAAAGAACTGTCTTTCAAATGGAGAGTAGATTTCTACAGACTTTGTTGAGCCTTGGTCCCAAATCCCAAATACCTGTGATTCCCTCTAGTGGTCTACCAAAGGCTCCAAACAGTGTCTCTATCTGCCACTGATGCCACAAGTACCATTGGGTCTATTGGATCATATGGTCCAAATGGTAGAGCACCCTGTATATCATCTTGCACTTGTTGCAGAATTTTCTCTTGTTCCAGGCCCTACTCAAAGCTAGCAGCCTTCTAGGTCACTTGTTATATGAACTATAGCAATACATCTAATTTAGGAATGTGCTGTATTCAGAATCCAAATCAGCCCATTTAAAGTATGCTTCTTTCTGGGTGGTGAGAGTGGCATGTGCTATAACTTATCTTTCACCTAAGAAGGAATATCTCTGGCATTATCCACACCACTGGACTCCTAAACATCTACTGAGATTGTAGGCTCTTGAATTGTGGCTGAATGTATTTCCCATACTCTGATGTGCATAAACATTACCAACAGGTACAAAGTAGTTGCTATCTCCTGCTCACTTTTTCCAATCAGCATAATGTCATCAATATAATGGACCAGTATGATATTTTGTGGAAGAGGCAGATGGTCAAGATCACTTCTAAATAAGTTATGATAGGGATAGACAGTTAGTATACCCCTGAAGTGAAACTGTAATGGTATACTGCTGGCTTTGCCAACTGAAAGCAAATTGCTTTTGGTAGTTCTTTTAGATAGGTACTGCGATAAAGGCAATTGTTAGATCAATAGCTGCATATTGTGCTACAGGAGATCTGTTAATCTGCTCAAATAAGTACACCATATCTAGTATAGTACCTACAATAGGAGTCAATATTGGATTAAGTTTGCGATAGTCAAATGTCATTCTCCATGATCTATGCACAGACAAGATAGGAGATGTGGTGGTTTGAATAAGAATGGCTATCATAGGCTCATACATTTGAATGCTTCAGCACCAGGGTGTGAAACACTTTGAAAGGATTATAAGGATTAGGAGATGTGGCCTTGTCAGAGCAGATGTGGCCTTGTTAGAGGAAGTATGTCACTAAGGGTGGCTTTGATGTTTCACAAGCCCATGCCAGAACCAGTCTGTCTCTCCCCCTCTCTCTTTCTCTCCTTTCTGCCTGTGGATCAGGATGTAGCTGTCATTTCCTGTTCTAGTGCCATCTTCCCCACCGTGATTATAATGGACTAAGCTCCTGAAACCGTGAGGAAGTTGTACATTAAGTGTTTTCTTTTATAAGAGTTTCTTTGGTGATGGTGTCTCTTTGCTGCAACAGAACAGTGGCTATGAGAGGGAGTTAAAGGAAGACGTAGAGGGAACACCCACCTCTGCATATTTTAGGTCCTTGACAGTGGCATTAATTTTTGCATTTTCTCCAAGGGTGTGATGTTGGTTTTTATTCACAGGTGTGTCCAGCTGCTTAGGTTTAATTGTTTCCACATATGTAATCAAGTTGGCAACCAACATTAGCCATCACACTCAGGGAAATTAAACAATGTATTGCTGAATTATGAACTGGTCAAAGAAGAAATCAGAAGTAAAAAAAAAATTCCTGGAACTGGATGAAAATGAATGCAGAACACAACAGAATCTCTGGGACACATTAAAAGTAGTCCTATGAGGGAAATTTATAGCTCTGAATGCTATATTAAGAAATCAGAAAGACTATAAATTTGTGACTTCATGATCTAACTCAATAGTTTAGAAAACAAGAACAAACTATATCCAAACCCACCCAGCAGCAAAGTATAATAAAAGTCAGAGCAAAAATCAATAAACTAGAAATAAGGAAAACAATACAAAAAAATCTATGAATAAAAGAGCTGGCTCTTTGAGAAGATAAACATAATTGACAGTCCCTTGGATCAGCTAAACAAAGAAAAGAAAATGAGAATCCAAATTACAGATTCAGAAATGATCAGGCTGACTTTTTTTTTTTTTTTTTTTTTTTTTGGTTTTTTCGAGACAGGGTTTCTCTGTGTAGCTTTGCGCCTTTCCTGGAACTCACTTGGTAGCCCAGGCTGGCCTCGAACTCACAGAGATCCGCCTGGCTCTGCCTCCCGAGTGCTGGCATTAAAGGCGTGCGCCACCACCGCCCGGCCCAGGCTGACTTTTAACTCACTATGTAGCTAACATTGGCTTTGATCTCCTGATCCTCTGGCCTCCACTTATCGAGTTCTGTGATTATATTCATATACACCTGGTAAAAATGAGTTTCTTGTAAGCAATATATTATCTTAAAATATATTTTATCATTTATTATTTATTTATTTATTTATTTATTTATTTATTTATTTATTTATTTATTTATTTATTTATGGCTATTTATGTGTTTGTGCTTGTGCGTATATGCACCTAAGTGCCATACAATGTACATGGAAGTCAGAGCACACATTTTGGGAGTCAGTTCACTTCTTCTACATTATTAAGAAGCACTTTTTTTTGTATCAAGAAGGTACACTTATTTTTTCTGTTTTGTATATCTACTCTACTCATATGTTTGCATTTTCCATGTTTTAATGATGGTAGCTATACTTTTGATTCTATGAAAAACCCCAAAAAGAATTTTGTTTAAGGCTTTTCTGATAGCGATGAATTCCTTAAATTTTTACACTTCAGAAACCTTGTGAAAAACTTATACTTCCAGAATATTAACTATTTTCCCACAGCCATCCATTTTATCAATCAAATTTATACTTAATTTTGTGTGTATATGTGTGTATTGGCTTTTTACTTGGAGATATGACTAACACTTTCATTTCTAATGTGTCTGGGTCATTTATTATCCTGCTTGGATTTAGTTGTTATTGTTTCCTATCAACTTTTTAAATTTTAATTTATTTATATTTTATGTATGAGTGCTCTGCATGTATGCTTGCACACCAGACAAGGGCATCCGATCCTATTATAGATTGTTGTGAGCTACGATGTGGTTGCTGGAAATTGAACTTAGGTCCTCAGGTCCTGTGGAAGAGCAGCCAGTGCTCTTAACCACTGAGCCATCTCTCCAGCCCATTTCCCATCAACTTTAACAATGAGATATGGTCACACTAAAAAACACCATATAGGATCTTTTGCACTGCAGACATACCCCTTTTTTCCTCCATTGGAAAGTAGTAGATCAATTTGACCCTAGTCTATATAATTCCCATTTCCTAACACTGTAAGTCCTTTTTTACACTGTTGATTCAAGAGAATCAGGAACTCAAATGGCCAGGGGGAAGTCTAAGTTTCCAGTTCATTTCTCCTGTTGAACCAAGATTTCTGGGGCAGCAAAAAAAAAAAAAAATTTACATGGATCATGATGAGTGATACACGTACAATTTTTGCCCTTTAATACTGAACTCATAAAATAAGAATATGGGAGAAATATTGCTATATATTTGAGACTGATCCAGAGCATATACAACATTCTAGAAAGCAGGCCACAATTATCCACTATCTTGCTGTGAAGATGGTAATGTAACTGCAGTTTAAGATGTTCATGCTAACAGCTTTGGCATTCGCCTGTGATGTTTGGGTGGAGGTTTGTGGGACCTTTTTCACAAAAGATTCAGTAAGTGGTAACCTATTCCTAGCGCTAGAGGGCATAAGGTGTCTGGTTAGGGCATTGTGTCCCCTATTATCTGGTGATTCCATTTAGATGCTGTATAATATAATAAATATAATAATATTTTACACACACAGACACACACACACACACACACACACACACACACACACACACACACACACACACAAATGTCCTGGCCTCAGTCAAGTTGTCCTTTTATCAGCCTATCATAGGGAGCGTTCCAAGAGACAATAAAAGTATCCATGCAGATATAAAGTCTTATAGCAGGAGTAGGGATGACAGGCATTTGGGCAGCTTCTTCAAGTAATTTACTTGTGGCTTCCAGATCTTCTTGGGCTTAATCATGTCCGGTTCATTTCTACTTGATAATGGACTGTGGTTTTGCATTCCAACTTGGTGGCTGTATGGAGCAGATAATACCCAGTACATAGTGTGCAGTTCAGACTAAATGATGAATGGGTGTTACATTGTCAGTGATCAATTACCACTGATTCTTAAAAGCTGGCCAAGTGCTGTCATTCAGGATAGTATGTTTGCCTTCAGGTAATGGTAAGGTCTTACTAAAAAGTATTAAGAGCTTCTGCTGTGTTTTACCGAATGTGCTTGCCAAAGTCTACAAACACCATCCTCAAATGTTAAGAAGTGTCATTATGTCTACTGGATCATATGACAGAAGTAGAAGAGCATGCTGAATATCAATTTTTTTCTTGTGTTTTAAGATTTTATTTGAAAAACAGTCTTTCTGAATACAGCATTATTAGTTGATAGTTTCATTTTTCTTTCATCTTACACTCTTCTACCTTGTAAGGTTCAGTGAGAAGTTAACAGTCTTTAGTGATGATTGTTTTCAGTATTTATTTTTTGAGATTAATATAATTACACCATTTCTCTTTTCCCTTTAATTTTTCCAAACCCTCCCATATACCTGCTTTGCTCTTTTTTTTTTTTATTTTTTTAGATTTCTGACCTCTTTTTTCATCAATTGTTGTTTCATGTATATATGTATATAAATATATATTGCTAAATATAACCCGCTCAGTTTATATAATACCACTTGCATGAATGTTTTCAGGGATGGTCATTTGATGTTGGATAACCAATTGGTGTGCTTTTCTCTGGGGAAGACTATTTTCTCCACTGTCAGCCTTCTGCAGTTGCTTGTAGTTCTTTGTGTAGGGTTGAGGCCTTGTGGGCTTTCCCATGTCTACTGCAGCATTGTTACTGTCCTTGCTCAGTTGATGATGATTCTTTTACATATAACCTGGTGCTTTTACTTGTTGTTTTCAGAATTCTTTTGTTTTACACTTTTGAAAGTTTGACTATAATATACATCAAAGAAGATCTTTTATGCTCAATTATTTTAATAGTTTTAGGGGCTTCTTTGACTTTCACATCTGTGTCTCTTTCAAGATTTGTGAAGTCTTCAGCTATCATTTTAATATTTCACTGATTATTTAGAGATATTGTGCCAACTATCAAGGACAGAAAGTGCTCCCCGATTGTTTTAATTTTTGTAACAGAAGTAGACTAAAGGAATTACTCATCAGAATAAAGATAGCTATTATGGAAAAGGATGGATGATTTAGAGGACAGAATCTGAGACTAATTAAATCAGTAATTTGTCCAATTGCACAGGAGCCAAATTTAGCTCTTTATTTTTGAATATGGAATATTCAAGTATAAATATGCCCTTGGAGTATACCAGCAAACTTAGGGGCCAATGACTAGTATGAACATGTTGTTCATTTGTCTTTGTTTGAATTTCCAAATCTAACGCAACTATCTGAACATTGTCTCACTTGTGAATTTGTAATTTGGAAGGGGGAACAGAAAAAGCTTTCTGGCTCATAGAATATTAAGAACTACACCCCGAGAACTGTCATAAATATCCACAGCTAATGTGTAAAACACAATCCTGGATTTTTAATTAAATTCTTATTTGACATGACTTTAGCAGTTTTTGAGTTGAGCAAGTGTATTTTCACATAGGTAGACTATAAATGATTATATTCAATAATATATTTTTATTGCTCGTATTATCAGAATAGTTTCTATGATTGTATCTATGCTTACTTGTAAATTTATTGGGCAATATATTGATTAAATATCAGATGAGATGCAGAGCTGAGTCCATAAAAGATTTTATGTTTTTGATTTTATTCTGTTGGGATACATTCTTTATGTAAAGAAAGGCTAGATTACTGAATGATAACATAGCACTTTTAAATACAGAGCAGCAATTACACTATAATAATCTTGTCTAATGCAGGTGAGACTACCATAGAAGTTATGGTACCAGTGATGATCATAGATAAATGCATGTTTGTTTCTTTTCTATATATTTGAAATATACCACACCAATGTATGATTAATTTATCCTGGTTAAGCATATAACCTCCAAACAGGTCACAGTATGTTTTTAAAAATGTATGTAGGCTTGGGAGAGAGAGGAAAAAGTATAGGCAGTTATAGAAAGAAATAAATAGTTTAAAAAATAAAGTCTTTAAAGAGACAGTAAAAGTAACATTTAAAAAATAAGCCACATAAAGATGGAAAATACACAGAGAGTTTGAATTATGTCTAATATTGTGTTTTCTTTGAATTTTTGACTGTTAATGAGACATTTGATTGTGGGGGCTACTAAATTAAAGTAACATATATATTTTAAAGGTATCTTGACTTTGAAATTTGGGTCTAAGGATATGTTGCTTTGGAAAAGAGGTTATGCTTTTGCTTCCACAGAAGATGAGAACCTGTGGATTGCTTCCAGGTTAATATAGTTAGATTGAGCAAGACCCCCTGAAAGGTCTCCAATGGGAACAACGGTGCAGGTGATCCAACATCCACAACAGCTTCAAGGCTGCAGACTGAGATGGACCAATCATACAAAATACCCTAGTCAGGACTTGACCATAATTCTAATTTTAGAATGACCAGCATTCCCTATCAGCAGGGGGTAGTATAGAAAATTACACCCCAATTCCCAAAATATTATTTATGGATATTTGTTTTCATTTAAAGGGGGTTGGTTATAAATGGTTAATGGTCACAGTCAATCTCTTTCTAAAGAAAAAAGGGAAATATGATATAGAAATGATGAAAAAAGGTAGATTATTGAGTCCAAAAAACAACTATTAATCTCAAAATATTTTACATTGGTATAGATTTTGGTTTATTGATACAAATTTAAGGTCAATTTTGTTATACCATATGTATATTTCTACCCTTGTTTAAGGTATTATGTTTATGCAGCTCATTTCAAAATGTAATGTGTAGTTAAGAAATACAAATTAATAGTCATCTATAATAGTCAAACTTATAGTCATATTAGTTAGGTTTTCTAGATATGTAGAGATATATTTCAGATGGATAGATAATCTTCAAACACTTCAAAGACCTACAGAATATGACATTTAAAATGTTTTGTTAACTTAGGGCTTTTCATAACATTGAGACATGTTTGCTTCTGGCAGCACCAATTACTCAGAGAAGATGATGGGCATTGAAGCAACTTCTTATGGAGTTTGCTTTCATTGTAGCAAGATGAGCCACTGGGCAAACAAACTGCTCCTGCCTTTGACTGCTAACAATGTGCCATACAGATTGAATTGGCAAAATACACAAGGAAAAGACTGATGAACTTTGGCAAAATAGGTGGGTATAGTGTGTCAAATTTCCTACTTCACCAAAAAGTCTGCCACACACTCTAGGCATATAGACTGAAGATGGATGTCCCAATGTCACAGAAGAAGTTTGGGTGACTGTCTAAGCAGCCAGATGTCTCTGTCATTTCTAGGGTTTTGGAAGTTGCCTGCATTGCACTTCCTGTTTACTCAGGTAATATTAAATCCTTCTGGTGTCTTTGATGGAGCTGAAGACTAGATAGTTATAGTTTTTCTTAGTTATGATAAAAGATATATTAGATATGAAACTTTAGACTCACATAGATAGGATAGATAATTGAGTGTTTTCTTTACTTTTGCCAAATACAAATAGACTAAATATTGTTTGATAACTGTTTTGTTATATGTAATTTGACAATGTTAAAGTTAAAACCTTCCTTTTTAATTAGACAGAAAGGGGAAATGATATGAGATATCCTTCTGTTTGCTGTGAATATATGCTGCTTTTATTGGTTGAATAAAGCTGTGTTGGCCTATGGCAGAGCAGATTATAGTTAGACAGGAAAACAGGAAAACCAAACTGAATACAGAAAGAAAGAAGGGTGGGGTTGAGAGAGATGTTAGCAGCCAACAGAGGAGTAAGATGCTAGAACATTACTAGTAAGCCACGGGACACATGATTGATACATTGATTGATAGAAAAGGGTTAATTTAAATGTAACAGCTAGCCAGTAATAAGCATGAGCCACCGGCCAAACAGTTACAATTAATATTGAGCCTCTGACCTGGCAGTGGTGGTGCATGCCTTTAATCCCAGCACTCGGGAGGCAGAGGCAGGCGGATCTCTGTGAGTTCGAGGCCAGCCTGGGCTACCAAGTGAGTTCCAGGAAAGGCGCAAAGCTACACAGAGAAACCCTGTCTCGAAAAACCAAAAAAAAAAAAATATTGAGCCTCTGAATGATTATTTTATAAGTGGCTGTTGGACTGGGTGGGATGCAGAAAAGCCTTCGGCTACAGGTAAGTCCTTCCATAGAGAGTCAACAAAGTCTGGCATTTCAAGTTGAGTCAAGACCAAGCTCCTCTCCATTGCATCGAGGTTGAGCAAGGTATCCCTACATAGGGAATAGACTCCAAAAAGACAGTTCATGCACCTGGGATAAGCCCCAGTCCCGCTGCCAGGGGCCTCACAAACTGCCCAAGCCACACAACTGTCACCCATATTCAGAGGACCTAGTTCTGTCCCATGCAGGTTCCCCAGCTGTCAGGCCAGAGTCTGTGAGCTCCCACTAGTTCAGGTCAGCTGTCTCTGTGGGTTTTGCCATCATGATCTTGACACCCCTTGCTCACATAATTCCTTTTTTCTCTCTTTGACTAGACTTTGGGAGCTCAGCCCAGTGCTTAGTTGTGGATCTCTGCATCTGCTTCCATCAGTTACTAGATGATGGTTCTATGGTGACAATTAGGGTAGTCACCAATCTGATTACAAGTTGATTAAATTGGTTAAATATATGCAAGTCAACATATGTAACAAATGATATAAATAAATTTAAACCCCAAAATTATATAATTATCTCAATAGATGCAAAAAAGAGCCTTTGACCAAATCCAATGTGCTTTCATGTTAAAATCCTAAATAATATAGTAGTACTTGAAGCATATCTCAATTTAATAAAAATTCTGTATGGGAAACCAAAGCCATTACCATCCTAAACAGAGAAAAACTTGAGGCAATATCCACTTAAGTCAGGAAAGAGCATGGCTGTTCATTGTCCCCACTCTTTTTCAATATTGTGCTCCAAACTGTAGCTGGAACAATAAAGGCAGGAGAAGGAAATTAAATTAATATAAATAGAAAAAGAACAAGTCAAACTATACATATTTTCAGGTAACAAGTTAGTATACATCATAGATCCCAAATATTCTATCAGAAATAATCTAGAAAGGTTCTACTGATTCAGCAATGAGGCAGGAAACAGAATCAACATGCACAAATCACTGGCTTTTTTATACCCTAAAAAAAGAAAACAAAAAAAGCCATATAGGGAAAGATACCATAGACAGACTTCTATTCACAATAGCCTCAAAAAATATCTGAGACTAACTCTACCTAACTTTGATTAAACCTAGTAATAAACCTAACCAAGAACTTTATAATGAAAAATTTAAGTATATGAAGAAAGGGTGAGAGATAAAAGCACAAGAAAAGATATCCCATGCTTATGAATTGGTAGATACAATAATTTGAAAATGACACCCAATAAAAGGCTATTTATATATCCAATGCAATACCAATCAAAATCCCCATTTAATTCTTCACACAAAGAAAAAACTACCCTAAAATTCATATAGAATCAGGAAAGATCCCGGATAGCCAAAATGACCCTGAACAAGAGAAGAAAGCTAAGGGATTGCCTTTCTAGGTCTTAAGATATAGAGTAATAAAAACAATATGGTACTGGCACAAAAATAGACATGTGGAAGAAAACTGAAGGTCCAACATGAGTACACATGACCTCACCCATGTAATATTTGGAGAAGATTCTACAAAAGTAAGACAACATCTCCAGCAAATGGTGTTGAGGAAACCAGATGTCCACACACAGAAGAATGAAATTAGATCTGTATCTATCACCTTGCACAAAAAACTAACTCCAAATGAAGCAAAGACCTAAGTATTTTAAATACTAAAATTGCTTGAAGAAAACATAGGGAGTGCTCTGAATGGTATAGGTGTAGGAAAGGTCCTTCTGAATAGGACTCTGCTGGCCCAAGAATTAAGGTGGACAATTGACAATTGGGACTTCATAAAACTCAAATGTTTCTGCACAGCTAAAGAAATACCAAATGGGTGAAGAGGAATCTCATAGAATGAGAATCTTTGGCAGCTATACACCTAACATAGGATTACTATCCAGAATACATAAAGAACTAAAAAATAATGGGTCAAGAAAAAGAAGAGGACCCATTTGAAAATTGTGCCATGCCTGGTGCCTGCAGAGAGAGTTCTCAAAAGAAGAAAACAAAGGATAAGAAATATTTTTTTAAAAGTTTCATCATCCCTGGCAATTATAGATATTCAAATCAAAACAAATTTGAGATTTCATCTTACCCCAGTCAGAATACAAAAGATCAGCAAACAACCAAATGCTGGATGGAGTGTGTGGAAAGGGAACTCTCATTCACTGTTGGTGGGATCATAAACTGGTGCATGGTGCACTCGCTAAAAAAAATCTGTGTGGAAAATTCTCAACAAGCTAAAAATAAATCTATCATTAGTCGTAACCATAGCACTCCTGGCATATGCTCGAAGACTCGACATCCTACTCCACAGATTCTTCCTTGGTCACATTCATTGCTTCTGTATTTACATAAGTAAAGAAAGGGAAACAAGCTAAATATCCTTCAATCAATGCATGAATAATGAAAATGTGCTACATATATATGTTAGAATATTATTTAAAGGTGCAAAGAGAAATGAACTCATGAACTTTGCAGATAAATGGGTGGAACTAGAAAAAAGGTCATATTGAACGAGGTAAGCCAAACACAGAAAGATAAACATCACATGATTTCTCTCGTGGAAGGCTCCTAACTCAAAATCTTCTGATATGAGTAAATATCCTGGGATAGCTGTAGAAGCCAGGAATGTAAAAAAGAACCATTGCTGGGGTGTGTGGTTGGGGGAGCAAGAGAGGAGAAGACAAGTTACAAGTGACCTGACAGAAGAAATGGAAAAAAGATGGAGACTAATTAGGGTGGAGAGAGGGAGGTGAATACAGAAGAAGGTAAAATAACTATGAGAATTTCTGAAAAAGTCAAAAGGAATAATACTATTAAATATTTACCTAAAACTACAATACATATATGTCTGTGTATAAGTAGACGTGTAGTTTAAATGAAATTTTTTCATCTGGGGTGGCAATGCTCCCTCCAAGAGCCCAATGAAAACTCGCAGGCACAGGCATGAGAAGCTCTCTTTTGAGTCGTTGGCCAGGACTGTCTAAGGGACTCTCCAAGCAATGCAGACTACTGCTACTGCCATTGGTTTCCCCCTACCCCCAAAGGTGAAAGGGATGTCCATATTTCCTAAGACGCCATGTACTTCAGAAACAGGGGCAAGAGGCCGATGAGCTGGGACTGATCTGAAAGCCTCCTCTCTGATGACTAGCTTTCATTGTACTAGAAGCTGCTGTGCAAGTTTTCAGTGGAGAAAGCAACCAACAGTCCTACCCTGCTATGATGCCTATGAATTCAACAATGACCAGTGTGCCATAGTAATCTTAAGGCTATAGTACTTGCACACATGCCTTAGTGCTAACCATCAGCTCTCTAATTGGACTTAAAACCCTCTCAACATGAGAACAATCATGACTGGTACTAAAAGCCTAGCCAACTACCCAGGGCTGATGGAGTCATGGATCTTGGATAAGGATCTGCAATCACGAATTTATTAAAACAGCACAATCTCGCCAGGTGGATCTCTGTGAGTTCGAGGCCAGCCTGGACTACCAAGTGAGTCCCAGGAAAGGCGCAAAGCTACACAGAGAAACCCTGTCTTGAAAAAACCAAAAACAAAACAAAAAAAACAAACAAAACAAAACAAAACAAAACAAAAAAACCAAAAAAAAAAAAACACCCACAGCACAATCTCAAAGAACAATCTAAATGTTTGTCCTTTTCACCCAAAGATATGTGTATACTTCACCCCTCATCAAGGAAATTTCTCTTTGTAACAGACCACTACAGAATGCTACAACCTATCAAAATGCAGAGTTGTGTAGGCCAGTACCTATAGATACAACTGCAAAACAGGTCCCATACTTAAGGCTCACAAACAATACAGATGTACGTGTGTGTGTGTGTGTGTGTGTGTGTGTGTGTGTACACAGACTGTGCAGGTTAGGTGTAGGAAAATATATTGGGAATATATATGCACATACACATACATAAATACATGTAACAACAACTAAAGGGAAAAGAAGCTGTGAATTTAAAAGAGAGCTAGGAAGGGTACCTGAAAGGTTTTGGAGTGAGGAACAGGAAGGAGAAATGATGTAATAATATTATAATCTTGAAAACAGAAGAAAAATAAAATAAAATGCTTTATAAATATATATTTTCATTACCTTCTACTCTGTTCCACTTATCAGCGTGTATATTGTTAGGAAGTAGTAAGTATACTAATAACTCTTGTTTTTTATTAAGTGTTCTAGTAATGAGAATGAGTATACAAAGTTTGTTCTAAAATATTGCTTTTGTAATTTTAGGTCCTTTTCACTTCCATGTATATTTCATTGAGTTTACCTTTAATTAAAGCCTGTTCAACATAATGACCTGCATGGTGTTCAATATATATAGAACAACTACAACTGAAATGTCATCTTAACAATGTTTTATCATTCTGCTTATTAGCACGGTTACCTCCCTTCTTTCTTTGTATTGATTCTACTTGTCCGGGGACCAAGGAGATAGAAGGGAATGGTGCTGAAGAGACAAACTGCCAATACATTTGTCACTTCTGTTCAAATTACATAGAACAAACTAAGCCATGTGTCTAAGCATTTGGTAAATGCAGTCGGAGCTGTGCTCCTCCATGGCACAGTAGAATCCCCAATGGAAGGGATCACATATAAAACAGTAGACAGATTTTGTTGTATGTGTGAGGATAATTTTTGTGTGTGTATACATGTGATATGTGTGTAGCTGCATGTACCACGTGTGCCTGTGTATGGAAATCAGATAGAAATCAGCATTGATGTCAACCCTGGTCTCTTCACCGCATGAGTTTTTAAGGCAGGGTCTCTCATTGAACTTGTAGCTCATGATCTCAGCTAGACTGGCTGGCCAGAAAGTCCTGGGGACCCTTCTGCCTCTGTTTTCCCAACAGTGGGATTGAAAGTAAGCAACTATGTGCCACTGTGCACAGATTTTAGTGAATTCTTGATATCATGTGTTTATTCTTGCATACAAGTACTTTACTGACTGAGTCATCTCTTCAGCCTGCCAATTTTTATTTTAATAAATGCAGTCCACTGCAGGAACTGCCACTTGATAAGTGAAAGTATTCAGAACAATACTCACTTAAAATTTTCACTTAATTAATGATCACATTCACATTAATACCTTAGTCAAAATTACCTATTATATTTATTTAACTAATAATTACCTGCCTTAATGTCCTTCTGAGAGCTCCTTGATGAGTCCATACATAGAATACTGCTTTGGATTGCCTGAGAACTTCCTATAATTTGATAATAGTTGGCACATTAAAAGACTTTTTTGTTGCCTGAGGTCCATTTCCCTCATGATTCCAGGAAAATAGTTTCCATGTAGGATATGTTTCACTGCATATTTCCAAATATTTTATTTATTGATGTTTGAAATCTTCAAAGAACCCTAGATTACTTAAAGCAGAGGTGAATGTTCTTGATTTTTTTCTCAATTACTTCCATACCGGGTTAAATAACCAACACTTGTGATTAGTTGGCTTGGTATTTCCAAGCCTTTTGAAATGATGACCTTTCTATTTTCCATTCTGCTCTCAAAGCACATAGGTCCAGGTGAAAACAACTTTTATAAAATCCCATAAGATTCTTGAATTCTCTTTGTGAGCTCACTAATGTGATACTTCTTTGTTTTTTAATAAATCCCATTGCAAAATGATTTCTTGGTCAATTTCCAGTTCCCTACAATGCTTGTTTAATTTACAGCTTCTAAACAACAAATGGGTAGGCAGGGTCACTCATTTACGTTTGAAATTGTCTCCCAGGGATCTCAGAAAGAAACTTATTTAATATTCAATAAATCTAGAGCTCAGATTCTGCCATAGACAGAGTAAGTAATGCTTTATTATAAAAGACTTCTTCTGACAGTCTTAATTGCTGGTCCTTTTCCTCCCATCAATAAAGCAGCTTATGTATGTTGGTATATACCACAGAACAGAAAGAATTTGTCAAAAAATTGACAAAAGAGATATATTTATTCTTGAACTCATCCATAGAAATTTGTGTGATGTATCTTTTAGGAGCAAAAAATAAATTCTGAATTGTAAACTTGCACATGTCCGTAGGAGGAACAAACTCATAATTTAGTACGAGTAAAATTGTGAGAAAAAGAAGGTAATTCATTTCTAATGATTATAGGGGGTAATGTTCTTCCATTAGATGTGTATGAAAATAGGGCATTGTCCATTGTAAGTAGGACAGCCTTGTCCATCAGTACCAGTAAAAATAGTTTTCTAAGTATGTGTGCTGTGGATCAACCAGGAAACTCATACTTACAAATATGTTGTCAGTTCTTTGGAAATTTATAATTTTTCTGCAATTGCTCTATGAAGTGCTGTTATGTTACTTAAGATCCCTTACATGTGATATATTTTTATTTGATTTTTGAATATGTGTATCTTTATGTTTGCAATGACTCATTGTGTATTTGTAACCAAATGTGTATTTGTCTATGCATGCTTAATATATTGTCTGTGTGAAGGAAGTTATTACAATACACTAGCTATAATCATTAAGATTGTGTAGATGAACAGATGGACAAATACGTGGTAGATCTGTTCATATTATTTGCATTTGACTAGTATTTAGTGCCAGAAAAGAGTGCTGTTTTCAGTACATTTATTTAAAAAGTATTTGTTTCTTTACTAATGTTATATAGTCTTCTCTCAAGTCAACATATTAGATAAGATGGAGGAAAAGGATAGTAAGAATAATATACACATATGTATATTTATGCATATTTTTGTATATGTGCAGGTCTCTACCTATGAATCCAGATGATTAATATGGATAATAAGTCTGTTGTGACTGAATTTGTTTTGCTCGGACTCTCTAATTCCTGGGAACTACGGATATTTTTCTTTATAGTGTTTTCCTTCTTTTATGTGGCAACAATGGTGAGTAATGGCATCATTCTTGTCATTGTCGTATCTGACTCTCACCTACACTCTCCTATGTATTTTCTGCTTACCAACCTTTCTATTATTGATATGTCTCTTGCTTCCTTCGCCACTCCCAAGATGATCATAGACTATCTAACTGACCATAAAACAATCTCTTTTGGTGGGTGCATCTCCCAGATATTCTTTCTCCACCTGTTCACTGGTACTGAGATTATTTTACTAATGGCTATGTCTTTTGACAGGTATATTGCAATTTGTAAACCCTTGCACTATGCTTAAATCATTAGTCCCCAAGTGTGTATTCTCTTTGTGGTGTCTTCATGGATTGTGGGAATCATGCATTCGATGAGCCAGGTCATATTTGCCCTCACATTACCATTCTGTGGCCCCAATAAGATAGACAGCTTTTTCTGTGACCTTCCTGTGGTGTTCCAGTTGGCTTGTGTGGATACTTATGTTCTTGGTCTTTTTATGATTTCAACAAGTGGCATAATTGCATTGTCTTGCTTTATTCTGTTATTTAATTCATATGTTATTGTGCTGGTTACAATAAAGCATCATTCTTCCAGAGGATCATCTAAGGCCCTTTCCACCTGTACAGCCCATTTCATTGTGGTCTTCATGTTCTTTGGCCCATGCATCTTCATCTATATGTGGCCACAAAACAGCTTTGTGATAGAGAAGATCCTGTCTGTATTTTATACCATCTTCACTCCTATTCTGAACCCAGTAATATACACTTTGAGAAACCACGAAGTAAATTCAGCCATGAAGAAACTGAGAAGTAAGTTTCTCAATTTCAGTACAGAACCTCCTCCCCATTCTTTTTAGTTTTAAATTCTTCATTATTCAGTGTAACGGATGTCATGAAACAGAAATACTGTGTGATGAGTGTAAAAAGGTACATTTGAAACTTTAAAAAGAAGTTAATGGAAGTAATTGTTTACAGAAAAAAATTATAAAAATATCAGGATTTGCTGTTTAGTTAGGATGTTGAATAATCAACTCAATAGAAAACAGGACCACATAATAGGTACAGCTTAAAGAGGAATTAAGTGATTAAAGGAAATAATGCCAGTTATGAATACACAGAAACTCAAGATATCTCCTAAAGCATGGCAAATGTGTAAGATTTCTATGATCCTTAGGAATTCTGCAGCGCTGTAGAAAATTAATTTCTGTCCCCAAACCATCATTTTTCTACATCCCTGAGCCATTTCTGCTTCACATTTAGAACAATTTGTAACTTCTGGAATAAGAGAAATCCTGGTATATAAAATATGAAAATATAGATGAGGTGTAAAGAAATTATGTGAGTGATTCTCCACCAACCATACCAGTTAAGGAGCATATTAGTATCTCACTCTTACACCCAGATACCTCGTTAATCATCACAGTGACACTACTTTGATGTCTTCTGCCAATGGAGATCTATGGACTAGTGCAACAATCTGGAAATTCAGACAATGTTATAAGGTGAGTTGCAAGGCTGATGGCTTGTGTTTCAGCAGGTCCATGGAAGTTAACATTAGAATTAAATTAAGAAAGATAGCTCATGATAACAATCAAATTTGTGAAGAGTGATGTTTAATTATAATTTATTTATTTTTGTTTTTTGAGACAGGATCTCTCCAGACAGCTCTGACTGTCATGGAACTACTTCTGTAGACCAGGGCTGATGTCAAACTCAAAGAAACCCCCCTGCCTCTGCCTCCCAAGTGCTGGGATTAAAGGCATGTGCCACTACTGCCCAGATTAACTCCAAATTATTGTATAGCTTTATCCTTTGGTTAAAGAGTTACTTCTGATTCATATTTGGGAAAAATAAGTTTCTCTTTAGTAACACACTGTTCATTTAATATGTGTGTTCATATATGCAAGTTTTGGTAAGTGTTTTAAACATTATCATCCTTGTACACTAAGAATGACTCTCAGCCCGCTGAAAGTGATTCCAATTCCACGTACTAGAAGTTGTAAAATATTGTGATTCTGTTTATTGTACTTTGCAAATGACCTTTAAAAATGATAGCAAACATTGAGTAATTCACTATTATTTAAAATTTACTAATAGTATTTGTAAAAATGGTATCAAATATATTTTCTCAGGTGTAACCACCAAAGGTAGAATATGCAAAAAACAAATACTTATGCATACTTGGTTGTTTTTATTCATTGGAATTACTGAACAATGAAGGGAACCACAAAATTACATATGAATTAAAGTAAACTCCAAACAATGCTGTCAGAATTATTAGCATAGAATGCCACAAATACATAAAGTAAAAGAAGGAGGAGGAGGAGGAGGAGGAGGAGGAGGAGGAGGAGGAGGAGGAGGAGAAAAAGAAAGAAAGAAATAGGTATGAGGAGCTGGAGATGAGTTTGGTTGATAAAATATTTGCCTAGCATATGTAAAACTTACCCACAAGTCAGCTGTAAGAGAAAATAGATAAGATAGAAATTGTGATAAATGAGATCAGATAAATGTAGTTACAATAATAATTTCAAATTATGCATGTTTCTCAAAATATCTTGAGGATAATTTCAGAATATGGGATACTTCAAAGGTGGTAGGTTCACTGTGAAGCCAGTAAAATGTAAGTATTACATGCCCTGCAAGCCCCTAGGACAGGCCTTGCAACTCTCCAGTAATTTATTTTTCCTTTAATAGATTCCCTTCTGTTTTATAAGATTTTGTCTTTGCAGACCTTAGTCTATTCTGAATCTTTGACTCTGATCATTTTAAAAAATGTTTAATGATGGAGACAAAATATCTGTTGGGAGCATAAATGAAACCATTTTGTGGAACTTAAATGGTCATTTCACATGACTTGGAATAATGTAATGTCTGTATAGTATTTATACTATAAACTTGGGCATGATACTTGACATCTCGAAGACTTAGCTTCTGTATTAGGAGATAAAAATGGTACTGTAAATTAATATAGAGATGTTTTACAAATCAAGGACATAAATCATATACAGCACACAGTCATGCTCAATGAGTGTCCCTATCATTCTGGGTGGTCAATGCTTAGTATTGTCTTGATTTCATAACCACAAAACTTATCAAAAGGCATTTTGTGGGGTATATATTATGGTGTATATTTCATGTGTATGCTGGCACATGACTACAATTCCAACACTGTGGTAGGAGGGTTGCTGTGAGTTCAAGGCCCCTGTGGGCTATATAGTGAGTAGCAAGACACCCAGAGCCACATGCAACACTCTCCCCTAACTCCACCCCCAAAAGGAGGAAATTTTAGGATGTAGAGTATTATAAGAATGTTGAGATTAAAATGTGGAGTGAGTTTGATGCAAATGTCAGGAACATGGCCATAGGCAAAGAGAGCCTCAGAAAATATGCATCATGCTTTTATTACTAGAGAATTTAGACAGGAAAAAGGGAGGGAGGAGAAGGCAAATGAGGAAGGAAAGAGATGGAGGGAAGGAGAGAGGGAGAGAGAAAGGGGGCAAGAGATGAAAGCCACATGGCTGAGGGAGGAAAAGGAAAAGAGATATTAAAAATCACATTAACAGGGATATTTGTAGCTCAACAAGACATGAATCCTCAAGTGTGTATGTCATGCAGATGCCAAGAAAATTCTATTTTCCTCTTGGCATTCTGCCAGTACAATGTTATATATCATTTAAAACATTTCTTTATTGAGCTCTCTCTCTCTCTCTCTCTCTCTCTCTCTCTCTCTCTCTCTCTCTCTCTCTCTCTCTCTCTCTCTTTCACGCGCATGTGTGTGTGCGCGCGTGCGTGCGTGTGTGTGTGTGTGTGTGTGTGTGTGTGTGTGTGTGTGTGTGTTTATGTGTATGTGTGTGTAAGTCAGAGGACAACTCTCAGCGGTTGGTTCTGCCCTGTAGCCTTGTGGGATTTGGGATCAAAGTCACTAGTCCTTCATGCAAGTGCCTCTACATTCTGAGTCATTTTTGACTCAGAAAAATGGTCTCTAGAAGCCATTTTTAAATGACTCTTCTGGAGTTAGGTATTGGGCAGCTGAATGAAAACCTCCCTCCTTGTGCTCTCCACTCTGAGAAGCAGGAACAAATGTCATGGGAGTATAAGCTGGGCTCTGTCCTCAAAACTTTTAGGAACATAAAGTGAAACCATTTTATACAACAACTTAAAAACCATTTTATGCCACTTGTAATAATGTAATGCCTAGAAGATAAGAGATGCCACCATGCAGTTCTTATGAGACATGGCTACCTTGGACCTGGGGCTCAGATAGGAGCCAAGCACAAGACAAGCCTTCATATGCTAATGACTAACCCTAAAGTGACTTTGATATGTGAACCACCACTAACCTATGAACGCTTATAGCACAAAGCTACTGCTTAATTAAAGGATATAAAAACTGGAACTTGGAAAATGGTCTATAGGATCTCATTGGAGTGTTCCCAAGATTCTGATTGTCTAGCAAGAGAACTTAAGTTTGGCCTCTGTGGGTAGCCCTGGTTTTAGTGACTGTTGAAATTCTGACATTAGCCTTGGGCTCACCCATGCCTGCCTGTCAGCACTAGCCACTGGACCTTCTGGGCCTCTATCAGTGCCATCCTCCCAGCCTGCCACATCTAAAGGATTCCTTAGCAGACATGTGTTGAGCCTGAAAGCTTCTGAAACAGCTTCACTGGAGAAAATTCCCCCAATGGATCCTTACAGTGGCATTTTCTGACCAATCAACTGTTCTATGCTTGTTGAGATGTCTGTTTGACTTTTATACTAGTGTGATATTATAATGAATATCTGTGTGAATAAAATGAATATATTCAAAATACATATCTTGTGTGGACATCCTAAAGGCCCACAGCCAACCATCTACGATCTTCACAAAATTCCTCTGACTAAAGCAGAAATCTTTGATCAAGAACCAGAAATCTTGTTTGAGCTGCAATGAGAGTCACTACTTTTCATGAAGAAAGAAATAGTACTAAATGTTTAAAGACACCATAGCCTAAGAGAGACTAGTGTACAGTTTGCTGATGGTACTGTCTAGTAGCTAGAGACAGAGGATCACCCAGAATAATAACCACAGCCCAGTCCACAAACCACAACGTTTTTGTGTGGCCAAAACAAAACAGGGTCAACAAGGAAAGCCACATACTGGTTTGCTCCCAGTGGAAGATACCAACCCAATCAGCCTGAAAGGAAAAGAGCCATGTGCTGCAGGTGGCCTCTGAGTATCCTCACCCCAATGCATCGTTGAGGATGGGAAACAGACCTCTTTACCTTTATTTTTCATTTAATTTTGCTACTTTTATTGTCTAAATAAAATGTTAGTTCAAATCTTCCTTTTTATTCTTTCATCCCTCTGATGATAGGTATTCATAGACATAATATAAACAAACATTAAATCAGAGAAATCCAAACATTATATATATGTTTATATATATATATATATGCATACACACATATAAAACATTTTATTCATGTTCTCTTCCCTTCAGTTTTTTATTCTTTGTGAAACTCATGCAATATATTTTTATCATATTCTTTCCCATCCCCCAGCTCCTTCCAGATCCCACCCACCTTCTATCCACCTGGCTTCATGTCCTTTCTCTCTCTTAAAACAAAACCTCCAAAGCCACAAAGAAGATAGAGTCTTATGTGCGTTGGCCAAATAGTCCTGAGCATGGGGTTTGCCCACAGTATGTTATATTCACTGAAGAAAATTGATTTTTCCCTTTCCAAGCAGCTATCATTTTGGAATAGCTTCTTCACTGGTGGTGGGATATTGTGCCTACTTCATTTTTGTGCTGGGATTTTTGTCTGTCTTGAGCTTCTGCAGGTCTTGTGCATGTTGTCATGGTCTCTGTGAGTTCACTTGTGCATCTAACCTCATATGTTCAGAAACAGGTTCCTTAGAATTACCCACTACTTCTGTCTCTTGCAGTCTTCCCATGTCCTCTTCTACATAGAACCCTGAGCCTTGATGGGATGGGTGTGATAATGACATTCAATTTAGGGCCAAGCACTTCAAAGTCTCCTACTCTCTCCACTTCTTTTCAGTTATGTGTCTCTATTAATTTTCATCTGGGAGGAAGAAGTCATGGTGTGGACCAACCCTAGGGACTGGGAAGTAACTCACCTTGCCCCTACCAGATGTTGCTGGGTAAGCTGGCCTTGGCTGAGAGATGGGGCTGGATCAATTAAAATCTTTCAAAACTGATGTGAAAGTGTGTGTGTGTGTGTGTGTGTGTGTGTGTGTGTGTGTGTGTGTGTGTGTAGAGATAAAAGAAAGAACAAATGGACCTTCAATAGGAGCAGACTGTATTTTAATTAGTACAACGAGGGGAGACAGTTTTGTTGAGGAACTGTATATACATGACAAATGGGCCTTGGGGTTTTATGAGCAAAACGAGTTCTTGTGGTGGAGGATTCTATCTGCAGGTCTGTTCTTCTCAGTCTCCTGCTGTCTCAGTTGTAATTACAAATGGGAGCAGCTTAGTAGACCACACCATCCTTTGTTCTCCCATGTCAGGAGCTTCATAGATCCTCAGAGTCTGCAGATGGCATCATCCTGTCCTCAGTTTAGGAGGCCACACGGCTTCAGACTCCCTGGAGCCTGGCAGCCTTCAGGTGTAGTAGTATATCAACATTCCTGCCCTGCTTCCTTAGTCCATCTTATGCTTTGGGACCATTAATACTTTAGTCCGGAGACAATGCCCTTCCCCCATCCCCTCAGACTAATCATCTGGTGTGAAGCATGGTGGGAGGGGTAGGCAGCTCATCAGAATTGCTGACTTGGACCCAGCTTCTTCCAATAGGCAAGGGCATTTTGTGCCAGTGTGTTTATGAAGTCCACTTACTTCCCCTGTGGTAAGATGTTTAGTTCTGATCTACCTGGCACTTTATTATGTCAGCATGGAAAATGAAGATCATGGAGGGAGAGCACTGGTCTGTGGGCAGAACAATATGTCATTAGAAGTCTTCTTTTTTTCTTGTTGTGCCTTCTTTTGAGAAATTTCATTTATTTATTTATTTAGAATTTTTCTTTATTAAGAAATTTACTACTCACTCCACATACCATCCACAGATCCCCCTCCTCTTTCCCCCACATCCCAAGCCCTTTTTTCCCGAGACACCCTGTGTCCCCACATCCCTCAAATAGAGGTCTACCATGGGGAGTCAGCAGAGGCCAGCACACTGAGCCTAGGCAGGTCCAAGTTCCTTCCCACTGCACAAAGGCTGTGCAAGGCGTCACAACTCAGGCACCGGATTCACAGAAGCCTGCCCATAGATCAGGGACAGATCCCGATCCCCCTGCCTGGGTGCCCCCCAAACAGTTCGAGCCAAACAACCATCTTCCATATCCAGAGGGCCTAGTTCAGTCCCATGGGAGCTCCACTGCCACCTGTCCACAGTTCATGGGCTTCCTCTAGTGTGGCCAGTCATCTCTGCATGTCCTCCCATCATGATCTCAACGTCCCTCACCTGCAGCATCTCTCCTCTCTCTCATCAATTGGATTCCCAGAGCTCAGCCTGGTGCCTGGCCGTGGATCTCTGCATCTGCCTCCATCAGTCACTGGACAAAGGCTCTATGATGACAGCTAGGTTATTTGCTAGACCAGTCACCAGAGTAGACCAGTCCAGGCACCCTCTGGACCACTGCCAGCAGATCAATGTGGGGTCATCCTTATAGATTCCCGAGAGCCTCCCCAGAACCCTGCCTCTTTCTATTCCCATGATGCCCTCATCTATCGTGGTATCTTCTTCCCTGCCCTCCCACTCTGTCCCTGTTCCAGGTTGACCATCCCATTTCCCTATGTTCTCATCCTCCACTCCTTGCCCTCTGCCACCCTCCACACCCATTCAGCTCATGTAGATATCATCCACTTCTCCTTCACAGGGTCATCCATGTGTCCCTCCTAGGGTCTTTCCCTGTTATCTAGCCTCTCTGGAGTTGTGGGTTGCAGTCTGACCATCACTTTCTGTAGCTGGAGTTTTCTCTCCAGGTCCCGCCAAGCCCCAGCAGTCCCTTAGCCCACTTATAAAATAAACATACAGACACTTACATTATTTAAACTGCTTGGCCATTAGCTCAGGCCTATCATTGTCTAGCTCTTACTCTTATATTTAGCCCATTTTTATTAATCTATACTTTGCCACGTGGCTCGTGGATTACTGGTACCTTACATCTTCCTTGTCCTGGCAGTGGCTCCAGGCAGTCTCTCCCTCTGCCTTCCTGTTCCCTCAATTCTCCTCTCTGTTAGTCCCACCTATACTTCCTGTCTGGCTACTGGCCAATCAGTGTTTATTTATACAGAGCGATATCCACAGCAACTTTCCTCACATCTAGTATCCACTTATGAGTGAATACATACTATGTTTGTCCTTCTGAGTCTGGGTTACCTCATTCAAGATGATATTTTCTAGTTCCATCCATTTGCCTGCAAATTTTATGATATCATTGTTTTTTTTTTACTGCTGAGTAGTACTCCATTGTGTATATGTGCCACATTCTCTTTATCCATTCTTTAGTTGAGGGGCATCTAGGTTGTTTCCAGGTTCTGGCTATTATGAATAATGCTGATATGAACATAGTTGAGCATGTGCTCTTGTGGTAAGATTGAGCACACCTTGGGAATATGCCCAAGAGTGGTATAACTGGGTCTTGAGGAAGACTTATTCCCAATTTTCTGAGAAACTGCCATACTGATTTCCAGAGAGTCTGTACAAGTTTGCATTCCCACCAACAGTGGAGGAGTGTTCCCCTTGCTTCACATCCTCTCCAACATAAGCTGTCTTTAGTGTTTTTGATCCTAGCCATTCTGACAGGTGTAAGATGGTATCTCAGAGTTGTTTTGATTTGCATTTTCTTGATAAGTAAGGATGTTGAGCAATTCCTTAAATGACCTTCAGCCATTTGAGATTCTTCTGTTGAGAATTCTCTGTTAAACTCTGTAGCCCATTTTTTAATTGGATTGCTCAGTATTTTGAAGTCTAGCTTTTTGAGTTTTTTAAATATATTTTGGAGATCAGTCCTCTGTCAGATGTGGGGTTGGTGAAGATCTTTTCCCATTCTGTAGGCTGTCATTTGGTCTTATTGACCATGTCCTTTGCTCTACTAAAGCTTCTTAGTTTTAGGAGGTCCCATTTATTAATTGTTGCTCTCAGTGTCTGTGCTACTGGTATTATATTTAGGAAGTGGTCTCCTGTGCCAATGTGTTCCAGACTACTTCCTACTTTCTCTTCTATCAAGTTCAGTGTAACTGGATTTATGTTGAGGTCTTTGATCCACTTGGACTTGAGTTTTGTGCATGGAGACAGATATGGATTTATTTGCAATCTTCTGCATGTTGACATCCAGTTATGCCAACACCATTTGTTGAAGAAGCTTTCTTTTTCCCATGGTATAGTTTTGGCTTCTTTGTCAAAAATCATATGTTCATAGGTGTGTGGATTAATGTCAAGTCTTCAATTCGATTCCATTGGTCCACATGTAGGTTTTTATGCCAGCACCAAGCTGTTTTTATTACTATAGCTCTATAGTAGAGCTTGAGGTCAGGGATCATGATGCCTCCAGAGGTTGTTTAATTATACAGGATTCTTTTAGCTATCCTGGGTTTTTTGTTTTTCCATATAAAGTTAAGTATTGTTCTTCCCAGGTCTGTGAAGAATTGTGTTGGTATTTTGATGGGGATTGCATTGAATCTGTAGATTGATTATTTCATAGCATATTTTCATAATTTCCACCTTCTGTATCCCCTGTCCAACACCTCCCAAGTACCCCCATCTCCTATTTCCTTTTAAATTCATGACCTCATCTTTCAAACTTATTCCTAAAGAAGTTCCTTCCTTCCTTCCTTCCTTCCTTCCTTCCTTCCTTCCTTCCTTCCTTCCTTCCTTCCTCCCTCCCTCCCTCCCTCCCTCCCTCCCTCCCTCCCTCCCTCCCTCCCTCTCTCTTTCTTTCTTTCTTTTTTTTTTGGTTTTTCGAGACAGGGTTTCTCTGTGTAGCTTTGCGCCTTTCCTGGAACTCACAGAGATCCGCCTGGCTCTGCCTCTCAAGTGCTGGGATTAAAGGCGTGCACCAATACCGCCTGGCTCTAAAGAAAGTTTCTTAATAACTACTGGAACAGTCTCTGTCCAGGTGGAGCAGGCCTCCGCTGATCCTGAGGTGCTTATAAACACTAGCCAATATTTATAGCCTCAAATGGTAGGTCTGACTTCAGTAAAGCCCAACTTCCAATATTACCTAGGCCCATTTCCTCAAGCCTGGACCCCTGTGGGATCTTCCTTCCCCCTTGGGGGTTTACCTGAGCTCAGGTGGAACCCCTAAAAGTGATGTCTTTTCAAATTTGGGCCATAATCCCTAGGTCTGAAGAGTTCAGCAGTTTTTGCGGCCCTTAGGTGGTTGACTTGGTGGAGATATGTAACCAGTTACCTTGCAGAAAGGTTAGGTCTCCCATGCAGCAGCCTCCACCATTCTTAATTATCCTGTGTGGCCATTTCTCATTTTGCCCAGTCAGTCATGGCCATGGTGAGATCTGGGCTTATGTGACTTAGTGCCATGATGTCGTTCATCTTTGAAGGAGGTCAGTACAGGAACTCAAACTGGGCAGGAACATGGAAGCAGGAGCTGACACAGGCCATGGAGGGGTGCTCCTTACCGGCTTGCTCCTAGGGCTTGTTCAGCCTGCTTTCTTACAGAACTCAGTCACCAGTCCAGGGATGGCCCCACCCACAAAGGACTAGGCCCTCCCCCATCATTCACTAATAAAGAAAATGCCCTACAGGCTTGCTACAGCCCCATCTTATGGAAGCATTTTCTTTTAAATTTTCTTTTATAATTTAATTTAATTTTACATATTAGCACGGATTCCCTTGTTCTCCCCCGCCCCCCACTTTCCCCCAGCCCACCCCCCATTTCCATCTCCTCCATGGCAAAGACTCTCCTGAGGATTGAGTTCAACTTGATAGGTTCCTCGGTGCGTGTGCTGGCTGTTTGGAACCTGGGGCTTATACAGGGACACTTGGCTCAGCTTGGGAGGAGGGGACTGGAAGCATTTTCTTAATCCAGGGTCTCTCCTCCCAGGGTGTCTCCTTTTATTCTTATAAATGTTTCCTTATATGAACCAATATTATCATTCTCTTTTGTATATTATTTGTCATAAAATATTAAAGATTTGCTAAGTTGATTTGTATTTTGTTAAACTACTCTATAGTAGAATAGAGTTACCAGTTTTTTCATGGACAGTATTTCTGGTTTAAAATGTTTTAGGATAGTAAAAGAACTTCAATTCAAAAGTTGTAACTTTTAATACTCAAAATCATAACAGGCATAAATTACCTTAGTTCATAAAATCCTAATCTTGTCAGAGTTGCTAATTTGTATTAAGCTCTTAAGACAAATATAATCGTGTCATAAAAGTCAGTGATAAGTGTCCTCCTCAGTGACTAAATGTCCTTAATTGTGTTTATAGTCATAATAAGTACAAATTTAATTCATTTATAGATGCAAGAATGGAGGGAGAGACAGATTTATATATCCCATCCTGTAGTCTTCTGCACACACTGTTAAAGCTAAATCCCAAACAGCTAACTCAAAGCAAGTTTACAAATAAACTTAATGTTTGCTTAATATAATATTCAAAATCAGGTGTATTAAAACAATTGGTATGGAAAAGTGAATGCTTGAGTAAAAATGGTTTAAATTTACAATTCACTTGCATAGCAGGCCACCCTCAGGCTAAGTAGTAACCCTATGTTGGATGGGTCACAGGCCTCTTCAGAGTAAATTGCTTTACAGGATAGGAATGCATTGGGAAATAAGACTTGACAGAAGTGTGCTGCTCCTGTGTCTGGCTGAGTAGACCTGACTAGGAAAACCTCCTCCTTATCTATAGGGAAGATGAATTATTCCTGTTACACATGTCAGGGTGATGGTTTCTCTCACTCAGTGGAGAACCTTAGAGCTTGTACTCACATCTGTTTTTATTTGGGTCATTTGATTCTTGATTTCCAGTTTTAAAAATCTTTGTGTATTCTAGATATTAACCCACTATCATATGTATAATTGATTAAGATTTTTTTCCCATTCCATAGCCTAATGTTTTGCTTTAATGATGGATTCTTTGCCATATAGAAGTTTTTCAACTTTATGGGGTCCCATTTATTAGTTGTTGTTCTTAGTGCCTGTCCTGTTTTAGAATGTCATTTCCTGTATCAATGAGTTCAAGCCTATTCCCAATTTCTTTTTTTATTAGATAGTATCTGGTCTTCTATTGAGGTCTACATTCTATTGGGAGTTGAGTTTTGTATATGGATCCATTTTTATTCTTCTCTACATTGCTATGCAGATTGACCAGCATTATTGCTGAAAAGGCAGTATTTTTTTCTTCAGTGTCTTTAGTGTCTTATTCTTTGGTGTGTAGAATTATGTCTGGGTTTCCAATTCTGTTATACTGATCAATGTACCTATTTTATGTCAATATCAAGCTTTTTTTCTATTACTATAGCTCTGAAATACAACTTGAAATCTGGGATGATGATATCCCTAGAAGTTTTTATTATTCAGGATTGTTTCAGCTATCTTGCTATGTATGTGTGCATGTGCTTCCATATGAAGTTGAAGATTTGTTTTCAATTTCTGTGAATAATTATGTTAGAATTTTAATAGAGATTTCAACTGAATCTGTAGAATGTTTTGGTAGAATGGCCATTTTCACTATATTAATCCTAATGGTCAATGAGCATGGGAGATTTTTCCATCATCTGATATCTTCTTCAGTCTCTTTCTTCAATGTCTTAAAGTTTGTATCATGTAAGTGTTTCATTTTTTTCAGAGTTATCCTAATGTCTTTTTGAGGGCCTCGTGAAAGGTGTTGTTTCCCTGATTTCCTTCTCAGTCCATTTGTCTTTTGTACACAAGGAGGCTACTGATTTTTGCATGTTAATTTTATATCCGGCTACTTCACCAAATGTGTTTATCAGATATAGAAGTTTCCTTGTAGAGTCTTTAGGTTTCTCAATGTCCAAAATTTTTTATTCTACAAATAAGGATATTTTGATGTCTTTATTTCCTATTCGAATCCCCTTGATCTCTTTCAGTTGTCTTATTCTTCTAGCTAAGAATGCTTCAAGTACTCCATTGAATAGGTTTAGAAACAGTGTATATCCTTTTTTTTATTACTGATTTTAGTGGAAACGTTTTGCATATCTTTCCATTTAGGATGATGCTGACTGTGAGCTTGCTGTAAATTGCCTTTGTTATGTTGAGGTATGTTCCTTTTATAATAGTCTCTCCAGGGCTTTTATCTTGAAGAGATGTTTTATTTTTGTCAAAAGCCTCTTTTGTATCAGATGAGATAATCATGTATTTTTGTCTTTTTATCTGTTCATATGGTGGATTACACTTAGTGATTTACATGGGTTAAACTATATCTTTATCTCTGATATTAAGTCAAGTTGATTATGGTGGATAGTCTTTATGATATGTTCTTGAATTCAGTTTACAAATATTTTATTGAGAAATTTTGCATCTATGTTCATAAAGAACATTGGTCTATAATTTTCTATTTTTGTCAGAACTTTCTAGAGTTTTAATAGCAAGGTAATAGTAATTCATACAAAAATTAGGAAATGTTCTTTTTGTATCTATTTTGTGGAATAATTTGAGGAATGTTGACATTATTTCTTTGAAGGTCTAGTAGTGTTCTATACTGAATCCATTTGGCCCCGAGCTTTCTTAATTGGTTAGAATGATTTTAATTAATGTTTCCATTTTGCTAGGTGTTGTGAGACTATTTAAATTGTTTATTTCATCTTGATATAACTTCATTAAATTGGATATACCAAGAAATTCATCCATTTATTTTAGGTTTTCTAGTTTAGGGTATTACAGATTTTTGAGGTATATTCCTTTTTTTTTCAAAATTCCCTCAGTGTCTGTTGTAGTATTTCATTTCTAATTTTATTTTCTTAGGAGTACAGAAAAAATCTTAAAACAAAACAAAACAGAAACCAAAACACTCATCATCAAGTGGTCACTCATTAGGGAATGTCAGAGTGTTCTCAAAAACAAGTCAAGGTCTTGGGTTGGGGCAGGTCAGGTTCCTGGAAACAGAAATTTAGAAACAGAAACTCAGTTCTTACAGGAAATGGAAACTTATTTTTAACAAAACAACAAAATGGCTCCTGCCTTCAAAATGGAGTCAGTCAGGTTGCTCAGGACCATCCCAGATTAAATTTGGATATCAACCACAACAGAAACATCAAAATTTACAAACTCCTCAGAACAACTCACTACTGAATGATAAATGGATCAAGACAGAAATTAAGAAAGTAATTACAATCTTTTTAGAATTGAATGAAAGTGAAAACAGAACATACCCAAACCTATGGAACACAGTCAAGTCAAGTTCATACCACTAAATGCCTACATAAAAAAGGAGAGTTCCCATATTAATAACTTAAGATCACATCTGAAAGCTGTATAACAAAGAGAAGAAATCACACCCAAAAAGAGAAGACAACAAGAACTAATCCATCTCAGGGCTGAAATTAATAAATAGAAACAAAACAGTAAAAGAATCAATGGAACAAAGACTTGATTTTTTGAGAAAAATCAATAAGATTGATAAACCTTAACCAAATTAACTAAAAGATGGAGAGAAGTTTCAAATTAATAAAATCAACAAAAGGAAGCAATAACAACAACACTGAAGAAATTCATAGTGTAATATCTTTGTTGTCCAGTGGCTAACTTTTGTGCCAATGAAAGTTAACTCCATATGCAGTTTCTCCAATGCCCATATTTTCTCTGAAGTAGATTGGTACTGCCAGGAGCCAACATGTCTCATAGTCATAACAAAAAAGAAAAAATTTCTAAGTTATTAAAACATCTTAAATGCTATATTCTGTAGATCTCTGAAGGCTTTGAAGATGACCTGTCTATCTAAAATATATCTGCTCAATCTTGAAAACATACCTAATATGACTACAAGTTCTATTGTAATGTCTAACTACTAACTTTCATTTCTTTTTATCCTAATAGTTGGTGTTGGTAATAACAACATTCAAGAATCAGCAAACTGTATTACATTGTTAAATGAACTGTATAAGTACAATATCTTGAACAAGATTAGAAATATATGTATGGCATTTTCTAACAATATCAATCTCAATATATATAATTTGTATACAATATAAAAAATCCAATCCAATGTAAAGTATTTAAAACTAGTAATTGTCTTTTTCCTTTTTTTTTTTGTTTAAAAAAAAAACAAGAATCTTAAATGGGTAACAAAGGATATAGCTACCTTTCCTAGAATTTGACAATTAACCCATTAAAAGCCCCCAAACCCACCCACCCCACATTGGGCGCCCAACTTGTCGGGTACGAATTCATGAAAAAGCTACTTGCCTGTAGCTACACTTGGCCAGTTGTGGTGGCACACGCTGGTAGGATTTACTGAAGGAGGCAGAGTCAGGAGAATCCCAATTTTGAGGCCAGCCTAGGAGGCTTGTGAGGGAGAAACTTCAGTCAGGACTGAGCCACAAACGGTGGTGGGACCATGGAAACAGCAGCTGCTGCTCCAAGTTGCTGGCTTCTTCTTATCATGTTGGTGACTGTGGTGATGCTGCTACCTGGGACAAAGGGTTTACTACTGCTTGTTCAGAGAAGAATTGCCAGGACCATCATGTTACAAGAAAGCATTGGCAAAGGTCAGTTTGGAAATGTTTGGCAAGACAAATGGTGGGGAGAAGTTGCTGTGAAGATATTCCCTTCCAGGGAAAAACATTCATGGTTTTGAGAGACAGACATTTATCAGACTGTGATTACTGCAAACCACAGAGGAGCTACAAAAAAAAATGTTCAGGGAACCAGGACTACACCTCACAGCAAGTTTGAAATCTTCAAAAGGATGACGGGACCCCACAAGGATGATTCCACATGGACTCTGGTAAGGCCATTAAGCTGATTAACACTATGGAAAGATTGACTTTTTGAGATGGCTAGCTGAGATGATCCAGCCTGACAGACTACTTGAACAAGGACTTGAAACAAGCTCTGCACTTTCTCATTATGCAGTGACTGGACAAATGATACAGGACTTGACAATTAACCCAAAAATTTTCTTTTCTGGATTCCCTAAAGATGTCTTCACCCCCAGAAAGCAAGAAGTAATTTTAAGAAAATGACGCCCATATTCCCAAGAGGTGGGATGGGAGGTTTTTGGTCATTTGATGAGTTATGGATATATAGTCATTCTTTACAATGGTTGGTAACATGTTGTTAATTGTTAATGGTCAGAAAAAGGGCTAAGCAAAGGATATTAGATTCAGAGGTTTTGTTTTAAAAAAAGGAAAAAGAAAGAAGAGAATATAGATATGAGGAAGACCACTGACTCTACTCTGAGAAAAAAGATAAATAAATAATAGGATAAATGGGTAGATCATTGAATCTACACTAAAAAGAAAGAGGAAAAGGTATAAAAATGACAAAAGGTAGATTATTGAAACTTTTATGAAAAGAAAAAAGAGAGAATATGAATATGATAAGATAAAAAGGTCAATTTTTGAATCTACTTTTAAAAAGGAACTACTTGTTTTAAATCAAATAAGTAATGAAATTTTTTGTCTGAGTTTATCAAATGTTACTGGACTGGACATTGTTAATATATATAATGGAGTTTTTGTCTGAATATGTCAAGTGTTAATGGACTAGACATTGTTAATGTAATTTTTGACTATATATATTATATATATTTATTGGATAGTTTTTCTTGTATTAGTTATAAGCTTTTTTAAATTTTAGAGAAAATAAGGGGAAATGTGGTGGTATTGTGTTCCCCAAAATATTGTGCACCCTAATAAACTTATCTGGGGTCAGAGACAGAACAGCCACTAGATACAAAGCCTAGGAAATGGTGGCACTCACACCTTTAATCCTAGCATTCCAGAGGCAAAAATCCCTTTGGATCTCTGTGAGTTCAAGGCTACATTGGAAACAGCCAGGCATGGTGACACAGGCCTTTAATCCCAAGAAGTGAGCCTTTAATCCCAGGGAGTGATGCCAAAACCAGAAAAATATATAAGGCATGAAGACCAGAAACTAGAAGCTTTTAGCTGGTTAAGGTTTCAGGCTTTGGAGCAGTAGTTCAGCTGTGATTCATTCTGGATGAGGACTCAGAGGCTTCCAGTCTGAGGAAACAGGATCAGCTGAGGAACTGACAAGGTGAGGTAGCTGTGGCCTGTTCTGTCTCTCTGATCTTCCAGCGTTCACGTGGCTCAGGTTTGATTTTATTAATAAGAACTTTTAAGATTCATGCTACAATATATCAATTTTTTAAGGGGTTCTATGGGGAAACACACTCGGTGATACAGGATAAAGTAAATCCAGTTGCAGAGTCCTTGGAATGCTGGGGACCGATCATAAGCTGCTTCACACCACCTAATCTGGTCTTCACATCCATGAGAGCATGGCACCACTTCTATCAGGCCAGATAGCTCAAGGTCATGGGTGGAGTGAATTCCCACTATAAATAAAAATAAATACTTAAAAAAATAAAGTGTTTAAAGAGATAATAAAATTAGTATAAAAGAAATAAGCCACATAAAGGTGGAAAATGCACGAGAGTCTGGATACTGCATATTATTGTGTTGTCTTTGGGATTTTTTTTAACTACAGAGAGACATTTGATTGTGGGCGCTGCTAAGTTAAACCACCATATATATTTTAAAGTTATCTTGACTTCAAAATTTGGATCTAAGGATATGTTGCTTTGGAAAAGAGGCTCTGCTTTTATTTCCACAGAGGATAAGAAGCTGTGGATTCCTCTAGGGTTAATATGGTTCCATCAAGGAAGAACCCCTGAGAGGTCTCAAATGGGATCTATTGCTCAGATGATCCAACATCCAGAACAGCTTCAAAGCAATTGGTTGAGAGGATGCAGCCTCACAGACTACTACAGGCAAGATTTAACCATAATTCTAAATTTTCTCAGGGTCTTTCAAGATCATCAGTACCCACAATTCAGCTAGAAGTAGTTTAGAACACTATACTCTAATTCCCCAAATATTGTTTATAAATGCCTGTTTTTATTTAAAGGGGACTGATTATAAATGCAATCTCTTTCTAAAGGAAAAGGGGGGATATGATGTAGAAATGATAAAAAAGGGTAGATTATTGAATCTACTATAATCCAAAAAACAACTTTTAATCTCAAAATACTTTACATTGGTATGGATTTTGGTTTATTGATACAAATTTAAGGTCAATTTTGTTATACTGTATGTATATTTTTACTCTTGTTTAAGGTATTATGTTTATGGAACTCATTTAAAATTGTAATGTATCATTAAGAAATTTATAATCATATTTAATAATCAAATTTATAGTCATGTTAGTTAAGTTTTCTTTTTTTTCTTTTTTTTTTTGTTTTTTTGAGGCAGGGTTTCTCTGTGTAGCTTTGCACCTTTTCCTGGAACTCACTTGGTAGCCTCGAACTCACAGAGATCCGCCTGGCTCTGCCTCCCAAGTGCTGGGATTAAAGGCATGCAGCACCACCACCACCACCACCACCACCACCACCACCACCACCCAGCAAGTTAAGTTTTCTAGATATGCAAAGATATATTTCAATTAGATAGGTAATCTTCAAACACTTCAAAGACCTACAGAATGTGACATTTAAAAATATTTAAAAAATGTAGAATTTTCTGGACAGTGAGACACATCTGCTCCTGTCAGCACCAATTTACTTCAAAGGGGAGGATGGGCATAGAAGACACTCCATATGGAGTTTATCTTCTTCTTGGAAAAACTGGCCATTTGGGCAAGAAACTTCTCTTGCCTGGAATGCTTGACAGTAAGTTATATAAACTGGATTTGTAGGACCCATAGAAAAGTGACCACTGAACTTTACCAAATCAAGGCAAGATGGTCCTTCACGTTCCTGCTTCACAGAAGAAACTGCCAGACATTCTGCAGGACACAGAGGAAAGTAACTGATGAACTTTGCCAAAATAGACAAAGAGTTCTTTAAATTTTCTGATTAACTGAAAAATCTGCCAAATACTCTAGGCCTATAGGCTAAAAATAGATGCCCCAACATAACATAAGAACTTTGGGTGGCAGCCAGATGTCTCTGTCATTTCTAGAATTTTGGAAGTTGCTTACAATGTACTTCCTATTTACTTAGGTAACCTTACATCCTTCTGAAGTCTTTGATGGAGCTGAAGGCTAAATAGTTATGATTGCAGTTTTCCTTAGTTATAATAGAAGGTAAATTAGATACAAAACTTTAGACTCATCAAGATAAGATAGATAATTAAGTGTTTTCTTTAATTTTGTTAAATACAAATAGATTAGATATAACTGTAATTCTTACTTGATAACTGTTTTGTTATATATAATTCTACTATGTTAAAGTTAAAACCTTGTGGTGATATTTTAATTGTGCTGAAATATGATTTTATTTGTATGTTAATAAATAAAGTTTGCCTGGAGATCACAGGTCACATAGCCATAAACAGGAATCAGGTGGTGGTAGCACACGCCCTTAATCCAATCACATGGCAAGTAGAGTCTCCTTGTGGTCAAGGACACAGCCAAGCATGGTGACATGAGCCTTTAATTCTAGTACCAACTATAGAGACCAGGAGGTCTGTATAGACAGGCAGTGACGAGGAAGTCATATGGCTGGGCTTAGAGCCAATGAGAAGGCAGAACAGGAAAGCAAAAAAAAAAAAAAAAACCACAAATTAGACAGGAAGAAACTCTCTCTGGGGAAGCAACGGCAGCAAGGTGGTAAGATAAAGTAGTTGTGGCTCTTTGCTAGTTCTCTGATTTCTTTGGCTATTACCTCTGTATTTGGCTCTGTGTTTCTTATTTAACAAGACTGTTTAGAAATTTGTCTACAAAACCTTCCTTTTTGATTAGACAGAAAAGGAGAAGTGCTGTGGGATATTCTTTCTGTATGCTGTGAATATGTGTTGCTCCCATTGGTTAATAAATAAAGCTGCTTTGGCCTATAGTAAGGCAGGATAAGAGCCAGCTAGGAAATATAAGCAGAGATACAGAGAGAAGAAGGATGGAGTCAGGAGAATTCAGCCTTCTGCCCAGGGAGAAACATACCAATAGACCAGGAATTCCACAGTCACATGTCAAAATATAGATTAATTGAAATGGGTTAATTTAAGATGAAAGAGCTAGCTATAAAGAAGCCTGAGCCAAAGAAGTCTGTAGTTAATGTTAAGCCTCTGAGTGATTATTATATCAATGGCAGCTGTGGGACTATGTGGGATTAGGAAACTTCAGTCTACACCATAAAATTATAAGGATATACATTAAAAGTCTGTACTCCACCAAATTGGAAAACCTAAAGGAAATGGATAAATTTCTTGATATATATCATCTACGAAAGTTAAATCAAGATCAGATGAGCAATTGAAAAATACCTGTATCCCCTAGTGAAATAGAAGCCATCATTAAAATTCTCCCAATCAAAAGAAGCCTTGGGGCAGGTGGACTCAATGCAGAATTCTACCAGACTTTCAAAGAAGAGCTAGTGCTAATACTCCTCAAATTATTTAATTATCCTCTCAAGATATAGAAACAGAAGAAACTTTGTTTAATCTTTTTATGAGGTCATAATTATCCTGATACCTAAACCACATAAGGACACAAGAAAGAAAATTATAGGCCAATTTCTCATATAAACATAGATTCAAAAATTCTCAGTAAAATACTTACAAACTGAATCCAAGAACATATCAAAAAATCATCTACCATTATCAAGTAGGCAGCATTTGAAAGATGCAGGGATGGTCAACATATATAAATTAATAAATGTAATTCACCTTACAAACGGGTTGCAATATAAAGCACACATGATCATCTCATTAGATACAGAAAAGGTCTGCCAAAATCCAACACCCTTTCACAATAAATAAATAAAGAGATTAGTGATACAAGGGACATACTTCAAAGTAATAAGGATGATTTATAGCAATCTCACAGCTGACATCAATCTAAATGGAGAAAGACTCAAAGCATTTCCACTAAAATCAGGAACAAGACAAGACTGTCCACTATCTCCATACTTATTCAATATAGTACTTGAAGTCTTAGCTAGAACAATCAGACGACTGAAAGATATTAAGAAGATACAAATTGGAATTCTATAGCTAACACTTTCAGCAAAGATATAGGATGCAGAATTAACACAAAAAATCATCAGCCTTTCTATATATAAATGACAAATGTACTGAGAAGAAAAGTAAGGAAATAATAGCTTTCATAGTAGACCCCTCAAAATAAAATATCTTAGGGTAATTCTAATCAACCAAGTGAAAGACCTGTATACTAAAAACTGTAAAACATTAAAGAAAGAAATTGATGAAGAAATCAGAAGATGGAAAGATATCCCATGCTCATGAATCTATAATATTAATACAGTGAATATGGCCATACTGCAAAAGGCAATTCACAGATTTAATATCCCCATTAAAATTCTAACATAATTGAAACTGAAGGACAATTTTCAGCTCCATGTAAAATCACTTAAAAACAAACTGGATAGTAAAAACAATCTTGATTAATTACATATCTGCTGGAGGTGGCACCATGCTTGATTGTGGGGGGCCATCCCACCCCTGCTTTTCCCCAGAGTACTCTTTAGTAGAAGCAGCAGGAAATGTTAGATAGAAGTAAAGAGGGGAGAGAAACAGATAGAAAACACAGGATATCCTCAGGAGGGCCTGGATCCTTATCCATCAGGCTCTGTCTCTGCCCTAGGGTTTTTAAAGTAAAGCCAAGGGGTGGAGAAAAGACCATCCCCCAGCACAGCCAAATGCAGACCATCTCTGACGCCTGCACTCAGGCCCATGGTCTAATCATCATCTCTATGCAGACTTGCTGGGTAAAGCCACTAGAAACCTAAATGGGCTCCAACACCTGATCTCAAATTAGACTACAGAGCCATAGTAATAAAAACAGGATGATACTGGCATAAAACAGAAATTTTATTCAATGAAATAAAACTGAAGACAAACAAATATGTACACACACCTATAGGCACCTTATTTTTTATAAAGAAGCCAGAAATACACACTGGAAGGGAGACAGCATATTAAAAGTGGTGCTGGACACTTGTTGCTCTATGTATAATAGCCAGGTATTGGGAACAGCCTAGAAGCCCAACAACAGATGTCTGACACTGTCTGGGTGACCAAGAACCTGAGACTAGACAGGCCATGGGCCTAGGGGAAAACCAAATACTCCTTTTCTGCTAACAGAGTGTAGCAATAAAATGACTCCTAACAATATTCCGTTATACTCGTAGATCAGCATCCTGCTTGGCCATCATCAGAGAAGCTTTTCCTGCAGATGTGAACAAATTTAAAGACCTACATCTGGACTAAGTGAAGAGAGGGAAAGACCTTGGAATATCCAGTTTTAAATGGGATGTCTCTATCAAATCTCTCCCCTCAGGGCTCAGGGAGCTATGAGGAGAAATAAGAGATGTAAGAGCCAGTGGAGATGGGAACACACCAAAGAAACAAGACCTTCCAGACATAACAGAGCTGATGCACATATGAAGTCAGAGAGATGGCAGCATACACAGGACCTTCACCGGTCTGAGCCAGGTGGGGGTCCCAGTCCTCAGAGAGGAAGTGGATACAAGGCCCCATCCCTAACCCAGAAGCTATCTTAGGTAGATAACCACTCTCGAAGAAAAATTAGTTTTCTCCAAAGGACTTTCACTTGTATACAAACCACATTTAAAGGCAGGACCCATGCCCAGCTATTGATGGCCAATACAGAATGAACTTAATGGTGTTTTTGGAGGATTTTTTGTTACACCATGCTTTATGTATTTCTTTTTTTTTTTTTTACCTTACAACTCTCTTGTTTATACATAATGATTTCTGATTTTGTTTTTATGGGTTTTCTATGTGTGTAAAGGTGTGTGTCAAGGTGTGTGTCTCAGTGTCTGTATGTATTTCTTGTGATTTTGCTTTGGCTCTTTTTTTTTTCTGTTTTGTCCCATTCTGTTTTTAAACTTTATTGTTATTATTATTATTTAGATGCCTATTTACATTATAATGAAGAAGAGAAAGAAAGGGTGTGGATTTGGGTGGCAGGGCAGTGGGGAGGATCTAGAAGGAATTGGGGGAGGGTAAACCATAATCAGAATATATTGCATGAAAAAACTATTTTGGGTAAAAAGACTAAAAATTAAAAATGACATTAAAAACGATATAATATTTTATGGGAATGTTATACAATATATTTCTTCTAATCATATCTTAGATGTAATAAAATAAATTAAGACAATTATAAAATACTGTGAAGAATATCACATATGTATTTTAATTTCATATTTCTCTTATTTTCCAGCACTTGAAACAAGAAAAATAACTTTATACACAATATGAGAGAAAACGATTTTATACAAAATTTGATTGAACTGAAAATAAAAGACCTGTTCTCTAGGTTCTAACAAATTGGACTTTCTTTTCTATCTCCACATGGTGAAGTATCAACAGCATAGTATATCTTTATAACTTCAAGCAAATATTCTTTTTATTTAGGACATAAAAATGAACTTTTCTACATAGTTCATCTGGGGTAGTAAGTTCAACTGAATAGAATTCACAGAAGTCATTTTACTCTGCACATTTACCCTCATAGCTAAAAGAACATCACTTTTTGTCTTATGTTCCAATGCTCATTTAATTGCCTATCTTGAAAGATGTATTTACTTTGTCACAGCAAAAAATATTGTGGAAAGTAGTAATAATCCCCATTGGAAGGTAAACCTTGGCTATATATTCTCAGAAGCCTCAAGTGGTCACTTAACTAAATTTGTGTGCTTTTCCACTTTGACAAAAGAAATAGGCACATATAAATATCATTAAATGAAAGAAATTAAATGGACATTTAAAAAAATGAAGAATTCACTTTGCCTCTCTGATGTATGTTGTACAGGTAAGATATTCTTAACAAAAATATGCTTAGAGTGTGTCCAATTACACAATATATTCAGTTATTACATTGTACCTCAGAGAGGATTTCAAAAGAAGGAAAATATAATCAGAAGCAGGAAGCAAATATGAAGATATTCATGTCTGTATTTTAGCATTCTTTGGATAATATGTTAGAACTTAGGTAAAGCTATAAAATATTGTTGGGGAAAGTAGGAAAAAGTATGACTGACTTTTGAAAAATCCATCATGAAATTTTTTTCTGTGACCTAATTAAACAAAGTAAGCAAGCATTTGAGTCAAAAATGAGAGGAGATAGAGATAGATAGATAGATAGATAGGTAGATAGATAGATAGATAGATAGATAGATAGATAGATAGATAGATAGATAGATAGATAGGGAGGGAGGGAGGAGAGAGAGAGAGAGAGAGAGAGAGAGAGAGAGAGAGAGAGAGAGAGAGAGAGAGACTATAAGGAACCATTAGAATGTTTGAATGTTAAATAACAAGTTTGGTTATATGTTTCTAGTTAGAGAACTTTTGTATCAATAATTTGTTAGACACTGAGCATTTGAGCATTAAGTGGACAAAATGATTTGTTTGGCTGTGTGGAAGTGGAGTGTAATTTTTTTTTAAGATTGTATTTATAATTATTTTATCACCTTTTAAAAACATGACTACCCAAATACAGTTTGCTTCCATTATAACAAACAATTTCCTCTGTTTTGTAATTCATTCTCATTATTTTATTTTCAATTGCATTTTCTAGTTGGTTATTGTCATGTTTCAATGATTTAACTGTGACTTATTCTCAAATAATAAACTAATTCTGACTCATGTAAGGGTAAAATTTATGTGGGTCATGAATTGTTTGATTGAATTTTCAGAACATATACTATATAATATTTTGTGCAAAGGAAAATGAGAAGATAGAAAAGTTGGTGATAGAAGATAGAAAAAATAAAGTGAATATATGTAATCAAATACTAAAATTAATATATGAAAATTTTAATTCAAGTATATTTTTATATCTAATCCTAAAGGCAGCATACAAAAATATAAGAATTGAAGGAACTCTTAATTTTATGGAAAATGATATAGGCAATAAATTCTTTCACCTTGCATCAATATAAAGTATGTATCAAGAAACATCCTGTAGTGACATCAAGAAAAAGAATTGAAACTGCTTTTTGAAAGGCTTTTAGAAGATGTGACATCTGCAAAAGACATGAGAAGATGAGTAAAACTTTTTTGAAGCTTAATTAATACTGATTAGTCTGGTCAAGGCTATGTGTTGAGTATGGTATCAGCAAAAGCAGATTATATGTTCATGACTGTCATTCTAAGGAAGAATTTTTTGGTTTTCTTTTTTAAATTTAAGACATGATAGGATATTATTAGAAAGAGAAAGTTTATTATTGCATTGAAGTGATTATTAATTTCAAGGGAGGAGAATGAATTGACAAGAGAAATTGTGAACTCGAATCTCAGGTAGCTATTTAATATTTACATCTACAAAAAGTTCAGGAACATGTTTGAAATACCAGGGTATATTGCAATGATAATTGCACACAATGATAATTGATGTCATAGAAATAAATGCCAAAGAAATACCAAAGGAAGAGATGAGGAGGAGAAAAAAGAAAAGAAAAAAATAATGTTATAAGCCAGGTAAAAATGAAAATGCAAGAAATGTACAGAGAAGAGCTAATGAAGGAGAGCCAAGAGGCCAGAAACTCAGTGACATCTATTTGTAGGGCAGTTCCATGAGTAAAGGAAGCTAGTGGGAAACATTCTGAAAGGAATTTAGAAGTTCTTTCACTGAAACTTCTCACAAATGAGCTGTAATCACAGCTCTTTTAGGGAAGTTGATGAAGTATGTTCTCTGAGTATGGCACAGCTGCGTGTCAAAGATCCAAGGAGCTTGAAAAATGATTGGATAGGAAACATGTATGCATCTAAGACATTTCTTTTAAAAAGAGGAGAAACTAAAAATAAAAACAATGAAAGATATTTGAAACATTGAAAAAGGATTATTTTGAAATTTTATTATCTTAATTATTTTTACTTATATCTCTTATCACTCAGACTAAACATTTTGTTGGTAGATATAAAGAGAAACTAACAACCTAAGTTAAAGATGGTTTAACTTTTTGGTTCTTGTCTTAGATAATTTTCTTGTCTGAATGGACATTTGACAATGTGTGGAGACATTTTAGTTACAACAACTGAAGAATAAGTGTGTCTGACATCTGCATAATGTCCAAGAGGCTTCTGAATGCTGCTATGTCACAGTGCCATCCTCTGTAACAGAGAACCACTCAATCCCAAATGTTTGTAGTGCCAGGACTGGGAGATAAGAAAGAAGACTCTGAGTGGGTTGAAAGATTATTCTGATTCTAATCAAAGCATTTTTTAAGAACACAGGAAGTTTACAATCTAATCACGATTTATTCTCTTTGAAAAACAATTCTGAAATAACTCAGCTATCCTTGAGAAATTCATGGAGGGGCAAGCACAAAGAGCTGGGTTTGATCCTAAGAACTCATTTTTTTTAAGCCAGGTATGGTGTTTCACACTTCTAATCCCAGTGATAGGGAGGCAGAAAGAGGTGAATCTCTGAGGCTCAGTGGTCAGCCAGTACAGGCTACTTAGTGAGTTACAGGGCAGTGAAAACCCCAACGCCCCCTCCCCTGCAACACACCAAAGCCAGCACTCACAGAAACCAATAACCACTCAAAAAAAAGAATATAAGTAGCACCTAATTTTTATAGGTAAATAAAAGGAAAATGTAGGTACTATTCATGAACAATAAGTAAAGATACATTTTGGATAATAATAATTTCATTTATGAACTGTTTGAGGTTAGTAATTGACAAATATGTTAGAACTGTAGGTCAAGATGACATGTATTAAATAGTGTCTTCTAGTAGGAATCATCTAACGTGTATACAACTTTGAGCAACAGTTTGATATTTTTGTATGTTTTATTATAGAATTCTTCATGTATTAAGAGGAACTTTATAATAAAATTACTCATATGGTGAATGCCATGCATTATCATACTTAAACTATACTATCCTCTGTAAAGTAGGTACACACTTATTTTTTAACATGAAGAGTTAAAAAAGAGAAAAAATATTAGCCTAAACTAACTAGTGTTACTTTACATTACAAAATAACTACCAAGTTCTGTATATCCCTTAGATGGTTAAATCAAATGTCATACTTAAAATTAGTAGTGGAAAGTGACCATAGATCTGTGTTTTATTTTTTGCCCATTCTACAATTTTTCTTAGAAGAATTGATTTGTAAATAAGTCCTCCAGTCTTCTAGTCTTCCAGCCCTGTAGTTCTCCATTTCTGTTATCACAGGTCAACATTTGAAACTGATAAACCTGTTCAGAAATGCAAACATTTCTACCAATGTCGATGAAACTTTTGACTAGTTCATTAAGAATTTTGTGCAATGTATTTTGATCATATTCATTCCCTCCCCCAAGTCCTTCCAGATCCAACCCCATTCCCTGCCCACCCCTACTTTGTGTTCTTTTTGTTCAAACCCATTAAATCCCCTATGCATCCATATATTTTTCAGTATGTGTCTTTCTGCTGGAGCATGGTCCACTTATTGGAGGCATCATTGTCAAAGAAAACTGACTTCATCCTCTCCTTGGAGCTATTAATTGCTAATAATGCTTCTACTAGGTGAAGAACTTTGTGCCCACCTCCCTTTTCTTGATCAAACCATTAGGCATCATTTATACATTCCTAGAAGCTCCTTCTACCTGTATAGATTTGTTGGCATGGTTGTTTAAATGACTGGTGTTTAGATTTGGCATTCAGTAAATAAGATTTACGCTAGATGTCTCAGAGTCCTTTGCATTAAAATGTTATCTCTTTTCATTTCCTCTCCTTTAAGGTTATTTCAGTGCAAGTCTGTAGCCTGAATCCATGGAGAAGATCAATTATTCAGTGGTGTCTGAGTTTGTGTTGCTTGGACTCTCCAGTTCTCGGGAACTTCAGTTTTTCTTCTTTGTCTTCTTCTCTGTGTTGTATATTGTCATTGTATTAGGAAACCTTCTCATCATCATAGCCGTGACTTCTGAGAGCAGCCTGCACTCCCCCATGTATTTTCTCCTGGGGAACCTTTCCTTTATTGACATTTGTCAGGCTTCTTTTGCCACACCTAAAATGATTGCAGACTTTCTGAGTGAGCACAAGACAATATCCTTCAATGGCTGCATAGCCCAGATTTTTTTCATTCATCTCTTTACAGGAGGGGAGATGGTACTGCTGGTCTCCATGGCTTATGACAGATATGTGGCCATATGTAAGCCTCTACATTACATGGTCATCATGAACAGAAGTACCTGTATTGCCTTAGTAATAATCTCCTGGGCTGTGGGATTGGTGCATACATTGAGTCAATTGTCATTTACTGTAAACCTGGCATTTTGTGGACCCAATGAAGTAGACAGCTTTTTTTGTGACCTTCCTCGAGTGGTCAAGCTAGCCTGCATTGACTCATACTACACTGAAATACTAATTGTGGTAAACAGTGGAATTCTTTCCTTAAGCACTTTCTCTCTTTTGGTGAGCTCCTATGCCATAATTCTTGTCACAGTTTGGTTCAAGTCTTCTGCTGCCATGGCCAAGGCATTTTCTACACTGGCTGCTCACATTATGGTAGTAGTATTATTCTTTGGACCTTGCATCTTCATCTATGTGTGGCCCTTTACTACTTATCCAGTGGATAAGATTCTTGCTATATTTTATACAGTTTTCACTCCCATCCTAAACCCCATTATTTACACACTAAGAAATAGAGATATGAAAGCTGTCATGGGAAAAATTACAGCTCGTTACTTCAGACCACCCAAAATTTCT